>NW_006408802.1:3376944-3381207 GCF_000296735.1 Chrysochloris asiatica
ACATACATATACATATGAGTGGGAGAAAGATGAGGCTTTCTACACCCGTCAAGATTTATAGCCTTGGAAACCCTGTACAGGGTCGCTATGGGTTGGAATCGACTCGAAGGCACTTAACAACATATACATATGAAGTAATTTTGTTGTAAAACTTTGTTTTGTTGTTGACTATATACACAGAACACACATCATAATCAGTAATTTCTACTTGTACAATTCAATAACCTCTTCAAGTTGTATAATCATGCTCACCTGTCTTTTCCACATTTTCCTCACACATTGACATAAACTCACTACCCATTAAGTTTCCTGAGTCCAGTCTTTCAAGTTGCTAATTGCCAACTTGATCCCATTGATCTCAGGAGAACACAACACTCAAGGCAAACATTCTTCACTTCTTAAGCTACACTGTTTTAGAAAACGTCAAGGAATGTATTTTTCACTTATTTTATAAATTGGGGGAAGGTTTGCAGAGCCGATTATCAGTCTATATTAAACAATTAATATACATTTTGTTTCAACTCATTGATTAAAATTCTCTCAATGTACCATCCCTTATCCCATTTCCTCCTTTATTTTCTGTTTCCATTCATCCTCCTTTCTTAACCCTTCTTAACTTTATCCTTGAGTAAACGCTACCCTTTTGATCCTAAATGGTTGACTATTCTAAGACACATGTATCTCACTAAGTATTACTGTTCCCTTTATAGATCCATCTGTTTATTGGCTGAAAATTGAGCAACTGAAGCAAGGTTAGCCCCAGTCCTGAAGGGTGACTAAAGGCCACAGGAGGAGTTTCACAAGTTTGTATATGACCTGGAAGCCTAATTGTTTTATGATTTTGCGTTTGGGCCCATATGTTTTTCTATTTGATCCAGGACTTTCTAATGTTATCCCTCTCAGATCAGTTGGTAGTAGTAGCTGGACAACATCTTTCATGGGATATTTTTTGGTTTGAGGTTTAAGAATTATTTTAGAATAACCTGAAATCATTGTTGTGTTGGGTTTCCAAGGTTCATCCAGGCTCCATGGCACCAGAACATCTGGATTCCATGAGAATTTGAAATTCTGTTTGGTATTTTCACTCTTTTAGTTCCTTTATTTCCTATAGAATCTTTAATCAAAATGTTTAGTAATGGTGGGTGGGCATCATCAAGTTCTACTGATCTCATAGCAAAAGAACAGTTCATGGAAGCAATCAGTCACATATTCCATTTCCTACTCCTATTCTTGACTCTTCTTCCTCTGTTGAACAAGATGAATAGAGACCAAGTGTACCTTGGATGGCCACTGGTCAGCTTATAATACCTCTGGCATTATGCAACAGACTACAAGATAGAACAAAAGGACTATGCAAAATATTAAGAGTTTACTAGGAATGTCCTATGAAACAATGACCCTAAAACTCAAAGCCAAAACCCATGAAGTGTTTGGTATTACATAAGCAGTATCAGCAATTGTTCTTTTGTTGTTGTTTTAAATATATCTATTACTGGATTCCTGATGTGGTGCTGTAGGATCAGCAATGGATTAGTAACCACAAAGTGGGTGGCTCAAGGCCACCAACCACTCTTTGGAACCCTGTACAGGGTGGCTTTGAGTCAGAACTGAATCAACATCGCATAACAATATTACACAGCTTTAGCCAATTCAACATTTTACAAGTGTAGAACTTATTGACAGCAATTACATTAATTACAAAATCCTGTCAGTAATCAATGTGATTTTTCAGTCAACATAATCAAAAACTCAGTACTCCATTAGCGATGACCCCTTTTTCCCACCCCCGGTAACCAATAATAAACTTATGTCTCTATACAGCTGCCTGTTTTTGCCTTTTTATAAGTGAGGTCATCCAGTATTTGCCCTTTTGCTTTGTTTTTTAAATTCATAGCTCAATTTGTCCTTTTTTCTAATGATTTCAGATATTTGTAAAAATTAATTATTGTCTACAGCCATGCCACCCTCATGTGCCTGATGTCTTCTGATCTTGGAGGTTAAGCAGGGTCAGGCCTGCTTAGTATTTGGATGGGAGACCACCTGGGAATACTAGGTGCTGTAGGCTTAAAGGAGTACTTGTGTGGCACAGCAGGATAATGCACTAGACTGCAAGGTTGGTCTGAACTGCAAGGTCAGCAGGTCAAACCCACCAGTCGCTCCTTGTAAACTCCGTATAGGGTCACAATGAGTTGGAACAAACTCAACAGCACTTAACAATAATTCAATTTTCAGCCTTTTATTAAAAGTTGAAGCTTTCCCTTCAATTTCTTGCTACCAGCTCAGAAGACTTATAAGGCATTTCAGGGACTTTAACAAAACAGGCCAACATCTTTAAAAATCTAAATGGGAACAGGAAATGCTAAAAAAAAAAAAAAAAATTTCTAATTATTTTCAATTATAAGAAAATTAAACTTTTATGTTATTGTTGTTATGTGCTGTGGAGTCGATTCTGACTCATAGTGACCCTGAACGGGGTTTCCGAGGCTGTAAATCTTTACGGGAGCAGAAAGCCTCATGTTTCTCCCACGGAACATCTGTTAGTTTCGAACAGCTGATCTTAAGGTTTAAAGTCCGATTCGTAACCACTACATTACCAGAGCTCCTTTTATGTTAACTTTTACTTTTTACTTTATGTTGCTTTTACTTTTATGTTACTTTGCATAAAAATGTAAACTTCAAATAATGGCTGAGGAAGCATAGTAGAATCACACAGATCTGAGTTCAAATGTACTGACCATAAATGTGACCTGGGACTTTACTGCTCTGAGATTCAATTTTCCCAACCTTAAAATAACAATCTCTAAGAAAACCTTGATGGTTCAAAAGACACATAAAATCATTCCTGGTACATACAAATTAAGCCACTCAGAAAATAGTAGCCATTACTACTAACACTATTATTTAGGGTAAAGGCTTAAAACATATAAAATGTCGATTATGAACATATATAATGTAGTTTACTTGCAATCTTGTCTTGAACACCACACTATGATTAATGATTTTGGACTCTAGATTCCTGGTTCCTATCACTAGGAAACACCAAGTTCCTTTATTTACCTTACACCGTGTCTTGGACTCTACCAAAAGTTAAGTACATACTATCTATTTTTTAACCTGTCTCTTTCGTAAAAGAATTGAGGAATTAATTTTCTTTTTCTCTTGAGAAGTATCAGGCTGAGAGCAAAGTACACACATCTAGGAAGAAAACACTATCAATCTGTGACAAATTACTCCATTAATATGTGTGGGTGATTCTTTTCATAGACAATTTCAATCGGCCTCACAAGCCATTTCATTTGTCTTACATCTTTTTACTTTATCATGCTCTAAAATACTGAAAAATGCATACTTTTTCCACAAATCTGCAACAATGACCAATGAGAAGATGTCCATGGGCATACGTTTTAAAACATCAGTTAGTATTTTTTGTTATTAAAAATATTTCTTTAACTTGGTCTGTCACATTTTTTGATGCTTGTCTCAATTTTGTCAACACTAGCAAGCAAATTTAGAAAAGCTTGGAGATAACTGGTCAATCACTTACCTCATGGAAGAGCTGTCTGCAAAATCAAGTGAAATGACTAAAGCCCTGTTGAGTAGCTAAAGACATTGAGCCATTGCAGATTCAGTGACAAATAAGTTTGAGACAAGTCTGACATGAACACTAACCAACTGATCATTTTATTAATCTAACTGCTTTTCTATTTTTAATTAGAAATTCACTTCTGAAGTTACACTGGTAACAGATCCAGGCAAGTGGGGAGATTTGGAGTATTCTGGCATTTACTAAAAACCTGATATGATATATTTCTACCAACGCAATATTAAGTGAAGCACTGAAGTAATTATCTGGATAATTAAAAAGCTCATGATGTGCTATTAAGGGGAAATAGGGAATGGAGACTCAAATTATCCATTAAAAAATCATTACCTCTATTTTAACCACTATTAGTTTCAGAATGTATTGCCTCATTTTGGTGACAATCTTCAAAGCAAAGAAAAGATTTCAGAGTGATTATGCATAATTATTTTTTCAAAGGGTTCATAAAACAGTTGCATTAAAAAAAGAGAACTCTTTTGGTGAAGTCACAATTAAAACTTTGTCTAAATTATTTCAGTTTTCTCATGTTAAATTTTTTGGCTGTAACGCTGGAAATGGTGTTACTGAAATTTCAAAAACCAGAAGGGTCAGCCATGGTATACAAGTTTTAGCAGAGCTTCCAGACTAAGATAGACTAGACAGAAAAATGTGATCTACTTCTT
>NW_006408802.1:3381836-3395512 GCF_000296735.1 Chrysochloris asiatica
TGAGGACGGCACAGGACTGGGCAGTGTTTCTGTTCACTGATTCGGAACCTAACAACAGCAATAAAAAAGACCAGTTAATATGACTCTTATTCAAATGTATGCTCTGACAAATTAAAAGATGAAAAAATTGAAGATTTTATTAATATCTACAGCCTGAAATTGATCAAACCTGTGACCAACATGCAATGATAATTACTGGTGATTGGAAAGCAAGAATTGGAAACAAAAAATAGGAAGTTATAAAATATGACCTTGGTGATACAAGAACACAAGCGGTTCCCATGACAGAATCTTACAAGACCAATGACTTACTCATTGCAAGTACCTTTTTTTTCCAAAACAACCACTAAGCATAAGTGGACGTCATCAAATGGAATCCACAAGGATCATATTGACTACATTTGTGGAAAAAGCCTATGATGACATAAAAGAATTGAAGTGAAATTTTCAAAGGGTAGTTAGAGAAGACAAAGTATTATAATGAAATGTGCAAAGACCTGGAGTTAGAACTGAATAAAAAATTCAAGCCTGAAGTCACAATATTGTTGGAATTTTTTTCTTTTTAAATCTTTGCATTGTGAGTTGGATGAAGACTTACAGACCAAATCAATTTTCCATTCAACAATTTATGCACATTTTGCTTTGTGTTGATTACATTTCACACAACGCAGTATCTCTTACCCCACTGTCTCTCTCTTTTCTGTTTTCATTCCTGCTTCTTTCTTACTCCTTCCTGCACTTCAAACTTTCACCTTGGGCAACTGCTGCCATTTTAATCTAATAGTTGATTATTGTAAGAAGTGTATACCTCCCTAATGTTTTCGTTCCCCTTAGAGATATGTCTATTGTTTAAGGTAAGTAGAGTTCCAAGCCTCTATATGTCTAATAAACCTGATCTTTTTTATGATTTTGAATATTGCTCTCAGGCCAATATCTATAAAAGAATATAATAACCAGAGCGAAAAAATAAAAAATAAAACCCACAGAAGAAAAAAATGAGAGACAATAAAGAGAAAAGAAAAAGCACTAAATACAATGAGGGAGAAGGATGATTAAAAGAAAAGAGAAAGAAACCATAGAGCAGTAAAGACAAATCAACAGCAAACAAAAAGAAAGAAAAAAAAACAAAAGAAGCAGGGTGGGGAAAGAAACAAAGAAAAGGAAACAATGAAAGTAGAGATACAAAGTATAAAAATCAAGGAAAGGTAAAGAAAGTTAGAAGGGGAAGGAAAAAACTAAACAAAAACAAAGAGGAATAAACCAGAGCAAATATAACCAGATAGGAAAAAACTCTGGGGGCTTCTGCCAGCCAAGGAGCTCATGTGGTGGGTGGGATAAGACAGTGGCATTCAGCCCTAAGTGGAGTTCTGTAGGCTACGTGTTTTCTGTTCTGGGCACTCAATCCACAAGTAGTTCACATAGACCCTAAACAAGCTGGATCAAGGTCTGTCCATCCCAGAGAATAGGTGGAGGTGAGAGTTCCTGCTACTCCAGAACTGATCAGAACTGACTCTGCAGGACTGGAGCCAATCACAACTGAACCGAGGCCCCAGGGTTGTAGCTCACCACTGTGCTGCTCCAGGACCCTTGTCAGGTATGTGGCCTTGAGGCTGGCCCCATCTCTGGATAATGTGGATTATAAGAAAAAAATTGCCCCTTTCTCTCTGCCAGTAAGTGGTATGCTTATGAACTAGAGAGCTGCCCTCTGCCTTCAAAATGCCATCTGTAAAAGTCCAAAATGGCCTCACCAAGCCTCACTGGCCAACACAGATCACCTGTCTATTTTTTTTCTTTTCCCTGTGTCCATTTAGCTTCTTTTCCTAGTGAGAGCTAGTCCAGGGCTGGCTCTGCAGGTTTGGAGCAGGGCTCACCAGATCCAGGTGCTGATGTTGGTAACAACAGCTCCTATCTCACTCTGATGGGACTCACAACTATGCCACTCGCTACCTTGTGGCTTGGACCCCTGGAGACATACATGAATGGGGACAGCCATGCCTCTGATCACCAAGGGAATGTGGAAAACAGGAAAAATATTGCACCTTTATCTCCACAAATCATTGATACACCTTAGGAACATTAAACCTCTATCTTGTATCTAAAGCTGCTCAAGGAAGTTTAAGATGGCCATGTGGTATTTGGGTACAGGCCCACCCCCACCCCCGCCTTTTTTGTTTGTTTTGGCCGCTTATGATCAGCTTCTTCTCATAGTAAGCATTCAGTCTACTTCACTGTACCTTCGTTTGAAGCTCACGTTTCTAAGACAATCATCTGATTCTGCTTATTTCTGCCTAGACCACCAAATTGCCACCTCTCACATTCCTTGTGTCTTATGTTGGTTTTGTATTAATGTGTATTTTATCAGAAATTTATATTCACTCCTGTTCTTTTTTGATTGCCACTTGCTTGATATGTTTTTACTAATTCTTTTATTTTTTAGTTTTGTCTTTGTATCTCAAGATCTCCTACATGAAGGGTCCTGTTTTCTCATCTATTCTGCTACACTTTGTCTAATGTTAATGTTAATCTATTAACATCCGTTACAATTGATAAACCCACTGCCACCCAGTCAATTCTTACTTACAGTGACCCTGCATAGGGCAGAGTAGAACTGTCCCTTAGGGCTTCCAAGACTGGAAATCTTCATGAAGAGAAAACCTCATCCTTTTCCTGCAATGCAGTTGGTGGGTTTGACACCAGCCTTGTAGTTACCAGCCAATTATCTTAGCCCTAGCACTACCAGAGCGCCTTGTTTCTGTTGTTTTGCTATGAATTCATGTGTATGTGTGCTACTGGTTTCTTTGTTGCATATAATTTTCAGTGTTGAGTTCATTTTACTAGTGGACTTTCTTATCATTTTCTTAACTGCTGTTTTTTCAATGCTTATTATCTTTGTGGGTTTCATTTTTTATTTTGATGAGGTTTATTTATTTTCTTGAGGTTATCCTCTCATTTATTAATTTCTTCCCATGTTTCAAATAGTCCACTCAATCTTGAATTCATGACTTCCTTTCCCATTGGAGGTTCTGTAACTACACTATTTCCTCTTTTACTTTGTAGTTATATTCATTTATAGTTACCTCAGATTCCTTATTGCAGTATTGTAGGTTTATTTTACTAAGGATACTTCCATACCTGGATTGGCTTCTAGGTGATGCTGTCATATGTGTTAATCTCAGGTTGTTGTCTATTGTTACTGGTTCAGTCCTTAGAGCTTCCTTTAGTGTTTCTTTTAAGTTTGGTCTGGTGTTTTCCAATTCCGTTAATTTCTGTTTATCTGGAAATGTCCTCATTTCACCATCTTCTTTGAGAGACAATTCTGGGTACATGATACTTAGTTGCTGATTTTTTTTCCTTTAGAGTTTTATATATATCCTCCCATTGCTTATTTGCTTGCATGGTTTCTGGGGAAGAAAAAAAAAAAGACTGTAGTTTTATTGGCTCTCCTTTGTAAGTAACTTTGTTTCTACCAATCTTCAAGACTGTTGCCTTGTCTTTGATTTTAGAAAGTTTATCATTGTATCTCAATGATTTTCTTTTGGAGTCTCTTCTGTTTGGGGTTTATTGTTCTTGAATGCTTATTTTCTCATCTTTCACATTAGGAAAGTTTTCTTCCAATAAATTTTCAACAATTTTCTGTTTTTTTTATTTTAATTCCTATCCTGTAATTCTGATCACATATGAGTTGTGATCTTGATGGTGTTCAACATAATTATTAGGCTTTTGTCATTTTTATTTCTTCTTCCTAATTGCTGTTCAAAATAAATAAATAAGTAAATAAGCAACACACTGACATTGAGTTGATTCTGACTCATAGCAACTGCATATAGGGTTTCTAAGAATGTAAATCTTTATAGGGCTCAGACAAACTCATTTTTCTCTCATGGAGTAGCTGGTGGATTTGAACTGGTTACCTTTTCTTAGCAGTCCAGTGCCTAACCAAGAGTATCACCTTCCTCTATCATATTAGTATTGAGAGATTTATCTTCAGTTTCACTAATGTTGCCTTCTATTGATTCAACTCTACTCTTTTGTCATTTCAATACATTATCTATTTCTGAAATCTTAGTATTAACCTTCTGGATTTCTATGTGCTTTTTGTATGGTTTCTAATTTTTCACATATGTTGTCAGTTTGTTCTTCCAGAGTTTTTCTAAATTCTTTAAGGATTTTGTCTGTATTTTCCTTGACTTTGTCTGCGTTTTCCTCAATCTTTCTTTCAAATCATTGAAGGTACCTAAATATCATTCTTTTGAATTCTTTATCAGGTAGACCCAATGCCATTTCTTCCTCAGAAAGGTCTTCTAGCTCTGTAATTTGGTCACACATTTGAGACACTCTAGTTTCCCCATGTGAACTGGGATTTTCTGTGGTCTCTGAGATACTGTCCTATAGGGTCACTGTGAGTTGAAATCAACTTAATAGCACTGAGTTTTCCCAATCAAACACAACCTGAAAAAGTTCAAAATGTCCACACTCTTTGTCAATCCAGCTAAAATTCACCATTTTCCCTGTTCGTGATTTTTTGTTCAAGCTTTTCCCAGCTGGTATTCACTCTGCTTCTTTAGCCTTTCCTCTAAAACTCAGAGTTCCAGGGATTATCACACATATACACTTCATTTGGTTTCTCATGTCTTTGTTGTAGAAGTTAGGTGGCCTGTATACCTATTCCATCATCTTCTACTGAAGAATCCTATGGGCAAAATAACAAATGACACAGGAAGCATCAAAAGACGATAGAAGGAATATGCAGAGTCACTGTACCAAGAACAATTGGTCAATGTTCAACCATTTCAGGAGGCAGTATATGATCAGACACTGATGGTACTGGAGGAATAAATAAAAGCTTCACTGAATGCACTGGTGAAAAACAAGGTGCCAGGAATTGATAAACTATCATATGAGATGTTTCCAAAAATATAGATTGCAATGCTCAAAGTGCTCACTCGTCTATGCAAAAAAAAAAAAAAAAAAAAAGAGAGAGAGAGAGAGAGAGAGACAATTACCTGGTCAACTTACTGTAAGGGACCCATATATGGCCCATTCCAAAAAAATATGCTCTAACAGAATGTGCAAATTATTGAACAAAATCATTAATATTTTTTGTTAAGTTTTGTTGAGGACAGCTAAAAAAAAAAATTTGCCACAGTACATTAAGGAATTTTTCAATCATCCTATATGCATGCTAACATTGAACAATAAGGAAGACAAAAGAAGAACTGATACCTTGAAATTATGAGATGGTTAAGAATATTGAACATATCATGGATAGCCAGAAGAATTAACACATCTGTCTTAAAAGAAGTATAGACAGAATTTTTTTTTTTATGAACGAGGTGGTGAGACTTCATTTCATGTACTATAAACATGTTACCATGAGGGACCAATCCCTGGAGAAGGACATCAGGCTTGGCTAAATATAGGAGAGGGGGAGGGAGGGAAGAACCTTGATGAGATGGTTTAACACAGCCTCTATAACACTGGGATCCAACACAGCAATGATTGTGAGGATGGTATAGGATAGGGCAGTATTTTCTTCTGTTGTAGTGTTATGAATTAAAACTGACTTGACAGCACCTAACAAAAACACTTTATCCAAATGCAAATTCAAGTAAGAAGCAATAAAACAAAGTTTTCATCATGTTTGAAATTTCAGTGGAATAGCTGTCCCTATCTCACTTCCTCCAATAAGACACCCTGGAATTGGACTGGAAAGGAAAGATAAGTTGGAATCACTGGTAGATTACTGACAGCATCAAAAGCATTTCATTTGAAACCTGACATTCAACTTTACTAAATCTTTCCTACCAAGTAACGCCACACTGAATATAAATTAGACACACAAGCCAAGACCTACCTTTTTATCTTTCAATCCATTGCTTTTCCATAGGCACCAGACTGGTTTCTTATAACAAAACGGTGACGCCAGTTCAGGACAAGGGACTAGTCACTACCCCACATGTCCCCATATTCTCTTTGAAGGAACCAGGCATCACGCTTTCTTTAGATAAAATGAAAAGTTGTGCTCCACTGCCCCCAAGTTCACACCCCTTGAACAGGTTGAATGAAACAAAAATCACTGCAACATCTGTTCTTGACACATGTCTAATTTTGGAGGGAATCTAAAATTTGATTAATGCTTTAAGAAAAACTGAGAAAACGTAAACAAAACCTCTTAATTTAAAACTGACTAAACGCGTGTTTTGTTTTGCTTTTTTTTTTTTTCTGGCTCCAGACAATCTGCTGCCTTACAGTTGTGCTTGCTCAATTCCGCATCATTCTGGGGAGCCATGGTGTCACTGCAGAGAATAGGCAGAATTTGGCAGAGATGAGACTGGGCCAATCTAGTCTTACCCACTAGCATACAAATGAGTGGCCCTATTGAAGGCATTAATAATACAAAACACACCAAGGTAGATGGTTTGGCACAGCGCTGAATGCACATCAGCTGCCAGTACTCACCCATCAATGTGTCTGTTCAGGCCAGCTGTTTAAAATCAGAAGAGGTGTGCATCTCCTACACCGGGTTCTCCTAATCGCCAGTCTCCTTTCCTGTCACCCTCAAGGGCTTCATGAATAAAGATGAAGGACAAACACTTTCTGTCTCTTTAGTACCTTAGCAGGTGCACCCTTACTAAATTATTTGGCTATGAATGACCTCAGAGATTCCGCAACTCAAACCTGACTATTTTTTTTCTTTTTTCTCTCTCCACCCTTCCATGAAAATATACCCAATCTACTGAGGAGGAGAAGACAATGCATTGATCATAATGATAAATTAAACTAATGTCAAAGAGATGTGAAATATCAACACAGAAAATACCCACTCACAGTCATATTTATGTCTTACTCCTTAGCAACACTTTTACTGCACTCACCAAGACAGACTGCCAATTTCAAACATTTTCATTGTTATGAAGATATATAGAATTTGCAGTGCCTCCAAAAACAAAAAGACTTCCAGATATCTTTGGAAAGAGAAATTTTGAAAATTTATTGAATCAATCAATAAATGGGTCATGTTTTCAACATTACTGTGATAAATGCAGTAATTTCCAACAATGAAGTATTCCCATTGGACAAGATCATTTGGTAATATTATTAGGATGTTTTAAGATTTGACGTGATCAAAGAACAGATGTAAAACATCTACAATAGACCTCAACCATATTTGGAGACTATCAAGAAAGAGATAGATGCTCAAAACCCAGTAGATCCAATAGATATATAATGTAAGCCACACATACAATTTGAAGATTTCTAGGAGTCACTAAAATTAAAATTACAATGATTTATTTCAACTACCAAACTTTCTGTTAGCAGTTTAGTTGTTTAACTACACAATGGGGAAGGGAAAGAAGTCAGATGCAAAAGACCACATATGGTATGATCGAATTTATGTTAAATGTCTAGAAAATAAATTTATAGAGATAGAAAATCAGTGGTTGCTAGGGCTAGAGGAGGAAATAGAGATTAAATACAAGCAGACATAAGATAACTTTTTGAAGTCGTGGAAACATTCCCAAACGGATTGTAGTGATGTTTACTAACTCTATAAATTCACCAAAAATCATTGAATTCTACAATTAAAACAGGTATATTTGCAGTAAGTAAATTACGCTTCAATAAAGTTGTTACAAAAAAAAGTTTTAAAGTGAAAATCTGCTTTCAAGAAGTTCACAGTGTATGAAGACACCAAAAATATTTTTAAAAGGTGGAGGTGGGGTGAGTAAGTGTGAAGCCAAAGTAATAGCAACATCAACACTTCCACACATGTCAAGGTTAACTGTATCAGAGCAAGATCCTTGGGGAAACATTAATGTGAATCTGACATTCACCCCTGCTTTTCCCTTGTTTCATTCTCCAGTATTTAGTGTAGATGGGCCCCTAGGAAGAAGACTTTTAACCAGAGTAAACCAAGGTCCTAGAGAAAACAGAACCACAGCATAATGACCACAACAATCTACACAGATTTTCTCTAGAGACTTTTATCAGATTGTAAGGTGTGTAGGACAAAAAAACCAAGAAACAAAATAGAAAACAGGAGATAAGTAGTTTTAAATTTAATAAAAAAGCATTATCTTAAAGCAAACAAAATTTGAAGCTCAGGACCCTGAGGATGAACAACCCTAATACACACTGCAGACTCTCAGCTGGAATCCTTGAAGGCCACTCACTAGGGGAGATAAATAAACCAACTGCCACAGGACTAAAATCAAGCCTTAAAGCATGTTCATCATGGATTGTATCAAGACTATCTGTCTCTACTCTACCAAAGTCTACCTGTCTACCTGCTGGCCACAAGAAAATTTCATCTTGTGGAAGAGTAATGTATTGTCCAGATTACCTACAAGGTTTGATACACAAAGTCTCATGTCCAAAGGAAACTACAGGTATGTCAAGAGGAAGCATCAAATAAGCTTTTTTTTTTAAATGTGGAAATAGTAACATACCCCTGGTAATCTAGATACTGGAGTTGTTACATATATTCAAGAGTATAGATAGAGGAAATGTGGAGAATTTTATAAATATAATCTAGAAGTAAATTTTAGATGTGGAGAATTTCACTAAAGAACTGGAGTCTACTAAAAAGTGTTCATAATTTAAAGCTTTCCCACAAAGATAGACACCTTCACCATTGAATTCTTTTTGAATATTTAAGGAAGAAATAATGCCAATATTATAAAATTCTTCTAGAGAATAGAAAAAGAAGGAATATTTCCCAATTTTTTCTATGAGGCCAACACAACCTTGATACAAAAACCAACAAGAACATTAAAAAAAAATTACATGCCAATCTCTTTCATGAATATGGATGCAAAAAAATCTAAACAAAATATTAGCCCATGGAATCCAGCAATGTATGAGGATAGTTTATCAAAACCAAATTGACTTTATACCAGTAATTTAAAATTGGTTTTACATTTGCAAATCAATCAATGTAACTTAACCATTATTACTGAATAAAGGATAAAAATCATACTTCCATCTCAATATATGCAGAAAAAGCATCTGATAAGATTTAACATCCATTCATAATTAAAGCTCTCAGCAAAATCAGATCTTCCATAATTCAATGGAGGGTATATTATTAAAACCTACTGCAAACATCATTTAATGATGAAATATTTAAACCTCTCTCATGACATTATGAAACAAAACAAGAATGTTACCTATTACCACTTTGAGTCAACTTGAAACTAACTAATGAGTTTTGGGGTGGGGCAACAAAAAAAGTAAATTAATGTATTCTGAACGCATAAAGAATTCCTGTAAATAAATAAACCAGGTAGTCAATTTTAATTAATGAACAAAAATCTGATAAAAGAGACATTCAAATGGGTAATAAGATTATGAAACAATATTCAACATCATTAGGAATCAGGAAAATCCACTTTAAAACTACAATGACCAGCACCAGATTGCATTTGCTTTATTTTTAAAGACAATAAACTAAGTGTGGTGCTGTGGTTAATGCACTGGACTGCAAAATCAGTTTGAACCGCAAGGTTGTCAGTTTCTCAAGTTCACCAGTCATTCCTTGGAAACCCTATATAGGGCTGCTAAGGGTCGGAACCGACTCAAAGGCACTTAACAACAACAAACTAAGTGTTGGAGAGGATATAAACTGAGAGAAATATAAACTTACCAGCACTGCTGGTGTGACTGCATGTTGGTGTAACCACTCTAGAAAACTGTTTACCATTAGCTACCAAATCTGAATATAAACCTACCCTTTCGACCAGCATTTTCACTTCTATGGCTAAGAGAAATGTATGCTTATATGTAACCAAGATACATGCAAAACTGTTTATGGAATATTATTTGACACACTTAGAAACCAAAAACATATGTACATCAACATTTTAAAAAGTTAAACTTATTGCCATCAAATCAGCTCCAATTCCTACTGATGCTATCTGTACAACACAGGAGAACTTCCCCATAGTGTTTCCAAGGCTGTAAAATCTTCACAGACGCAGACCACAACATCTTTCTTCTGCTAGGCGGCTGATGAGTTCAAACTGCTGACCTTTCAGTTTATAGCCAATTCCTGTAAATCACTGTGCCACCAGGGCTCCCTATCAATAGCAAACAAGATAAATATACTGTGGCATATTAAGAATTATACAAATTAACAAGAACTATTTACGATATCATTGTTGTTGTTGTTAAGTGCCACTGAGTCAATTCCAACCCATAGCAAGCCTATATATAGGGTTTCTAAGGAGCAGCTGGTGAGCTTGAACCGTCAACCTTGCAGTTCAAACAGCTTTGCAGTCTGGCGCATTAACCCCCAGCGCCACACCAGGACTCTATTTACACTATCATACAACCCTTTAAAATGCTGAGTGAAAAGAAGACACACAAAGGTACCTTTTAGAGAGTCACTATGACGAGTTGCTTCAACCCCAAACAGTAATGTAGCAGGAGGGAAGCTTATGTGATGGTGGTAATGTTCTATTTTTTAACTCAGTGATAGCTACATGGGTGTATTTACTTAGCAAAAATTCATCAAACTTATTATTTGTACATAATAATATATGGGGGAGATTCAAAAAGTTTGTGGAAAAAGTAATTTAAAGATAATGGTGCAGTTCCATGAACTTTCCAAATTAAGTATGTATGTATGTATGTGTATATGTGTGTGTATATGTATGTGTGTGTGTAAATAGAGATATATAGATATATATACACATATACATGCACACACATACATCTAAGGAGTCCTGGTGTGTCACTGTGGGTTAAAGCACTAGACTGTAAAGTCAGTTTGAACTACAAGTTCGGTGGTTCAAGCTCACCAGTTGCTCCTCGGAAACCTTATACAGGGTTGCTATGGATCAGAACAGACTCAACAGCACTTAACAGCAGTAACATATACATACATATGTAAGTTGTTGTTATTGTTAAGTGCCATCAAGTCAATTCTGACTCAAAGCGACCCTGTATAGAGTTTCCAAGGAGCAGCTGGTGGATATGAGCAGTTCGGTGCTTCTTCTACAACAGTCCCGTGCTTCTTCTCTGACTATGGCTAGGAAAACATCACAGGACTGGAAGAGTATGTGTCCTATTGATGGTCACAGAAGTGAGAAAGATCTCATGGAGGTGGTGAAACTATTTCACAGACTGTATCCAAGAGGTATCCCTAGGGCCTGACAGAGTTGTGGCAAGAGGGACTCTGGATTGTCCTTCAAGACTGCTATCTTTTCTGAGACCTCCTGAAGCTGCACACCTGATCTCACGGTCTGAGCAAAGGTGGGTGTCTCAGGGTAGATGCCTGCACCACTACAATAGCTTAAGTGGAGAGGGACACTAGTCCCACTGATCAGGAGCAAACACTCCTCCACCCCCACCTCTCAGCTGAGAGCACTGTGCCTGTGAAGGACACAATCACAGAGAGCACAGCTGCAAAGAGCAACAACAGAAACTGCAGATCCACACAAGCCATGTGACCTCATACATTATGCCACTGGGATGTTCTCACAATATCCAAATCATATAGCATCCTATTTTACAGACTGTACCATGGGCATTAAGTGACCAGTATAAGGAGCTCTGGTAGAGTAGTGGTTACAAATCGGGCTGCGGACTGCAAGGTCAGCAGTTCGAAACTACCAGCTGTTCCACGAGAGAAAGAGGAGGCTTTCTGCTCCCGTAAAGATTTACAGCCTCGGAAATCCTGTACAGGATCACTATGAGTCGGAAACGACTCCACAGCACATAACAACAACAACAACAACAACCTGTATTATAAGAGAAGAAAGCAAAGAAAGCTTTTGACTAAAGTAAAATGGTTGATCTAAATCATGTCTCTGTTATATTCGGCAAAGTTAAAATAAAATCAGCAATGCATGGCCTTTGAGACTTTTATCTATTCTGTAATCAGGTATAAATAAGGAAATGTTTTTCTCTGTGGTCACCTAAGGATAACATGGAAAGTGTGTTTTGAATGAAAGGACCTAAAGTTAATAGTAGAGGAGCCTGCTTATTAGGAAAGAGCTCTGTTCTTGTCCAAAGCCAGACAGACTCCATGTTTATTTTTTAGCATAAGCCTTCTCTATCTGTAAGTTTTAATTGTGGTCTGCTGGACAAGTTACTTTTAGAAAAAACAAGAGAAACTTTAGTGAAAAACAGAAGGATGCTAGCACTTTCAGCAAACAACGAAGGATGAAAAAAAAAAAAGCTTTATAAAGAAATGTTTTCCAAGGAATATTTATCCAGATGGTCTTAAGATAATGTTGTGCCGCTTAAACAAAGTATACATTACAGAAGATTTCTTTCTAGATTGGCTCCATAAAATCTGTCAGTTAACCTTGTACAATTTTAATCTGCTTTGCTCCTGTTGTGATGCTACAAGGTAAGCACTGGGCAGCTAACCACAAGGTCAGTGGTTCAATCCCACCAGACCTCTTTGGAAACCCTATAAAAGGTCGCTATGAGTTAAAACCAACTTGGCAGCACTTAACATCAACAGAACAACTTTATCTTACAGTTATATGTAATTCTAAGGCACCAAGATGGTAATCACATATACTTGTGTTCTCCACGGGATAAAAACCCTCTGCACTCTTTGCTCAGTGGAACATTATTGAAAGCCCACATGTTTCTCAAGTCATCATTTGTTTTTTCCCTCAAAAATCTCTTTGCTTTTACTTTTAAGCAGACTCCTTGTTTAAACTCTACTATAGTATCCCCAAAGGAGCTCTGGTAGAGTAGTGGTTATGAATTGGGCTGCAAACCACAAGGTCATCAGTTCAAAACTGCTCCACAGGAGAAAGATAAGGCTTTCTGTTCCCATAAAGATTTAGAGCCTCAGAAACCCTGTTCAGGGTTGCTATGGGTCGGAACCGACTCAACAGCACTTAACAACAGCAGCATAGTATCCCAAGGACTCCTGGTATGATACTGTAGGATCAGTACTGGATGATCAACCACAAGGTCAGCAGTTCAAACCCACCAGTAGATCTTTGAAAATTCTATACAGGGTTTCTTTAAGTTTTAACTGACTCTACAGTACTCAACAGCACTTAGCAACAACATAATAGCCTAAGCACCCCTCGTTAGTCTAGGTATGAGTATTCCCACTTATCACCTGAGAAACCTGGGTTCGATTCCCTGACAAGGGAGGCAGATGCCCTTTTGGATTCCTGGTGTGATGCTGCAGGATAAGCACTGGACTGAAAGTCACAAGGTCAGCAGTTCAAGCCCTCCAGAGGCTTTTCAGAAACACCCATATAGGGTCGTTATGAGCTGAAATCCACTCTATGGTACTTAACAGCAACATGGTAACTTAAGAGAACATAGAATGCTAATGAACACAGAAACCTTGTGTACAAGATGTCTCTAAGAAATAAGGTCACTTAAGCAAATTACTTTTATAATATGCTCAGGAAATTATGTATTGTAAGCATCTTGTGACTATTTCAATTAATTTTTTGAGCCAGCACATACATCTGTAGTTAAGTTTGCAATTAATAAGAATAGCCCACCTGTACCTACGTAGCCAAACATGTGCACTACTTTTTTTAATGCCCTGGATCTTTTTCCTTTACCTCAAAAAGAACTAACCAGAATTTTGTGATGTAACATCCTGATTTTGTCTCTTAAATATTTGCTTTCTCAGTGTGACAAGACCTGGGGACTCTTGGGCCCAGAGTCAGTGACATAGCCACAGA
>NW_006408802.1:3397437-3403121 GCF_000296735.1 Chrysochloris asiatica
AAATTTAAGGTCTCTAATACAGGGAACACACAGACTACCAAACACTGCAAAAATTACACACAAAAAATGATGACAAAATAAATGACTGAAACATTATAAAAATTGGTAACTTATGTGTATCAAAGGATTTCGCCAACAGAGTAAAAAGGGAGCCCACAGAATTGGAAAAAATATTTTTCAATGACTTATCAGACAAAGGACTAATTTCTAAAATCTATAGGAAACTACAACACCTCTACAAGAAAAAGACAAATAACTCAATTAAAAAATGGGCAAAGGACATGAACAGATACTTCACCAAGGAAGATATTTGGGCAGCCAACAAACATATGAAGACATGTTCATGATCATTATCCATTAGAGAGATACAAATCAAAACAACAATGAGATATCATCTCATACCAGTAATAACAGTGAAGTTCAAAAATAGAGATTAGTAACTGCTGGCGAGGATGTGGAGAGACAGGGCCCTCCTACTTTGCTGGTGGGAATGCAAAATGGTCCAACCACTCTGGAAAATAGTATGGTGTCTCCTCAGAAAGTTGGAAATAGAAATACCATATGATCCAGCAATTCCTCTACTTGGTACATATGCACAAGAAAAACAATCCATAACACAAGTAGATATATGCACACCAATGTCTAAAGCAGCACTATTCACAATAGCAAAAAGATGAGGACAGCATAAGTGCCCATCAATGGAAGAATGGATCAACAAACTTTGGTACATACACTTAATGGAATATTATGCTACTTTGAAGAATAACAAGGAAGCTGTAAGCCACCACATAACATGGATGAACCTTGAGGACATTATGCTGAGTGAAACTAGTCAGTCACAAAAGGATAAATATTGTATTAGACCATTATTGTAAAAGCTTAAGAGAAGATATTCACACAAAAAGGAAAAAAAAAAAAAAAACATTTGTTTTTCTTTGGTGCTTACCAGTGGGAATGGGGTGGGAAGTTTGGGGGAAGTGGAAGGAGGCAAAGGTAGAGCACAGAGTAAGGGCAGACACATCACAGTTCGGGTGCAATAGACAAGAAGGGGGGTAGGTGGAAGAACAAGGTAGATAGAACACAGACAGGCTTGCATGGAATAAATGGGACAGAGGTAAACAGTGATGTATGCTCAACCTTTGAGAACAGGGCTCTGTGATACAGGGATGGAGGCATAGTCTGAAGAGAGGAAATAATACTAAGATGCTTGATTATCTTATGAATATTAGTTTCCCTTACCTACTATTGTAAAATAAGACACTTGAGAGCAATAGAAAGGAATGTCAGGAAATATGATTACAGAAAGTTTGTAAGGCCGTCTTCAGCCTATAACTGACTGGAATACCTAAAACAGGTTCTACAATTTGCTGAGTGAAATAGGCCACCAGCGGAGCCTTTGCAGTGTATAGGACCTTATGTGGAATCCTGAACTCCATTCAAAACCTTCTGCAGTGGGACTTTCCCACTAGAAAGGACAAGCAGATCAGCCTGGAACAGCTAGAGGGACAGAAGATGTATCTGCAAAGAAAGATCATCAAGAAAACACCAAAACAAAAACGGCAATACGTCTGGCTACTGTAAGAATGAACAAGTTGTTCGCTGGGAAGCCATCAAGGAAAGCAATAAAATTCCTTCAGAAAAACCTCCCTTTAAGACTAAAACTCAAAGAGAACACATGAGCAGGCATGTAAGCTTGCTGACGAACACATTGGTCTATTCGTGAGCAATGAAGAAATGGGCTGAATTCAACCATGTTCCATAGATGCATGTTTACCTGGAGATGAGAGAGAGAAGAGGAAGGGCTGGTTAGTCCAAAGTGTGGTGAAAACAGACCTGGGGACACCTGAGACCACAGACAAGGACATAGCCACAGAGGGCTAGAGCTGAGAGCAAAGTAACCAGTTGATATGAAGTGAGGGGAGATGCACAAGAACACCCAAACTTGCAGATAGTTCTCTTTTGACCTAGCCTCGATGGCTTGAAAATCAGAACTCGACTAGAGGAAGATAAAAAAGAAAACAATTTTTGATAAAGGAAATCAGGGTAAAATGCTACAATTTGATGAACTTGACTTATACTCATGGAGGTAGTAGTTCTAAATACCAACAGAAAGGGAAGGAATCTTCACATCAAGTATGAATGCTATCCCCTCTGTACACAAGGTAGATAGGGGTTAGACACTGGCTACCTAAAAAAAAAACTTAGACACTGGCTACCTAAAATGAAGGGGAAATAAAGGCACGAAGAGACTGGCTTACAAGTTTCAAGAGAGTGTTTAGTTTAAGAGTGTGTAGGGGAAGATCGAGTCCCCACTGAATAGTTTTCATTTTCTCTAGATGGGTCTGGTAAAAAGATGGAAATAAGATTCTTATGATTAATTAGCAATTGTTATAATGACTAATTGTTACAATTGTAAAGGTAGAAGTTTTGTAACAAAAATGGAGGAGTAGTTGATCTTATAGTTCAGAAACAGGATAATAGGACCATCAAGGGAGAAGAGCACAAACAGAATGTGAGACCTTATCCAGAGAAGCAGCAACACCAGAGATAGGGACATTGGAGAGAGGGAGCAGCTGAGGATTCTAGTTTCATGGAAAGAGAGGGACTGAGATCTGGCAGAGATGCAAAATGTGCCACTTGGTGGTGTAAATTATTATATATGCCTGAGTGTTTAAAAAAATAAAAAAGAGTTAAAAGAATAGAGAGAAGTACTGTTAACTGATGGTACATGGAGGGGATCATAATCACTGTAATGAAACAAAGTATATGTTTTATTGAATGTAAAACTGATGATCTGCCCTATAAACTTTCATTCAGTTCGCCATGAAAACCTAAAAAAAAGAATAGAATAGTCTTCCAAACTGATCTCTGCACTATGGATTTGGTTCTTGCCAGTCTCCACAACCGCACAACTGTGTGAGCCATTTCATCTAACAGTTTTGAGTTTTGGGAGGATGTTACAGTGTGTTGCAGAACCCTGGGACTAGAGGGAGGAGAGGAGTGGTGATTGATACCAAGGATTATGTAGTTTTTTTAGCATGTCAGAATATCTGAATAAACTCCAACTCATAGGGATCAGCCTTGTGTTGATCTTTGTAGAAGAAATTAGCCACTATATATGTGTGTGTGTGTGTATATAATTATAACTACATATAAAAATTTGAAACTACCAAGTGTTCCGCAGGAGCTCCCGTAAAGATTTGCAGCCTCGGAAACCCTGTACAAGGTCGCTATGAGTCAGAACTGACTCCACGACACATAACCATCACCACCACATATAAAAATATATCACATATCTATCATAACACATGTATGTGTTTTATATATTATACTTCAGTAAAAATGCTTACTTTGAAAAACAGTGAAGGAAAGCAGGTGAAATGTTTACTGATTAATTTCTAGAAATAACATTTTTTTGATTGGTTGGTTTGTGTCAAAGTGACCAGTATTCGGAAGGATGTAAGATGGCACAATGAACCTAGCTTTTACCAGGGAATGCATTGATAGGAACTCTCAGGTATACTCCATCTAAACAAAATTTGCATCTTTTGCAAACAACAGGAAAGGAATAGATAGCTGTTGCCTTACCAGTATTGGAGATGGATTCATACTGATTCATCTACATTTTCTCACCTGCCACTCTTTCCACCTACATATCCTTAATTATGGCCATTTATTCCATGCTGATCAAGCAGATATGAGGTTGCAGTCTTTATACCTGAAACAAAAGTGACTGGTCCCATGGAATTTTGGGCAGAGCTTTCCTGACTGCTGTCATATTCTCAAATACTTTAGGGGAGTGATCTGAACTGGAGATAAAGCCACGGAAGTCATCATTACATGGATGGCAGGTCAAGACCTAGATCTAAGGAACTTCACACCCAGAGTGTGAGTATAGGGAAAGAAGAAGGCTAACACTAGAACCCTGAAGAGCTAAATTTCAGACATTTAAAGGAAGATAAAACTAGAAATACCAGCAAAAAGAAAAACAAGATTGCAAAGAGGCTGTAAGATAGAAGGACACCACAAAATTTTAAAATGGCCATTCTAATGAGTCTTAGTGTGGCACTATAGGGTAAGCACTGGACTGCTAACTGCAAAATTGGTGGATCAAACCCGCCAGCTGCTCCTTGGAAACCCTAATATAGGATCACCAAGAGTTGTAACTGACTCCTTGGAATTTAACAACAGATGAGTATACATATGCTTCTATGCAGCAAGATTCTAATTCTTTGACTATGAGTCAAAAGAACATGAAGGAGTTAAGACAAGCAGGTTGTGGAGCCGTATTTTAGCCATCCAGTGACACATGCTGAAAACAAAAAACAAAAACCCACAACTATTCCCTCCTCCTCAAAGTCCAACTGTCCTAGAGCAAATATTTCCCTTGAGTCTCCCTTCAGTGGCCCTGAAGCACAGACCAACTCCATTCAAATAGGAGTAGTCTCTGCAACAAGGAAGTAGCTACAGAGAGCCAGAGGTAAGTGGCTAGTGGTCCATAATAACTAAAATTAGCCTATAACTACAAATATTTATTTGTTGTATGAATACAAGGTTTGCTATACCTACTGTACACAAAGACCCAGTGGGATCCTCCTGAAGGGTGATAAAGGAAGTGGCTTTTCCCTATCTTAGTATTCAGGAAACTTCAATTTTTACTCTGAACTTTTCTTTTCTACCCTGGTTGTAACTCAGAAAATTCATTAACCACGTGATGAAGGAAAACTAATAGAAAGTGAAGATAGTGTTAGCAATCCAGTCTCTCATTTTCTACTCTCATGTGTGTAAAATTCCTCTAATGATCCTACCTTCAAGTAAATTTCTCTTTTTCCCACATCCCAAAACAGAGACTCCTAGAGTAGGCATCTCCCTTGAACATCCCTTTCATCTTGACACTACTGTTGTCATTGTAGGTGCCCCAGAGTAGGCTCCAACTCAAAGCAACCCTGTGTATAACAGATCTAAATACTGTCCAATCCTGCACAATCCTCAAAACCATTGCATGTGTGAATCCATTGTTGCAGACACTGCGGCAACCATTCTCACTGACCCTCTAATTTACCAATCATGATGTTATTCTCAGGGACTCTTCTTTCCTAGTAAAATGTCTAAAGTACCAGAGACAAAGTCTCACCATCCTGGCTTCCAAGGAGCATTCTGGCTGAGCTTCATCCAAGACAGATTTAGATGTTCTTTCTGGTACTCTCTGCTTTCAGCCAACATCCATCTGATGCCTGCAATGATATCCCTCATTTCACATCCTCTTCTAACATGGCTTGAGGATACGGAAGTACTCTATCGATGTATAATCACAGCTGCTTTTCAATTATCTTTAGCAAAATTTTACTTGCTTGCAATATTAATGATAATGTCCTATGACTTCTGCATGTCATCGAATCACCTGTCTTTGGAATGGGCACAAATATGGATCTCTTCAAGTCAGTTAGCAAGGTAGTTTGTCTTCCAAATTTCTTGGCATATTTGAGTGAGTACCTCCAGTACCTCATCAGTTTTATGACAGATTTCATTTTGTATTCCATCAATTTCTGACACCTTGTTCTTTGCCATCAACTTCAATGCACCTTGGACTTCTTCTTTCAGTTATCACTGGCTCTTGATTATATACTACCTCTTGAAATGATTGAGCATCAACCATTTTCTTTTTGGTACAGTGACCCTATATT
>NW_006408802.1:3404786-3405419 GCF_000296735.1 Chrysochloris asiatica
ACCCAGAGAAGCAGTGATGCCTGAAATGGAGCCAGAGATGATGACGTGGAGTGATGGAGCAGCTGGACACTTTAGATCCAGAGAGGGACTTTAGATCCTAGATACCTAGGGGGTACAGGGGAAGGTTTGCATGGAGGGGATTGTAACCATGGCAATGAGAGACAATATACGATAGAATGAATGTAAAACTAAAAAAAAAAAAAAAAGAAAGCCTCCCATTGACCATAAAAAAAATTTAAAAAAATATTTGCTTTCTGAGCTCTCCTCTTGGATCTCTTAGTTTTACTTTGTGAGCTAGTGGCTCAAAATTTGAAAGTACCTCTTCAATGCTTTCATAAATCCTCTGAATTTTACTTGACCAAGGATGAGAATATTCCAAGATCAGCATACACAAATCAGTTGGATTTCTCTATACTAATAATGACAACGCTAAAAAGAGGGAAGCAGTCTCTATACCAAGTATCAATGCTATTCCTTCTGTATACAGGGTAGACAGGGACTGGCAAATTAGATACTGACTACCTAAAATGAAGGGGCAATAAAGGCACAAAGTGACTGGCTTACAAGGTTTCAAGAGGGAGTTTAGTTTAATAATGTGTGAGGGAAGAAAGAGTCCCCGTTGAATAGTTTTCA
>NW_006408802.1:3405519-3413513 GCF_000296735.1 Chrysochloris asiatica
TCACTGCTTCTCTGGATTGGGTCCTGCAGACTGCTTGTGCTCTTCTCATCATGGTCGTAGGGTCCTCTGTTTCTGGACCATAAGATTAACTACCCCCATTTTTGTTACAAAACTTCTACCTTCTACTTAATTTCTCACTTTTGAATCTTAAGAATCTTATACCTATCTCTTTTCACCAGACCTGTCTAGACAAGATGAAAACTATTCAGTGGGGACTCTACCTTCCCCTGCACACACTTAAACTCCTTCTTTAAAACTTGTAAGCCAGTCACTTCGTGCCTTTATTGCCCCCTCATTTTAGGTAGCCAATGCCTACGTTGCACATCCTTATCTACCCAGTATACAGAAGGGATAGGATTGATACTTAATGTGAAGACTCTTTCCCTCTCAGTTGGTATTTTGAGCTACTACTACATCTTTAAGTATAGGTCAGGTTCACCAAATTGTAGCAATTTACCTTTGTTTCCTTTATCAAAAATTATTTTGTTGTTGTTTTTTATCTTCCTCTAGTCAAGTTCTGATTATCAAGCCATCAAGGCTAGGTCAAATGGGTACTATCTGAAAGTTTGGGCATTCTTGTTGAGTCTCCCCTCACTTCTTATCAGTGGTCTTTAAAGATGTATGGTGGTTTTGGTTCCTGCAAGAGTCATTCTTCCAGGTGGGGCTTGGTACTAACAAATTGCATTATGGTGACAGGATGACTATCTGGGTCTGTTCCTATCATTTTGCTTCAGCCAGGTTAAAACCCTTTTAACACACCTTGGGAGTTCTCAGTGGCTTATTTCAATTCCCCCCTTTTGTTGTTAGCTTCTCAATTTTGGGAAAACAGGACTTCCTTTCTCTTTCTCAAGCTGCTTCTTGCTGAAGGAGGGCACTGTGGGTTGAGAAATCGTAATGCACTGTAGCAGAATTGGGGGCTGTCTGAGCAATGAAAATGGAGACATCTCATTGGATTAGTTAGATTAGTAGACATCTCCCTGTTTCTGAAATAGAGGAAGTATGCTCTAGTAGGGAGAACACTTCACCCACCCCAACAGAGCCAGCTGCTCCCTAAGCTGCTATCTTTACTAACCAGGGGACAAATAGATAAACTGGTTGTATTGATTCCTATAGTAAGTAGAGGAGTCATCCAGGAACCTCATGTGGTGAAGAAACTGGTCAGAGTTCAACTTCCTCTGTACAAGTCACATATGGCCACTTCAATTTGCTAAACCTCTAGCCCCAGGATGGCAGTTTGGAGGAACCACCACTCAAATCTCCTTTCTTCTAATAGGGATTATATCCTTCTCCCAAATTACTTACTGCATTGTCATTAGCATTTCTTTTGTCCAACCTCAGGGCATTTCTAGTCAGGCATTGGATGGCCCTTGTAAGGTGGACCCCTGGGGTTGGGGAAGCCAGATAGTGGGATTTGGCTTTAATACTCCCAGCCCCCAGCTCCCACTTTACCTATTTAACTGGCCCCACAGGAATAAGGGCTAACACTACACTTGGGACAGCCTAGCTTATCCCCAGATTGGAGGGGGAGAGAACTCTGTTTGTAGGATATTTCGTTCTTTAATGAAAAAAAAAACCAACAAAACAATAGGTCAAGAGCTAATAAACAAACTATCTTATCTCTTAATACATTTATATTTAAGGTATTATGCAGGTGTAAGTGAAGGAAGGAGCTCTGGTAGCGTAGTGGTTACGAATCGGGCTGCGAACCTTAAGGTCAGTGGTTCGAAACTACCAGCTGCTCCGCGGGAGAAAAATGAGGCTTTCTACTCCCGTAAGGATTTACACCCTCGGAAACCCTGTTCAGGGTCGCTATGGGTCGGAACCCACTCGACGGCACTTAACAACAACAACAAAGTGAAGGAAGTGACTTCCCGAAGGTGCTGGGTCTCCTCTACCTTAAATACTACTCAGCCTCCCAGGGAGTACCTGTGGAATATGAGTGTCCTAGAGGGAATACATTCAGAGATGAGTAAATTGACTAATAGTCTTTAAGGTAGGAGCATAGTGGCTCTAGAGTATAAAAACTAGACTGTGAACTACAAAGTTGATGGTTCATGCCCACCAGTCAGCCACTCTGTTGCAGAAAGATGATACTTTCTGCTCCCAAAAAGATTCACAGCCTTGGAAATCCTAAAAATGGTCATCATGAGTCGGAACCAACAAAACAGCACTTAACACCAATGACAATATGGTGGGGACTCAAGGGCTCACAATCACTTATATTAGTGCTTTAGGAATGAACTCCCATAGATACATTCACGAAGTTCAATTTGAGCTTGCTTCTAGAGGCAACTCTGATTCTGAGCAGGGCAACAGGAAGCAACCGTTTCCAAGTTAGATTTGTCTCCTGACTGCCCCACGGTGCACATACAGACACCTCATGAGCACACCTAAATATTCTGGAATGCCCACTCTCGGCATTATTGTTGTAGCCTGTGACAATCCACACAATGAAAAGCCTTTGCAAAGAAAACAATGCACAAGCAAATATCTTTCTCTAATTTTAGCCAAGAGATCTGGGCCACACAGGATCGTTACTGGGGCTGGTTCTTGAATGGCTTTTAAATGTCCCTCTTTTGATTTGTTGTTAAGTTTCCTTGAGTCGGTTCTACCTCAGAAAGACCCTGTATAGGCTTTCCAAGGAGCAGCTGGTGAGTTTGAATTGCTGACCTTGTGGTTCAAACCGACCTATCCATCCTGTACTTAACCTACAATGTCTGATTTGACTTTTTTTTTTTTTTTTGGCTCGCCAGTAATTGGCATCCGTCTTTCCCTAGGATACTCAATCTATAAAGAAAAAGAAAACAATTTTCACACCTGACCAAGGGTGGTTACTGCACATGGTGGTCTTTCCCAGGATAATTTTCCTGCTACATTTCTTCCTGTGCACTGGTTCCCAGGTTCATTCCAGCCATCCTTTCCTGCTTTGTGTGTGTGTGTGCATCCCAGCTGCCCAAATATTTGCCAGTCTCTTTCCCTTTTCTCCCATGTTGGTCCTGTGGATTACCCTAAATTCATAGCTTGTAATTCAAAGCAAGTCTAAAAGGCCTCAAATCCAGCTCTTGTTCTTAAACAAAGGGGAAAAACAAAACAACCTTAAGACAAACAAAAACACAGGGCAAACGAACCTCTAAACACTTGACATTAAAATTTCAGTCACTCTGTCATCATTTGCTTGCTTAGTTCTCACACTCTATTCACACCAGGGGTCTGCATCCTCACCCCACCCCTCAGTCCTTTCACCAAGAGCTTCTCTCCAAAATCTTTTTTCCAGGGACCGGGGCCACTTCAACAACCCATTGTAAAATCCTGAAAGATCACAGATGTCACAGGTCCAAGAGAGCAAACTTCCAAGTACCCAGCAACTGGGCACCGCACAGCAAGTTCATCTGATCCCCTACTCACGTAATAAAAACACCGTGTTCCCACACCTAGATACACACATACCAACACACACTTTGCTCTTAAAGATACAGAATGCTTCTTCACTTTTTCCAAAACCAAAACTCCAAACCTGCCTTCCTGATACCTTTTGTAGTCCTCAGCCTAAGCCGCCTATTTACGCCTACATACCCGCATTGTAGATTTCCTATACAGCAGCTTTACCTTTGTCTTCGGGTAGGGTTTCTTGAGAAACAAAAACCAGTGAAATTCCTATCTGTATACATATATAAACAGAAATTTACCTTTAAAAAGATGGCTCACAACTGTGGAATCCCAGGTCTCCAGCAGCAAAGAGAAGCAGCACTGCCTGTTCGTTCTTTGTAGTGGGAACTAAGGAAACATCCTTTCAGCTGATTGGCTGTTCATAGCCAATCATCATTGAGTTAACTATCAACTGCCAAACCAAGGGGAATCCTGATCAAGTCAATTTGACGCAACTGTTAAGCTCCAGAGAGCTGATTTTAAAAGCCAGGAGTACGGCCCTCCGTCGAGGCCTATGATGGAGGAAACTCCCTTGCAGCCACTTGAGTCCTTTAGGGGCATTGTTCCTGAAAAGCTTCCTAGGATCTCAGGCAATAAGTTGTTACACCTGGGATGCTAGATTGTTAGGGGAAAAAAACATTTTTTATCACTTACTGCTGATGCAGCCAATATTCGGAGACAGGACTCACAGCAAAGAGCAAAACATTTACTGAGTACTGCTATCTTGGAGAACTTTTTGCTACTTTGAGTATTGCTACATTAAGGCAGAAAATCTCCCAGATCTGTATCCCCGAACAAAAAGGGAGGGGAGTTTTTAATAGGGATTTTTTATATGAAGTAGGGGGACTACCCGCACCCTGAGGGATTTCAGGAACTCTCTATTGTCTGTTTAATCCAGGCCCTGTTGATCATTCTAGACAAGCTATCTCCAACTGGCTCCATTAATCTCTCCAGGTGGTGGTAATCAGTGGTCATCAAAGATGTGCGCTGAAAAAAAAAGAAAAAAATGATGTGTGATGGTTTCTGTTCCTGCAAATAGTCCTTCCTCTGGGAAGGTTTTGGCTACTAACTAAAGAAAAGGAAGTGTGATGTTGTGGGTTAATGCGCTGGACTGCAAAGTTGGTTTGAACTGCAAGGTCGTCAGTTCAAGATCATCCGGTGCTCCTTGGTAACCCTATATAGGGTCACTATGGGTTGGAGCCAACTGGATGACACTTAACAACAACTTTCAAAGTAATCTACTGTATTATAATAAGAAGCACTGGTTGCAGGTGGTTTATGAGCTGGGCTACTAACTGCAAGTTCAGTAGTTCGAATCGGCCAGTTGCTTCTTAGGAGAAATATGAAGCACTTTGCTCTTTAAGCTTTACAGCCTCGGAAACCCTATATAGAACCTACTTGATGGCACACAACCACCACCACTATTGTATTATGGTGGTGGAATGGGCATTCGGACTTACTTCTATTACTTGGCTTTGGCCGGGCTAAAAACCCTTTTAACATCTTGGGGGCTTTCAGCTCCCCATTTCAGTTCTACCTTGTCCTATTGGATTACTATAAGTCAGAATCCATTCAATGGTAGACAACAATGCCTTATCTAACTCACTGGATTAAAGCATGGACTGAGAAGAGAAAGATGAAATTGTCTGTTTCCATAAAGATGTGCAATCTCAGAAACCCTAACAAGCAGTTTTACTCTGTCCCATGCAGTCTCTGGAGTCTTGGTGTGGTGCTGTAGGATAAACACTAGATTGCTAACCACAAGTTCAGTAGTTCAAACTCTCCAGCCACTCCTCAGAAATTCTATACAGGGTCTATATGAGTCCAACCAACTAGGCACTTAACAATAACAACAACATGAGTTCAACAATGGGAATGAGCACAGTCTATTAGAGCCTCAGAACTGGGTTTTTGTATACGTTTGGGAAAATATTACTTTTTTCATCTGCAAAATATGAACACTGAACTTTCACCAAAAAAAAAAAAAAAACTGTCCCAAAATTGATCTTTCCACCAAAGGAAATTAACAAAATGTTTGCTTCAGATTTTACAAAATCCAAAAGACTATCTCCATGGAGTCTTAATAAAGCAGGTCTACATCAAAAGGCCTCACAGCTCCATCTGCTAGGAAAATTAGGGTGGAATGTTCCAGTTCCCTAAAAATCTTTATGTTGGCTAGTCACCAACATCCCTCTAGAGGCAGTTCCTGGGTTCTAAATTTATGGATAACTCCCACTTGTCCTTTACAACTATTTTATCAGGGGAAACAAAACAAAACAAGAACAGACCCCTAATTTTACAATTTGGCAGATTCAGTGCAGAACTCAGAATGAGAAAAATTACAAGGCAAAGCCCTGGAATAGAAGACTCAGAAAGGGCCTGGTGAACTCTTTGAGGAACCTTATGTATGAGACTGGATTATTCTCAGGACAGTCAAGAGCAATATACATTCAAAGCAGCTTGATCAACCACTATCTCTGAGCAGGACACTGCCATGTTAGAGCAGAATACCACCATCTTTGAGCAGGAATGTAATCAAAGTCGGAGAGCAAGAAATTTGGTTGCTATTTAACACACACACTCATAGCAACCTTGTGTAAGATTTCTGAAGAGCAGCAGGTTGGTTTGAACTGATGGCCTTGTGGTTCGCAGTCTAATGCTGATCCAGCAGTGCCACACTTAGACCAGTAATTGTTCCTGGTCCAACTATCTTTCCAATTCACAGTAACTTTTTCATAAGGGAGGATAATAATAATACTGAGGTACACATCCCATAGAGCAGTCAACCATTCAAGAGGAAAAGGGCAGTATTTTTCCAAGGACAAAGTTCAGAAGGGTTAGGGAAGAAGATGAAATGGAAAACAGAAAAAGAAAAACCGAGAGGAAGTAGGATAAGTGATGTTACACTGAGGGGATTATGATCATTGAGCTGAAACAAAGTGTATGATTTTCTGAATGTAAAACTGATCATCTGCTCAATTCACTCAGTTGATACTATTGTTAAAACATTGGGTTCTGTTCCAGTGATGCTTCCTTGGCCATGGCTGACCTGTGGAGAACCAGTTCTAAGCCTTGACAAATTCTTAAAGACACAGTTAGGAATGATGCATGGGTCATATCACTGGGGATTGCCTGTACTTATCTTCAGGGCATGATGGCAATTCAGATGCAAACGTGATCCAAGAAGATTGTATGCTAAAGTTCTTAGGCATTTGCAGCTTAGTGCTAATAAGTGTCAGACCCTTTTGTGGACAGGAGTTGTCTTGAGAGAAGGAAAAATACACACTGAATCAAAAAGCAGTGGACAGCAACCACTTTAAATTTTGCACAGGTCATTCCTCGAGCTGTGGCTACTGAGTCTACTGATTGAAGAGGGCCACTCCATATTACAAAACCACTTGACTGCAGAGAGAACCTTCCTTTTCATCTCTAATAGGAATGACATTGCAGTTTTAAATCTGACCATCTGGACAGGATGAAAAAGGAATACATCCATTTATTTGAAAAATCATACTTGGAAGGAAAAATATTTAAGAGTAAATTTAATGTTTTCATCAAAACAAAGGATAATTGCAGTTCATAAGAACACTGACTAGACAAGAGAAAATTTGAAAAACTTAGAAAGTTCAATTTATTTCCTTAATTGAAACAGAGAAACTGTTTTTGCACAACTCAAAGCTTACATGTGACAATGAAATCTATTCTGAGATACAGAAAATAGTTCTTGGATCTGGGAAGAAAAAACAAAACAAACATTATTTAAAGGCCTGGGGTTTACCAAAGTGCCATCAAGTCTATTCCGTCTCATAGCAACTCTGTATAGGGGTCCTAAAGAGCAACTGATGGGTTTGAACAGCCAACCCTGCAGTTAACAGTCCAATGCTTACCTTACAGTACCACACGAGGACTCCTGGGGTTTCTCATAAAGAAGGTAAAATATTAAGAAATTGTAGGTTTGCTACTTCTGGATTTCTCACAGAGCAAAGCTTGATTTAGATATTAGCAGCAGCGGTGTCATTATCCACACTTTGCTGAGCATTGATGACTTCAGGGCAACTAGGAGTCTCCATGGTAGAGTCACAATATTAGAAAATGCACTGGAAGGGCTCCAAAGAGAAGGCTTGAAGTTTTACCCACATGACTGGAAAAACATGGTCTTTTCCTTCTAAACTTCTGTGACAACAGAACTCTTAGGAAACCACTTATTAAAAAAACAACTCTGACACAAGCTTAGGGATCCTCAGTAAAAGGAAAATCTTCCCATATCAGTAGCTACTACAGTAAGGGCTGTCAGTTAAGGTTCACCAAAGCCTGAGGAGTCATCTGAAATTATGCATGGGAAGGAGGTCAACAAGGTGTTTATCTCAGGCATGCTCATTCTCAGCAGGAAGGAAATCAACTGCCTCCCCCCCCACCAACCCCTGCTTTTCCTAATCATAGTAGGATTGAATTTTAGAGCCTAGAGAAGGACTCTCCAATACAGGAATCCTTCTCCAGGGACTGCTCCCTCCTGACAATGTGTTCAAAGTATGAGAGACGAAGTTTGGCCATCTTGGCCTCTAAGGAGC
>NW_006408802.1:3420203-3423447 GCF_000296735.1 Chrysochloris asiatica
GATGGGGATACGATTTGTATGATTCAATAGTGAATAATTGTTATTATAACTCATTGTGACTGTCACAATTGTAAAGATAGAAGTTTTGTAATAAAAACAGGGGAGTGGTTAATCTTACAGTCCAGAAACAGAGGACCCTAGGACCATCAAGGGAGAAGAGCACAAGTAGAATGCCAGATCTTATCCAGAGAAGCAGTGATGCCAGAGACGGAGGCAGAGATGGGGTCATGGAGATGGCGAGCAACTGAGGACTCTAGATTCATGGGAAAAGAGGTACTCAGCGTTGGTGGCCAGGAGGCAGACTTGCAGAATGTGCCTTTTGGAGGTGAAAATTATTATATATGCCTGAGTTTTTGTTTTGTTTTGTTTAAAAAAGCTACAGTGAATAGAGAGAAATACTGTTAAGTATTTTAAGTACATGGAGGGGATTATAATCATTTTAATGAAACAAGGTGTATGATTTGTTGAATATAAAACTGATGATCTGCCCTGTAAACTTTCACTCAATCCACAATAAAAATCTTAAAAAAAAAAAATGTATTTGCAATGAATTAGTTGTTCATGTTTAAAATTCTGTCATGTGATCTACAGCAAAATTTCTATCTCAAGGCCATTTGTTACAAGTACCTCTTAGTTTCCAACTTTCCCATTCTAATCACCAGTAATTATCAATGCATCTTAATTTCATGTTTGAATAAATTTCAGACTGAAGAAGTTGTTAGAATTCTTAACTTTCAACATCACTGGCTTTAGTAGATGGTGCATAAAGTTGAATAACAGTGCTTTACTATTCTTCATCATAGGCATATGTACACAAAAAGCATTAAACTAGACCTAAATGTAAATTCCAGAAATATAAGGTCATCAAGGAAAAAATAGGGACAATATTAAGGGCTGTAGTCCAGAGCACACACAGACTACCAAACATTGTGAAAATTACACAAACAAAAGAAGACAAAATAGATAATTAGGACATTATAAAACTTAATAATTTATGTGCATCAAAGGATTTCACCAAAAGAGTAAATAGGGAGCCCACAGAATGGGAAAAAAATCTTTTGCAATGATGTATGATACAAGGGAGTAATTTCTAAAATCTATAGGAAACTACAACACCTCTACAAGAAAGACAAGTAGCCCAATTTAAAAATAGGCACAGAACATGAACAGACACTTCACCAAGGCAGACATCTGGGCAGCCAACAAACATATGAAGAAATGTTCACGATCATTAGCCACTGTGATGGTATTCCGTGGAGTTGGTTCCAACTCATAGCTACCCTGTATAGGGTTTCCGAGGCTGTAAATTTTTACGGGAGCAGAAAGCTTCATCTTTTCTCCCGCAGAACCACTGGTCGTTTCAAACTGCTGACCATGAGGTTAGCAGCCTGACTTGTAACCACTAGAGCTCCTTTCATTAGCCATTAAAGAGATGCATATCAAAACAACAGTGAGATATCATCTTACACCAGCAATAACAGCGAAGTTCAAAACAGCAGAGGATAATAAATGCTGGTGAGTGTGTGGAGAGACTGGAACCGTTGTACAATGCTGATGGAAATGCAAAATGGTCCAACCACTCTGGGAAACAGTATGGCACTTCCTCAGAAAGTTGGAAATAGAAATATGTTATGATCCAGAAATTCCTCTATTTGGTACATATCCACAAGAAATACAAATCATAACACAAGTAGATATATGCACACCAATGTTCATAGCAGCATTATTCACAATAGCAAAAAGATGGAGACAGCCTAAGTACCTATCAATGGAAGAATGGATAAACAAACTTTGATACATACACACAATGGAATATTATGCTACTTTGATGAATAGCAAGGAAGTTGTAAGCTACCATGTAACATGGATGAACCTTGAAGACATTATGCTGAGTGAAATTAGTCAGTCACAAAAGGAGAAATATGTCGTAGGACCATTACTGTAAAAGCTTAAGAAAAGATACTGATACTAAAATGGAAACTATATATATATTTGCTGGTTACTGGTGGGTGTGGGGTGGGTGTGAGGTGATGGAGTGAAGCAACGATAGAGCACAGAGTAGGGGGCAGACAAATCATAATTCAGTAGTTGGGGAGGACAATACACAAGAAGAGGGAGGGGGTGGCAAAACAAGGTGGATAGCGGAACACAGACAGGTTTGCATGGACTAAATGAGAAAGAGGTCAATAATGGTGTATGCTCAAACTTTGAGCAACAGAGCTCTGTGATACAAGGATGGAGGCATAGTCTGAAGAGGGAAAATAATACTAACATGCTTGACTGTCTTATGAATATTGGTTTCCCTTGCCTACTATTACAAAATAGACACTTGAGTGGGATAGAAAGGAATGTCGGGAAATATGATTACAGAAATCCTGTCTTCAGCCTATAACTGATTGGAATACCTAACAGGAGTTCTACAACCTGATGAGTGAATTAGGCCTCTTGCAGAGCTTTTGCAGTGTATATGACCTTAGGTGGAATCCTGACCCCTATTCAGAACCTTCTGAAGTGGGACATTCCCACTAGACTAGACAAGCAGACTAGCCTGGAACAGCTCGAGTAACAGAAGATATATCTTCAAAGAAAGATCACCAGAGGGAAAAAATGGCAGTATGATTGGCTACTATAAGAAAAAGCAAGTTGTTTGCTGGGAAGCTATCAAGACAAGCAATCAAGTCCCTTCATGACAAACCCTCCTCTAAGCCAGACACTCAAAGGGAACACATGAGTAGGTATATAAGCTGGCTGGTGACCACATTGGTCTGCTAGTTAGTGAAAGATGGGGAAAGGCAGCAATGAAGAAATGGGATGAATTCAACCATATTCCATAGACTCCAGTTGACCTGGAGATGAGAGAGAGAAGAGAAAGGGCCAGTTGGTCCAAAGTGTGGTGAGACCTGGGGACACCTGAGCCCATGGGCAAGGACATAGCCACAGAGAGCTAGAGGTGAGAGTGAAGCATCCAGTTGATATGAAATGAGGGGAGACGCACAAGAACACTCAAACTTGTAGATAGTGCCCATTTGACCTAGCCTTGATGGCTTGATAATCAGAACTCAACTTTGTTGTTCAGGTGTTGTTAAGTGCCATCGAGTCAATTCTGACCCATAGCAACCCTGTATAGGATTTCCAAGGAGCAGCTGGTGAGCTTGAACTACTGACCTTGCAGTTCAAATGACTTTGCAGTTGCGCATTAGTCCACAGCCCACACCAGGACTCCCAGAACTCAACTAGAGGAAAA
>NW_006408802.1:3424116-3426026 GCF_000296735.1 Chrysochloris asiatica
CAGCTTTCATATGCATATGTAGTTATTGAAAACACCATGGCTTGGGTCAGGCACATCTTAGTCCTCAAGCTGACATCTTTACTCTTCAACGCTTCATGTTTGGTAAGGTGGAGGGTCAGAGTAAAAGAGGAAGACCCCTAATGAGATGGATTGACCAAGTGGCAGCATCGATGGACTCAAGTGTGGCAACAATAGTGAGGTTGGCCCAGGATCGGGCAGTGTTTCGTTCTGCTCTGCATAATAAGGTCGTTATGGGTCGGTACTGACTCGATGGGACCTAACAATAACAATAACAACAATATGAGGAATGAGACAAGTTGAATGCCACATATGGATAACTGGCCAAACAGTTATACACCAAATGAGCCACCACTGAATTGATTCCAACCCCATGTATGCAGAGTAGAAATGTGCTAATAATGTGCTTTTAATAGCTCTTTTTTTCAAAAGTAGATCACCAAGCCTTTTTTCTGAGGTGTCGCTGAGTGAACTTGATTACCAATATTTCAGTTAGCCACTAAAACTGTTAATTATTGACGCCATTTAGAAACTCTAACTATACAATGGAGATCATTAAAATAACCAAAATAAATAAAAATAAGCTGCTCAGTTTACTGAATCAAAGTATATATGGACTTTTCATTTTACCTTCTAATTTTGTTCAGTGAATTGTCCTGTATATTTGGCACTTGGAGTCGTGGTGTGGCCCTGTAGGATAAACACTGGACTACAAGTTCAGTTTGAACTACAAGGTTGACAGTTCAGACTCACCACCCACTATCAGAAACCCTATACCTGATCACTGTGACTTGAAACCAACTCAGTGGAACTTAATGATGGTGATCTTGAGTGGAGATTCCCAAATCTGGTCAATAAGGAGTATTGATCACCATTTTGAGGTTGGAGCTTAGAAATGAGTACAGATCTTCTCAAAAGACAACTATGCTGTGACATCTATATTCCTAATAATTCCAAACAGAAAACAATCCAACTTTTCAACAACAGAAGAATGAATAAAAAATCATAACACAATGAAATAATACACAGAATGAAAAAGAATAAATTGTAATACTTGCAATATTACTGAATCTTCAAAGCATTCTATTAAGCAAAAGAAGTCAGATAAAAGAATATAAGGTAAGTGATTTAATTCTTCTGACATTCCAGTAGTGGCAAAATTAATCTACAGAGAAAGAAAAGGCAGAATTGTGGTTACTTCAAGCAAAGGGATTTTGACCATAAAGCGGCAGGAACTTTCTGGGGTTGTTGTCATTAAGTACCGTTGAGTCAATTCCAACTCATAGTGAGTGACCCTTTTTAGGGTTTCTAAGGAGCAGCTGATAAATTAGCACTGCTGACCTTGTGTATACGTATATACAGTTATCAAACTCTATGCTTCAGAGTAACATATTTTCTTTTATATAAAAATGTTCTCTTAATTTTTTAAACTCATTTTTTTAAATAAACTAAAATAATAATAATAAACTGTTGTTGCTAGGTTCTGTCAAATCATTTCCAATTCGTAGTTACCCGATGTACAACAGAAGGAAACTCTGCCCAGTCCTACGCCATCCTAACTGTTACCATTGTGCTGATCCATCCCATTATGGTCTTCCTTTTTCTCACTGAATCCCCAACGTTCCAAGCATGATGTACTTCTCCAATACATCATGCTTGGAATAATATATGCAATATACAAGAGATTGTTAACATATCCAATGTATGAGATACATACTTTCTGTGTAACATATCCAGGGTATGTGAGACAAATTCTTGTCACCCTCTCCTCAAAGGAACATTATGTCTGCACTTCTTCCAAGACAGGTCAGGCATAACTTACTCCTCTTGAACACTTTAATGAGGTCTTTTGCAGCAGATTTGCCTACTGCAATAGGTCTTTTGATTTCTTG
>NW_006408802.1:3434695-3456933 GCF_000296735.1 Chrysochloris asiatica
CAGAAACAGAGGACCCTAGGACCATTAAGGGAGAAGAGCACAAGTGGAATTCAGGACCTTATCCAGAGAAGCAGCAACACCAGAGATAGAGGCAGAGATGGGGACTTGGAGAGAGGGAGCAGTTGAGGACGCTAGATTCATGGAATGTCGGGGACCTGCCTCGACACAGGTGTTTGGTTCATGAGGAGGGGATATCTGGCGGCGATAGGGATAGCAAAAGAGACACAGAGACACAACAAGAGAGACAAAGAGACACCCCGAAACCAGAGTGGATGCAGGACTGGCATCAGGCAGATCCTGCATTGCAAACATCTCATCCATGAAGGCCTGCATAGTAAACATCTTGGCTAAACAGGCAGTATGGTTGCAATGCTGGACTGAGCCCCAGCATGATATAACGCACACCTTGCCAGTCATAATGCACCTGGATTCGTTCTGCGCCTCCGTTTTATTCAGGGGAGGAGCCTTACACCAAGCTGGGAGGGACTAAGACAAGGTACAGCTAACATACGTAATTTTCCAGACATTTAGGCAACTTTACATCGTAATTCTCAGGTTCAAATCCCAGGCCCGAAACTTGGTTTCTCAGGCTCAATTAACATATCTATAGTGCCTGAGCTCAGTTGGGGGAAGGTGAGAAGGAAGGTCAAAAGGCTTGGGAGGAGTCCTGCTGTGTTGGCTTCCTGAGCCAGGTTTCCAGGAAGACGCAAGATGCTTAGGTGAATGGGCTGTACCTGGGAGAGGTTTAGGGAGGATGTCCTTTTGTCTATAGAACAAAGAACCGGGAAGTAGCCAAAATATTTTTAGTTAATCCTTGGGAGAAAAGCTTTACCTTTGAAACCTTTACAGTCTCAGCTTTAGGAAAACATTACATTTATCTGTGGATATCTGGCCTCCATGTATACAATTAATAATAAACCTAGCTGAACACTAAGATGAAAAACAGCTTGCTATGTCTGCTAGGTGATTAGAGTCTGTTCCTCAGAGCCTGCGGCCTGTATGGTCTGCAACACTTGGGCCCACAGGGCCTCGAACTCCTGATCGGGTCTGCACGGTCTGCAACAATGGAAAGAGAGGAACTGAGAGCAGGTGGCCAGGAGAACGTGCAGAATGTGCCCTTTGGTGGTTTAAATTATTATATATGCCTGAGTGTTTATATATTTAAAAAAAGAGCTAGAAGAATAGAGAAAAAATATTGTTAACTGATGGTACATGGAGGGGATTATAATCATTGTAATGAGACAAAGTATATGATTTGTTGAATGTAAAACTGATGATCTGCCTTGTAAACTTTCACTTGATTCACAATAAAAACTAAAAAAAACACAAGTGTCAATGTGTAAACAAATACCAACTAGTTCCATTCAGGAAAAACCATAAAACCCCTTTTAATTTTGTTGTGAATTACTCTATAGATGTCATATTTGTAGCTGGTTTTGAGTGTTAGGAGTTATTCTTGCACAGATGTTCTAATATATGGTTTTTCTAATTGTAATTATTTTAATCTCCTTGAATCTCTGCTAAAGTTTTTCATACTTATTCTTTAAAAAATTCATTGACCTGAAGCTGCAAGTTGCTTGCACAACTGATCTCCACAATGGTTCCATTTTATAAGTATTAGAAAGTTTCTGGTGTTTCTGGGGATTTACACAGGCGTCTGACTCTGTGTATTCCAGTGAGTGTTGCCTGCTGTGTTTTCTCTTCTCCCCACCCCACTCCTACTCATCTGCCTCAGCCAGCACAGTTCATCTGACCTCTGCAGGCTGCCACCACGGTTAACAATGAACTTACCAATGTTGTTTGATTAAAATTTTGAAATTTTGTTGTTGTTTTTTTAAATAGTAAGGTGGCAATTACTTAGATTCTATAAATATTTTGCTCCCACATCTTGTTACCTCAAGAGCAGGTTGGCTGAAAATATGCATTTTCCATTTGCCAGAGGGTCAGTTTTGCATATGCTGTAATTCAGTTTATGTGTGGCTCTTCACTTACACCTGCAACTCTAAACGAAGCTCCTGAGCAGACTAATGAATGGTTTTTATGAAATAAGCAGGAAAGATGCTAATTGAACAAATCTTTCAGAGCCCAATAGAGTCTCCAAATACATAACCTTGTTTCATTGAAAAATACAGTCAAACATTAAATAAGGAATCGCAACATGGTTAAGTGTTAAAGAGAAAGCACTCCTGTTTACTACAGCAGTGCCTCATCTGTGCAGAAGGTGCTCGTAGCCGCAACTCACCTCTTATGCCTCTGAGCCATCCAGATTCACAGTCATGAAACTTACAGTTGAAATATACTCTCACCTGTTGTTGTTGTTGTTGAAGGTTATATAGGGTTTCCAAAGAGTAGATGGTAAGTGTGAACAGCCAAACTTGCCGTTAGCAGTCCAGGGCTTATCCTACAGTACCATACAGGACCGCATTTCTAGATTTCGCTAATTCTCAGGAGTTTAAGAGGACTACAGCCTGGCTACATTTGTTACAGGTAGGATAAAATGCCCTATGTAATTCTTCCCAGCCAATGCACCTATAGTAGAATTTTCAGATATGACTTCCAGAAGCAAAATGCATGTAGTGAAGACACACCAAACTTTTCCATAAGTTCAAGTACAAAGATGAAGAGTGAAGAAAAACATGCTTGTGCAGCTTTCAGCCTACCAACTCTCAACAAATTAGTGGATTCCACTCATCTAGACCCCATTTTGGTAGGCTAGTTAATTGAACGGATAGTTCCTGTGCTTATCAAAATAGCATCTGTCAATCCTGCCAAAAAGATGAATTGTGTCTGTAAGTTCTCTTGTAATGGTAAAATGAATTACTGGAGTCTGAATATCCTTTTGATGGATTAAGAGTTCCTGGTGAGCACAGTTAAACAAACCATTAGGTTGAGAACAAAATTTTTCCACACTGCAGTGCTCTACTAATGAGCTGACTGCTGCCACACATTAATCAGTTGGGGGCATTGAACAATAGAAAATCTGAACTATTTTACTTCTGTTTTTTAATTGAAGTATAATTTAAATGTAATAAATTAATGTATACATTTTTATGAGCTTTGATAAATGTATATATCTGTGTAACCATAACTCTAATCAAGAAATAAAGCATTTTCATTGTTCCAGAAAGTTCCTTCTTTGCCCTTCCAGTCAGCCCTACCACCACCACGCAGTGGCAACCACTGCTTTATTACCATAAATTTGTTTTGCCTGTTCTAGAGATTCAGGAAAACAGAATCACGATGTGTACTATTTCGTATCTAACTTCTTTTGTTCGAAATGTTTTCTAGACTAATCCATATTGTTGTCTGCATCCATATTTTATTTATCAGGTAGCTATAACACAATTTGTTTAACTATTCTTTGATAATAGACACTTGGGTGGTTTCCAGTTTGAGGTTATTAAGAATAATGCTTCTATGAACATTCTTTTAATGAGAATATGTTTCATTTCTCTTAGGCAAATGCATGTAATGAAGACACATCTAGGAGCAGATTGCTGAGTCATATAGGAAGGTATACCTGTGTGTTTAGCCTTGTGAGAAATTGCGAAACCATTTGTTTTTGGTGTGAACACTTCTACCTCTATGATGTCTTTGATTGATGCCCACATATCAGTTCCCTACCATAGGCCCTTTCTAAAGAAGATAATGCATTTATTTCTGCTGTGTCTTCCTCCTCTCATAAGTAATTTTGCTTGTCTTTATCCAGAGCAGTCTTAAAGACTCAATGCCAACTATTGAACCAGTGTGAGTGACCTGCTTACTAAAGGTAAGTAGAATGCTAGAAAGAAAATTGAGCTGCCAAGATCAGACCTTCAAAGGCTCTGCCAATAAAATCTTAGACTTACTGTTGCAAGGGCATCAATTCTTGGGTTCTCTTTAGGGTTGGTTGGTGTTAGTTGCCATCAAGTTGTTTCCAACTCATGGCAACCCCTGTGGAGACAACTGTATTCTTTTTTTTTTTTTTTCCATAATACTACTTGGTCTTTACCAATGAAATCACTGCTAACATAAAGGGCATTTTGCCAATTAATACTTAAATTAACTGCTAGTTACTAAGGTAATATTGGACAAGGTTTTGCCTTTGTTTCTGCTATGTAGGGCTGGGCTTCTCCAAATTCGCATGGGTGATATGCAATGACTGGGACCAGCATTAGAGGGAGAAAACCAGTTGCTCTTATTAAAACAGTTCCAGTTTAGTGTGATCAGCAGCCATGCTCTTCATGAGGATTAAGATTCATCCCTTTGATAATATGAAAAACAAGGAAACAAAACAGCACTGCTTGAAAATAATGATTTCACCACAGAATACATTTTCCTTTAGTCAAAACTTTTTTCTTTTTTTTTCCTAAAGAAAAAGTTTGTGGGCTTATCTCTTGAAAATGCCAGCATGGCTGTGAACACTGGGGAAATTAAAAGACTGAATAGAATGGATTTGCTAGGAAAAATCAGTATGACTATGCAGAGTTCTTGGCTTATTTATTAAGTTGTGTGCTAGGGGAGGATTATCTGCCTTGGACTTATCTATTACTTTTGTGGTAATGGTTTTTAAACACAGTGTTTTTTGTATCATACAAAGCCCAGTTCAAATGGAATATAAAACTTAGTAAGTTTTGGCTCTGACATAGAAATCTGAAAATCAGAGATATAAATACTTTCTTTACTGCCATGCCTCACCCAGAAAGGGAAGACCTCTGAAGAAAATTTGGTATCCTCTCGACAAAGGATCTACTATGCCACCTAATAAGACTGTTGCTGTTCTTATGTGCTGCTAAGTCATTTCTGACTCATAATTTCCCTACACACAACAAGTCTTCAGCATCATCACACTATAGTGGTTGTGTTTGAGTTCATTGTTGCTTCCACTGCATCAATTTATGTCATTGAGTGTCTTTTCTTTTTCTCTGATCCTCCACTTTACCAAGCATGATGTCCTTCTCCAGGGACTGGTCTTTCTTAACAACATTTCCAAAGTAAAAAAGGCAAAGTCTCACCATTCTCATATCTATGGAACATTCAGAATATACTTCTTCATAGATAGATTTGTTTGTTCTTCTGGCAGTCCATACTACTTTCAGTATTCTTCTCTAATACCGTAATTCAAAAGCAACAATTATTTTACAGTCTTTCATATTCATTGTCCAATTTCACATGTAATTGAGACTATTAAAAGTTTAAGTTGGGTTAGGGACACTTTAGTTTTCAAGGGACATCTTTGTTCTTTAACACGTTAATGAGGTCTCCTGAAGTAGATTTGCCTAAATGCAGCACATCTTTTGATTTCTTGACTGCTGCTTCCACAATAGTTGACTGTAGATCCAAGCAAAATGAAATTTTAGATGACTTCAATCAATTCTCCATTTATCATGATGTCATTTACTGGTCCAACTGTGAGGATTTTAGTTTTCTTTACATTGGGGTATAACCCATACTAAAGACTGTAATCTTTTATCTTCATCAATAAGTGTGTCAAGTCCTCTGTACTTTCAGCAAGCAAGGTTGTGACATAATAAGTCTTCCTCCAATCCTGATGCCACATTCTTCTTCATATGATACAACTTTTCAGATTATATACTCAGCATGTAGACTGATTAAATATAGTGAAAAGATATAATCCTGGTACACACCTTTCTAGGCTTCAAATCATAAAATGTCTCTAGTTCTGTTCTAATGACTGCCTCTTGGTTCAGGTACAGGTTTCTCATGAGAACAGTTAAATATTATGGAATTCCCATACTTTAAATGTTTTCCATAGTTTGTTATGATCCACACAGTCAAATGCCTTTTCAAGATCAATAAAGCACAAGTAAACAGCTTCCAAGTTTTCTCTGCTTTTAGCCAAGAGTCATCTGACATCAGTAATGATATCCATCATTCCACATCCACTTCTGAATCCAGCTTAAATTTCTTGAAGCTCCCTGTTGATGTATTTCTGCAACTGTTTTTGAATTATCTCCAGCAAAATTTTACTTGCATGTGATATTAATGATACTGTTTAATGATTTCTGCATTCCATTTGGTCACTTTTCTTTGGAATGGGGACAAATATGGAACTCTTCCAATTGGTTGGCCATATAGCGGTTTTCCAAATTTCTTGATATAGGGGAGTGAGCACCTCCAGCGCTGCATCAGTTGGTTGAAACATTTCAATTTGTATTCCATCAATTCCTGGAGTCTTGCTATTCAACAATGTGTTCAGTGCAGCTTGTACTTCTTGCTTCAGTATCATTGGTTCTTGATCATATGCTACCTCTTGAAATGGTTATATATCAACCAGTTCTTTTCAAGACAGTTACTCTGTATTCTGTCTATCTTCTGTTGATTTTTCCTGCATCATATAATAGTTTGCCCATAGAATCCTTCAATACTGCAATGCAAGCCTTGAATTTTTTTCCTCCAATTCTTCCAGCTTCAGAAATGCTAAGCATGTTCTTCCCTTTTGGTTTTCTAACTCCTGGTCTTTATACATTTAGTTATAATACTTTGTCTTCATGAGCTGCCTTTTGAAATTTTCTGTTTTCATTTCTTCCACTCACTTTAGCTTCTCTATATTCAAGAACAAGTTTCAGACTCTCTTCTGACCTCCATTTTAGTCTTCTCTTTCTTTCCTGTCTTTTTAATGACCTTTTGCTTTCTTCATGGATGAGTTCTTGATGTCATACTACAGCTCCTCTGGTTATTAGTGTCTAATGCAGTAAATCTATTATTGAGATGTTCTCTAAATTTAAGTGATATTTTCAATAACTTCATATGCATGTGCAAGTTGGACAGTGAATAAAGAAGACCATAGAAGAATTGATGCATTTGAGTTATAGTGTTGGAACAGACTATTAAAAAGTACCTTGGACTGCCAAAAGAACATGTTGGAAGAAGTACAGCCATAATGCTCCTTAGAAGCCAGGATGACCAGGCTTTTTCTCTCAGACTTCAGACATGTTATCAGGAGGGATCAATCCCTGGAGAAGGACATCATGCTTGGTAAGGTGGAGTGTCAGTGAAAAAGACAAACATCCCCAACAAGATGGATTAGCACAGTGGTGTGGCAAGGGCCTCAAGCATAGCAATGATTGTGAGATTGGTGCAGGAGCAGGTAGTATTTCATTCTGTTGTGCATAAGGTTGTTTGAGTAGGCACTGACTTGACAACACTTAACAACAACAACAACAAAAACTCAAGGTCATATTTACGCTCTCAATGACTTGTTTTAATTTTCTTCGGCTTCACCCTGAGCTTGCATATGAGAAATGATCATCAGTTACAGCCTGCCCCTGGCCTTATTTTGGCTGATGATATTGAGCATGTCCATTTTACCTTTCCACAGATGTAGTCTATTTGATTTCTGTATGTTCCATCTGGTGAGATCCACATGTTTAGCCACTGTTTGTGTCTTTGAAAAGAGGTATCTGTAATTAATAAGTCATTAGCCTTGCAAATTCTATCATGGGGTATCCAGCATTGTCTGTGTCACAAAGACCATTTTTTCCAACTATGGATCCCTCCTCTTTGTTTCTAACGTTCAAATTCCAATCATTTATAACTACCAATGCATCTTGACCATATATTTGATCAATTTCAGACTTTAATCTCTTCAGCATTGCCTTTAGTGGTTGGTCTGTAAACATGAAAAATAGTCATAATAACTGGTGTTCTTTGTACATTTATGGATTCTACCCTATTAAAGACAGCATTCTACTTCAAGATAGGTCTTTAAATGCTCTGTTTTGATAATGAATGTAACATCATTCCTCTTTAATTTGTTATTCCCAGCATAGTAAAGCATATGATTGTCAGATTTAAAATACCAATCCATTTTAGATCCCTGGTAATTTCACCATACTTATTCAATCTGTATGCTAAACAAATAATCTGAGAAGCTGAATTATATGAATAAGAATGTGGCACCAGAATTGGATGATTAACAACCTATGATAAGCAGATGATATAGTCTTGCTTGCTAAAAGCAAAGAGGATTTAAAATACTTCCTCATTAAGATAAAAGACTGCAGACCTGAGTATGGATTACATCTCAATGTAAAGAAAACAAAAATCTTCAACAATTGGACTAATAAATACATCATGATAAATTGAGAAAATATTGAAGTTGTTAAAGACTTCATTTTGCTTGGATCCACAATCAACACTCATGGGAGCAGTAGTGATGAAATCAAATGACATACTGCATTAGGTAAATCTGCTGCAAATGACCTCTTTAAAGTTCAAGGATGAAGATGTCAAAGAGCAAAATTTGAGGACTAAGATGTGCTTGACCCACGCCATGGTATTTTCAATCACCTCATATGCATGTGAAAGTCAGACAATGAATAAGGCAAACTACAGAAGAATCAATGCCTTTTAATTATGGTGTTGGAGAAGAATATTAAAAGCACCATGGACTGCCAGAAGAACAAACAAGTCAGTCTTGGAAGAAGTACAGTGAGAATGCATCTTAGAAGCCAGGGTGGCAAAACTTTGTCTGTCTTATTTTGGGCATGTTATCAGAAGGGACCAGTCTCTTGTGAAGGACATCTTGCTTGGTAAAATGGAGGGTCAGCAAAAAAAGGTAAGACCCTCAACAAGATGGGTTGACACAAAGGCAACAGCAATAGGCTCAAACTTAACAATAATTGTGAGGATGGTGCAGGACCAGGCAGTGTTTCATTCTGCTGTGCATTGGGTCACTATGAGTCAGAACTGATTCAACAGCACCTAACAACAACAGCAATTTCTAGGCTATAGATAGATGCATTCCATTTCATTTTTTATGACTTCCTATTTTCCTAGATTCATACTTCAAATAGGTTCCATGTTCCAAATGTTAATGTTCCAAATGTTTCACTTTGAGTTGTGCCCCATCAGCAAATGAAGGTCCCGAAAGCTTTGCTCCAACCACATCATTAAGATTAACTAAGCCTTGAGGAGGCAACACTTCTCCAGTCATATTATTAGTGCCTTCCAACCTGAGGGACTCATCTTCCAGTAAAATATCAGACAATGTTCCATTGCTATTCCTAAGGTTTTCAGTGAAGTCCTGGTGTGGTACTGTGAGCTAATGCATCAGATTGCAAAGTCATTTGAACTGCAAGACCAGTGGTTCAAGCTCACCAGCCACCCTTGGAAACCCTATACAGGGTCAATATGGGTCGGAATCAACTCAACGGCACTTAACAACAACAACAACCTCTCAGAAGAGGTCTGCTCCTCCTTCTTCTTAGTCTGTTTTAGTCTGTAAGCCCAGTATCACAGCAATATACAAGCCACCAAAGTTCAGCAATCTGACAGATAAGTGATGATCAGTATATCGCCCGTTAATATTATGGCCAAGAAGAACCTAGATAGACATGTTGGTCATATAGAGAAAGAGAGTCATACTTTGGAATCACATGTCACAAAGTGGGAACAACTGACACCATGATAGATATTAGTGCAGCTTCCAGCATAGTTCCAAGGCAAGAGCGCTCACAGCAATTTAATGGGGTAGATATGGCTTAGTGCCTTGAAGTTGTAAAATGCTAGTTAATAGTATTAATCTACATTAATAATGCTTTTTTTTTTTTGTAATTTTAAAGTGCTTTATAGGTATTAGTCATTCTTCAGAAAATTCTTCAGTAATTGACTCAACGCCATAACTCTTGTCTTATTTGTGGAGGGCCTTCTAGAATAACCGCTGGACTGGGAATCACATGGTAGGCAGTACAAACCCATCAATTGGAAACCCTATACAGGGTTGCTCTGAGTCAAGACTGACTCATTGGCACACAGCAACAATAGAAAGGCCACACAGAGAATAAACACAAATGCTGGTCTGCAAAAACTCCTGTTCCCAGTCCTGAACAAATTTACTACTTTTAACCAAAAATATGAATCTCTAGAAATAGTCTGAAATCTCTGTTATGACTCTTCAAAATAAAATTTCCAATTTTTTATTTTGGACAATTAAATGTAATATGAGACATTATTATATGAGAGCATATGAAATTGCTGTTTTAATGTAATGATGGATCTTGACCTTTTTTGACCCTCAAAGTCAAGCCTGCATACACAACATAATATTACTATTTTCCCCAATGTAGCACTTTAAACTTGAATGTCCTTGAGAGTAAACCTTTTGCCTCTTAGCAATAACCCAGTTGGACTAGAGCTAATTAGAATTTCTTCCTGAATGAATGAGCCTCTTGCTATTAGAAAATACTTTCTAATTAAAGAAAAGTTTGTACTTTGCATCAAAAAGAACAAGTGGCCTATTATTTCAAGGTAGTGTCTTTTTTTCCAAGGTTTTTAGGTGGTAATTTTTATATGCAGCCAGAGTTGATAACGCTTGACAATCTTGAGGAATGATACATATTAACAGCTATGGGTTGAATTGTGTCCCACAAAAAGATACTCTGAAGTCATATGACCTTGTATCTGTGACTATGACCTTGTATAGAGATAGGATCTTTGCAGATGTACTTAACTTAAATGTGATCATAATGCAGTAGAGTGGACCCTACTCATACATGACTGGTGTTCTGATAGAAGAAGAGACACAGAGACAGAAACAGAGAGAAGAATGTCCCATGAAGATGGAGTTGTGCTTCCACCAGTACAACCACCAGAAGATAGAAGAGTCAAGTAAGAATCCTCCCCAGAGCCTTCAGTGAGAACGTGATCTTTTGACATCTTGATTTTAGGCTTCTAACTTCTAGAACTGTACTAGAATGAACTCCTTTGTTTAAAGCCACCCACTTTGTGTCAGCAAGCCTAGGAAATCAAGACAGTAGCTAAAGACAAGAGTACTGGTATGGTGCTGTAGGATAAGTGCTGGACTAGTTGGTGGTTCACATCCAGTCTTTGGACACCTTACACAGAGTCGCTGAGTCAGAATCAACTCAACAGCACTTAACAACAACATCAAAGATAAAAAAATAAAAAAGAACTACTAAGCAAGTCTTTAAATCTGACCTTTTTTCTTCAGAATGTTCCGCTTTCACAGCTACCCTATACTGACTGTAAAACATAACTCAGAGTCTTCTGGTTCGCTCAGTATGTTTTGAATTGATAATAAAAATGTGTATTTTAGGAACACAGGAAAAGCACCCAACATTTCACCCAAGAGAAAGTTACCTAGCAATTTAACCTCTAAAGTCAACATTTTTTTAATGTAAACTTAATCTAGATATATATTTGGCTGTTTTTACTGACCTAAAACTTATCTTTGAGTAAAAGATTTCCATGTTGTTCATTTTATATAGCCTCATAAATATTTCCAGACAGAGGAAACTGACCTTTCCAAGATGAATGGCAACAAAGAACACAAAAATTTTCACAGTAAATAATTTGGGAAGAAAAAAGTTGTGGCTTGAGACAGGTGGAGGGGGGAATCTGATATTTTCTCATTTTTTATCCTTTTCTCTCTGCATAAACTGTGTTAGGAAAACACTTCCTGCTATTGCTTCACTACTTTCATCAGTATATTTTAAATTTATATTTTCAAGAAATGTCTTTTTAGAGAATACACTTACTAAGATAAACAGAATCCAGTCTACTGAGATCCCATAGTCTGCTGAGTCAAAACAGCCAAGGAGAAAGGAAGTAGGATGTTTATTTAAGCAAGTCAAAGGAATTCCTGGGTGGAACAAATGGTTAAACACTTAATACAGTGGGCTCAAACATAGCTGAAAGCTTGGTGGTTCAAAACTACCTAGAGGCACCTCAAAAAAGATAGGCCTTCATCTACTTCTAAAAGCTTACAGCCTTGAAAACCCTATGGAGCATTGATCTCTAATATGCATCTCTAATATATTCTGCCATGAATCAGACTATGAACCAGAGGGCAACTAACAAAAACAATAACAATGAACCCTAGCATATCTGAACACCTACTAAAAACAAGTCAAAGATCCCATCTGCAAGCCACAATGCATTCATCAAGGCACTTTGCTTTCCAGCCAGATCTGTAAGGGGAAAGATTCACTTCTCTTTCCCAAGGTGTCAACCTTTCTTATTGATGCCAAGAGCCTGCAATTACTTGATAAAGCTAATGGGTGAAAGCACTTAAAGGGCTATGCTTTGTGGTTTCATGGTCATAATCCTTGTAAAACAAACCAAACCCAGCACAGCCTGACAGGCTTTCAGCCCATTATTATTTGGAGCTCATTTAAATTACAAGCTTGATTACACTTATAATTTTACCATTGCACTTAGCACACTTTCTTTTCTTTTGAAACGAACCCCACACAGTCATTTACAAAATTCCTTTCTCTGAGCTGCCAGATGAGAAAAATGTCAAGTGGCATAAGGGGCCAAAGTGAGGGGTTGGAGTGTAGTTAGAATAGTAAGCTTAAAGACGAATGAAATTTTACAGCTAACTGGTTTTAACCTTTTAGTCAATGAGTATAGTATATGTATATAGTACATGGAGTCCTGGTGTGGCTCTGTGGGTTAATGCGCCAGATTGCAACGTCATTTGAACTGCAAGGTCTGTGGTTCAAGCTCAACAGCTGCTCCTCAGAAACCCTATACAGGGTCACTCTGGGTCGGAAGCAACTCGACAGCCACTTAACAACAACAATAATACTATTCATCCTTGTTTTGATTCCTCTATTAATCAATGCCATCATTGGAAAAGAGTGATTTAATGCATACAACCCACTACCATCCCTTTCTAACCCAACCTGATCAAAGAAGCCTGAAGTTATTGTATTATATACATATTTTTAATGCTGTAGCTTGGGAGTTGGGATTTCAAGATGTCACTATTTAGAAAACAGGTGTATCACTTCAAGAATTTAGCATCCTATAAATATTTCTAAGACTAGCATGTTGCTAGAGAAGAATATTGACTATAACACGGGCTACCGGAAGAATGAACACTTTGGACACTGTGCTTGGTAAAGTCTCTCTTTCACTGAATCTCACTTTGGAAGAAGTGAGGATGAGGAAACTTTGTCTCATGAACTTTGGACATTGTGCTTGGTAAAGTAGAGATTCAGCAAAAAAGAGACTCTCAATGAGATAGACTGACACAGTGGGCTCAAACATGAGCAGTGTTTTGTTTTATTATACATGGAGTCTCTGTGAGTTGGAACCAACTCAATGGCATATAAAAACAACCCCATCAAACATGTAACTCCCTAGTTTTTTTCCCCCAGTTTGTTCACTATCTTTTAGCTTTGTTGATAGAATCCTTTGATGAGATATCATTTCGAGTCCTGGTGTGGCACAGCGGGCTAATGCGCAGGACTGCATAGCCAGTTTGAACTGGAAGATCAGTGGTTCAAGCTCACCAGCCGCTCCTCAGAAACCCTATATAGGGTCACTATGGATCAGAACTGACTCGATGGCACTTAACAACAAATTGGCTATAATATTTAAAAAAAAGAAAAATGTAAAGAAATTGGTACTGTCATTGCTAGCTAAGTGAGATTATAAAATGATGGAGCACTGGTAAAAAAAAATAAATAAATGTTAAGCAGTTCCTCAAAAAGTTAAACAAAGGATTCTGATTCATAACAACCCAGATAACAGAGTAGAACTGTCTCAGAGGTTTCCAAATCTATAATATTTTACTGTGGGTTAATGTGCTGGAATGTAAAATCAGTTTGTATCACAAGGTCAACAGTTCAAGCTCACCAGCTGCTCCTCAGAAACCCTAAACAGGGTAGCTGTGAGTCAGAATTGACTCAAAGGCACTTAACAACAACAATCTTTACAGAAGTAGACTGCTGTATACTTTTCCCTCAAAGTGAGTGGTAGTTTCAAACTACCAGTGCTTCAACTAGCAGCCAAGCTCTTAACCTCTGTGCTGCCAAATTCATCATACACCTTGCCATCCAATTGAGCCAGCTCATATCTACCCTCTCTAGAGCTTCTGAGGCTGTAAATTTTTACAAGATCAGAATGCCTCATCTTTTTCCCTGACGAGCAGCTGGTAAGTTTAAATGACTACTTTGCTGTTAGCAGTCCAGTGTTTACCCTACAGAACTACATACTGTTGTTAAGTGCCTTTGAGTCCGTTCCAACTCATGGCAACCATATATAGGGTTTCCAATGAGTGACTGGTGGGTTTGAACCACAAACCTTATGGTTAACAGTCCAGTGCTTATCCTACAGTGCCATAAATGACCCAGCAATTCCACTTCTAGATATATACTCAAAAGGCTAGAAAGCAGACACATGCACATCAATGTTCATTGAAGCACTAGTTTCATAATAGTGAAAAGGAAAAAAAAACACCTCATTAATAATGAATAAAATGTGATATATACATAGAATGGAATATTGCTCAGTCATACAGACAAGTAAAGTCACTAATCCATTGCAGTGGCCATGCAGAACTCATAGACAATACTCATGATTATGGGGTTTAGTAAGGAAGTGAACAGGAGCAGGAATTCAGGAGCAGGAATAACTGAGGATGATGTAGCAGTTCTCCAATCAGGAAGGCCTCTCTTCTTCAGTACTGCAGGCACTCATCACTCTTACCTTCATCCTCTCAGTCATGTGGTCCCTCAGCCTCTGCCCTGTTCAGGCAAGTGTTACAAATCTCCTTTAGCCAGTCTATAAATGCCCAAAGGGCATATTCTGCAAGGCAGCCTCCTGCCAATAGGCACTCAGCTTTACTTGGTCCACAGACCTAAAAGGCCACAACTGCTCTCCATGATGCCGCCTCTGCTACCATCTCTGCTGTGGAAATAAGTGTGGTTTTGTTTATTTTTCTTAAACTAGCTCAAATCCATTTTTATTACTTGTAATAATAAATTTATAAATCAATCTAATTAACTCAATAAGTTAGGTTCACCTGCCAATCATACAGACTCCTCAGAGTTTATGTGACCTCTCACCTTTAGTTGGTGGTTCATTTCTAAGCATTTCTATAATTACAACTAATGGCTTCCACAGTAATAATACAAATAACAGAAACTATTTAGTGAGCATATATTACATGTCAGGCTCTTATGTTGTGCATTTTACACTCATTCTTGTCATTCTCACTCAGTCCTGTCACATAAATGTCCTTAGGCATAAGGACATGCACTCTCAGAGAAGTAAGTTTCCTGTGGCTGAGTGGCTAGTAAGTGGCTCATTCTACTCTCCGAAGTGTGACCTGAGGACTGTGTGTAGAAATTCACATTGGAGATTATGATAAACTCAGTTTCTTCAATCATCTTTCTAGCAGGCTGAATTAGAATTCAGGGTTTAGACTGGAGCTTAGACTTCAGGAATCTGTTTATGCAAGTTTCTTGGCTAAGTCTTCAAAATTCTGCACAGCTTCTCCTCATTGAGGATCTCCCAGGGTTGGTTTCTGCTAAACGATTTTCAGTGGAGTCAGTAATAGCAACCGTCCTACGTTGTAGGATGAGAAATAAAAAGTTTTTTTGCAATTACTCCTAAAGCAACTGGATAAAAGGTCCCTGGGAAAATTGTATCGCTAATATCTATGCCAGGAATAAGAACTCATTGAGTTGGGTAAACAGTTAGTAGTCTCAGCTACTAATAGAACCAAAAGACTAGAGGTTTGAGACAACCTTAGGCCTCAGAAGAAAAGTCTGGTGATTTTCTTCCTAAAGGTCACAGCCACTGAAAATCCTATGGAACTGTTCTACTCTGACGCACATGGGGTCACCATGAGATGGAATCAACTTGATAGCAATGGTAATGAGAATATATCACAGGAACAGGAAAAAATATCAATCACAAGAGATAGGCTTATTACAAACCTCATCTAACATTTGCTGTGTGTTCACTCTTACATAAATCCCCCTAAAAGAACCTGCACATCAATTTCTTCACCTAATAAGTAGAATCCCATGATGACACAACCATCTCATAGGTGACAGCACTTTCCCACAGAAACTGCCTATAAAAGTGATTATCCATGAAAAGGGCAAGTTAAAATGATTCTGGAAGCCACACTTATAAAAGCTCATTTCAGGAAATAACATACAGCAGAAATAAGATAATCAAATCTAGAAAGGTTAAAACTGATGACTTCCACACACAACATCCTTTCCCACAGAGCCCTAGGGAGACTTTCCTGTGAATGCTGAACAGGCCTGCATTCCTGGCCTCAGCTCACATGGTGAATAAGAGCAGAGGGCTTTCCCTACAAGAATCAGATGGGAATCTGAGTCAGGGTCAGAAATGAGGGGAAACACACTGAGTTCCATTAATTAGTTACTTCCACTCAGTAGTACACTCAGTTCCATTACTCACTCACTTCCTCTGGAATTACAAGAAGAGGGTTCCTCCCTCTGTCATCCCAGGGCTATCACAGGAGGCAAGTAAGGGAACACTTGGGTGAAGAAATGAAGAGAAACAAGAGTCAAGGAGACATCAGTTATTTAAAAGCAAAGGAAAAGTGGCATGAGAACAGTTTTCAGAATTCTTCCAGATGACAAATGGAGAAATGTGTTATTTATGTTTTTAATAAAAAGGTTCACACAATTATATTTTTCAAATATTATGTTGTTGTTTTTTAAATCATTTTACTAATATGCTAATCATGTTCGAGGCACTGTACTAGGTACTGTGAACATTACAGGAAACAAGACAAGCATAGTACTGTCCTCACAGAGTTTGCACTCTAGTTGGAGAGACAGACAAATAAACGAGCAATTCAGTAATTACTAATTGTGATTAGTGATTGAAGCAATAACCAAGAGGCTGAAGTGACATGATCTAGTAGCCCTTTCATAAGTTATGGTTGCTTGGAAAGGCCTCTTTAGTTATGGTAGCTTGGGGAGGCAATGGCAGCAGTGATAAGTCATGTTGCTAGAATGTACTTCCGATATGGTGGAATGGGAATGGTGCTTTACCGCTATGGTTTTCCTCTCAAACACCCACACCCCCAGACTAATTTTGAGAAAAACAAAAAACAACCCTAACTTAAGAGGCATTTTATAAAATATATGACAAGTACTCCTTGAAATCGCCAAGATCATGAAAAACAAAAAGAAACTATCTCAGCCAAGAAGAACCTAATGAGACAATGTAGGAAAAACAGGATGTATGTGAAACCCACTCTGAGACAGTTCTCAAACCAAAGAACTCCTTGATGAGAACCTCAAGGAAAATCTTTCATGCCAAAAATTATGGGAACAAACACACTGACAAGGTGGCTGGGGAAGTAATCTAAAATGAGGAGAAAATATATATGCCAAGTGCTATCTATAATAACAAACCTTAACTTTGTTGTGATGCCTGGATCCATCTCTTGCCTAAGATTGTTCTTAAAGCTGTATTGTAGGTAATAAACTCACTCTTAACTGACCATCTTGAGTCCCCTTTCACTTTCATCCCACGTCTGCCTCCGGAAATCTCCCCTCATGCAGGCTGGTCCTACAAGACAAGATGACTAAATGCAATAATATAGTATCTAGCTGAGATGTTGGAGCTGAAAAAAAGATATTAGTAGAAAACTAGCAAAATGTAAGTACATGTTAATTTTTGCATTTTGACAAACATACATTATATGGGATGTCAACATTAGGGGGAACTGAATGGAGAGCTTATGAGATTTTTTGCAGTATCTTGTCAATGTTCTTTAAATCTAAAATTATTCTAAAATTTAATATATATATATAAATGTTTAGTCATACTATGACATTCTTGCCAATTCTGAGCCAATATGATGGTTAATTTTATGTGTGTACCTAGCTAGCCTATGATTCCCAGTCGTATGGCCAAATACTAGACTAGTTGCTGTTCCATCACATAATGTGATATATACTGTTTCAATAATGTAATAAACCATTTGAAAGAGACATTTCCTTAGAGCATGGTCTGCCTTCAGATTATAAACAGATATTGGAGTGGATTTCTCTCTCTCACTATTCCATACTCATCCTGTCACCTGACATATAAATGTTGGGAACCAACATGTAGGACTCTCCAGCCTGATGCCTGACATATATATGTTGCTGTTGTTATTGTTGTGAAGTGCCATCTAGTCAGTTCTGACAACAGAACAAACACTTCCTGGCCCTGTGCCATCTTCACAATCAGTGCTATGTTTGAGCACACTGTGCTGTAGCCCCACACTGAAGGTCTTCCTCTTTTTCAATGACCCTTTATTTTGCCAAGCATGATGGCCTTCTTCCCCTGATAACTTGTCCAAAGTACGTAGGATGAAGTTGAACCATCCTCCCTTCTAAGGGGCATTCCGGATGTCCTTCCAAGACAGATTTGTTCTTTCTTTTGACATTTTATAGTATAGTCAATATTCTTCACCATGACTACAATGCATCAATTCTTATTCAATTGTCCTTATTCATTATTCAACTTTCTCATGCATATGAGGTCACTGAAAATACAGCAAAATGACACAAGTGGTGGATATACAAAGGTGTTTTTAAAAGTTTATGGAAATTTCTGGCAAGACAGAAGTCTAGGCAGACATGCTACAAAGACCCTCTACAAAAAACATACAGAAGACCAAATGAAACAGATAGATGCAAATGATAGTCTTGGAACCATGAGCATCAGAGGAACGGATAAAGAAGTGAATTGAATGCCTAATAGGAGTGGAAGCTGAACGAAAAACAAGCGCAACAACAACAATAAAATAAAGCCAGACAGATGAGTTGTGTTGGCCAGCTAGATGCGGCATGGCCATCTTAAACTCTTTCAAACAACTTTGGAAGCAGTTGGCAGCTTGCAGGTTCAGATGCATGCCAGTGAATCATGCTGAGAAAGGTGCTGTTTTTTTCTTGTTCCCCATCCTCCCCTGGTGACCAGAGACATGGCCAGCCAACACCCTCGTCCACCTCCAGCACAGCTCTTTCTCTACAGAAAGTCAGAGTCACACAGTTGTGTATCACTCAGCTGTAAGCCACACAGATGCTATCCACATCATTGTGAATTGGATGCTAACTTCACAACACCTGTCACCTGGATTCAGGTGAGTGTTGCTCCAAACCTGCAGTCTCCAACCTCAGACTAGCTAGAAATCTCATGGTCAGTTGTCCCAACCCTGACTGCCCTCTAGGCTTGAAAGACCCTGATTAGAGTTGCTTTGAGACCTACACAAACTACTTCCAAAATTTGGGTGCCCTGAAAATAGAAAACAGGTAGGCCTATAGGAACTTCACCTAGAGTCAAGAATGTTACAGTCTTATCCCTCCCTTCCCACCAAGTGAGATCTTTGTCTGGCAGGAGCCCTCAAAAGATTTCTCCTCTCTGTTCCTGCACCTTTCCTGGTCTTTTCCTTTCATTGTTTTTGTTTATTCTTTTTCCTCCTTGTTCTCTTATTTATAGCCCATTATTGTTTTTTGGTTTCATCTTTGTTTTTTGGTGTTTTTATCATTTCTCTCTGCTTTCAGTTTTCTTCTATTTATCTTTTGCCTTCTTCTTTTTATTACTCTCCATTTTTCTTTACTACTCTCTGGTTTCTTTCTCTTTTCTTCGTCCTGCTCCCTAATTGAATGCTTTTTCTTTTTATACTGTTTTTCTCATCTACAATTCTACTTTCTTTCATTCTTTTATCTTTTTTGTTATTTTACTTTTTCTTGCTGATGCCTGTTTCATTTTGCTTTTTTCCCCCTCCTTTATTTGCTGTTGGTTGCATTTTTCTCTCTCTTGGGTGAGTGTGTGCATTTTTTCTTTTTGCCCCGCCTGACAATGAAAAGCAATGCTGCCTATAAAGCCCAGCCACAACCATACTCTCTGCTGCCCCAACAACTGTTCAAGAGCCAGTACCAGCTGCTACCACCTGATCAATGATAGACAGCAGACAACACCAGTCAAACCCACCCTACACTATGCTGCACAAATTGCAAACAAAGGATTATGCACACACTTCCATTCTCTAGTCACACCCACAAGGAAGCTGTTGTTGAGAGCCTTATAACACACCACCAACACACAATCATCAATTAGGTACAAATACAAGAGCACCTCAATTTCTAATAAAAAAAACACTTTCAGCTAACACAACGAAACAAAAAAAGTGACTCAAACAAATAACAAACATGCAGAGCCAGAAAATGTTTCTGATGAATAAAAGGCATTGGACCTACCTGAAAAAAGATTTTTTAAAAAATAACTAGGTACCTTAAACTAGTCCTGGTGTGACACTGTAGGTTAATATACTGAGCTGCAAGATCGGTTTGAACTGCAAGGTGGGCAGTTCAAGCCCACCAGTTGCTCCTCAGAAATCCTATACAGGGTTGCTATAGGTCAGAACTTACTCAATGGCACTTAACAACAACAAAGATACCTTAAACAGACTGAGAAGAAGAACAAGGAAAGCAAGGAGAAAAACTACAGGAAAAAATGGATTAGATGAAATATTGGAGAAAATACAAAACTTGTTAATTGAAATCTAGACTATTAATACTAAGATTTCAGAAATGGATAACATATTTAAAGGGAAAAAAGATCTGAATCGATTTAAGTACAAATTAGTGACCTTGAAGATAATTCTCAATACTAACATGCTAGAGGAGTCCTAGAGTGGCACAGTGGGCTAATGCAATGCATCAGACTGCAAAGTCATTTGAACTGCAAGGTCAGTAGTTAAAGCTCACCAGCTGCTCCTTGGAAACCCTATACAGGGTCACTATGGGTTGGAATCAACTTGACAGCACTTAACAACAGTATGCTAGAAGAACAATGGGAAAAATAAAGGAAGAAAGTATAAAATTTATTTGGGACTCCATAAAGAAGAACAATATGATGATAAGAATTCCAAAACAGGAAGAGACAAAAGCACAGAAAAAAAATTGTCAAAGAGTTACCAGAAGAAAACTTCCCTAGCATTATGACAGACAAGAAGAAAAGCATTCAAGAAACTGAACAAACCTGAAACGCAAGAGTCTACAAAAGAAAATCACCAAGACATATCATTATCAAGCTCTCCAAAATCAAACACTAGGGAAGAAATCTAATACCATTTCAGGAAAAGTAAAACATTTTTACTACAAAGGAAAACCAATAAAACTAAGCTCTGATTTCTCAGAAGAAATCAAGAAGGCAAAGAGATGACAGACACAAAACTCTGAAAGAAAAAAAAATGCCAACCAAGATCATATACTCAGCAAAACTATCTCTTAAATACAATGGTGAATTAGAACATTTCCTCGTAAACAGAAATTAAATGAACTTGTAATAACCAGACCATCTTTATAACTAATTATATAAGTAGTTCCTTGGACTGAAAACCAACAACAACAGATAATAACCTAAGATTGATATACATGTCAACATCACCCAGAACCCAATCCAGATATGTTATTGTTGTTGTTGTTAAGTGCCAAAGAGCTGATTCCAACTCATAGCAATCCTGTATAGTATTTTCAAGGAGTGACTGGTGGGTTTAAACCACCACCATTTCAGTTAGAAGGCCCAGTGCTTATCTCACAGAATGATACCAGATCTCCAATCCAGCTGCAGAAATATACAAAATAAAACAAACTTACAATACTGAAAATAGGGATTCAGTTTACCAATGCATAAGAAGACAATTACAAAGCAAATGTGGACTAGTGTAGTTACATAATTTACAAATAGAACAGAAGCCAAGTAGATTTCAAGATAAAGCAGACTGTTTTAAACTGAGGGAAGAAATTAATCAATTACAGGGTCACCACAAAGAAAATTAATAAATGTTCACATCAAAACATGAAAGAGGATACCCAATAAGATTGGTGAATATTAAAACAACAGCAATTAATTAATAAAAAGACAAGAAAATACACAAACAAAATGAACTCATAATTGAAATTTCAAAATGAAAATTTTGTGGAACAAAAAAATCAGCAACACCACACACACACACACAAAAAAATACAGCAAAATGACAACAACCAATTCAGATTTATTGATAATTACACTGAATATAACTGGATTAAATGTACCAGTCAAGAGACAGAGAGTAGCAGAGTAGGATAAGAAAACAAAATCCTTCAATAAGCTGCAAGAGACATACTTTACACACAAAGATACAAAGAGACTAAAATTCAAAGGATGGAAAAAATATATCAAAGTAATAGAAATTAAAAATGAGCAGGAGTGGTCATATTAATATTTGATAAAACAGACTTTAGGGCAAAATCCAGCATAAGAGACAAATAAAAATATTAGCTAATGATTAAAAGGTCAACTGAACAAGAGGACATAATCATGATAAACATTTATGCTCCCAATGAGAGAGCCTCAAAATACATAAATTAAACTCTAATAGAATTGAAAGAAGAAATAGATAACTCTACAATAATAGGAGATTTTAACACACCAATTTTGGTAAAGAACAACTAGAA
>NW_006408802.1:3458852-3459477 GCF_000296735.1 Chrysochloris asiatica
AACACTTTAAAAAGCTTAAAGAGATCTTGTGAAGCAGATTTGCCTAATGCAAATACATAATTTGATTTCTTGACTGCTGCTTCCCTGAGTGTTGATAGTGGATCCAAGCAAAATGACGTCTTTGACAATTTCAATCATTTCTTCATTTATCTTGATGTTATTTATTGGTCCAGTGGTGAGGATTTTTGTTTTCTTTACATTGAGGTGGAAACCATATCAAAGCTGTGGTCTTTGATCATCATCAGTAAGTATTTTAAGTCCTCTTCACTTTCAGCAGGCAAGATTGTGTCATCTGCATATTGCAGGTTGTTAATCAGTCTTCCTCCAATCCTAATGCCACATTCTTTTTTATATAATCCAGTTTCTAGAAGTATTTTCTCAGCATACAGATTGGATTAGCACAGTGAAAGAATGCTACCCTGGCAAACAACTTTCCTGATTCTAAGCCATTCAGTGTCTGCTTGGTCTGTTCGAACAGCTGCCTCTTGATCTATGTATAGTTTCCTCGTGAGCACAAATAAGTGTTCCTCATGAGCACAAATAAGTGTTCCAGAATGCTCATTCTCCAAAATGTTGTCCATAATTTATCATGATCCACACAATTGAAAATCTTTGCATAGTCAAT
>NW_006408802.1:3463077-3464218 GCF_000296735.1 Chrysochloris asiatica
ATTTGTTGAATGTAAAACTGATGATCTGCCCTATAAACTTTCACTCAATTCATAATAAAAACTTTAAAAAAGAGAGAGAGAGATTTCACACTGAAAAAACAAAAACAAAACCCAAACAGGATAAATCCCCAAAGAAAATCACTAAGACATATCATAATCAAACTTTCTAACACCAAAGACAAGGAAGGAATCCTGAGAGAACATCTTGGGAAAAATGAAAAGTTACCTACAAAGGAGAACAAATAAAACTAGCTCTGACTGTATATGTCATCCCATTACCTTCTTTGACATATACAAAACTCTGAAAGGAAAAAAATTGCCAACAAAGAATCATATGCCAAGCAAAGATTCTACCTAAAAATGATGGCAATATTAGGACATTTCCAGATAAATAGAAATTAAAGGAATTTTTAAAATCCAATCAACTTTATGAAAAATACTGAAGGGTATTCTTTGGACTGAGAACCAACAACAGCAGACAACAACCTTAGATTGACATACATGACAACACTACCCAGAACACAGTACACATACAGATGTATTTAAAGTAAAACATTTGTGAGTAAAATTATTGTGAGGTTGGCCCAGGACCAGGCAGTCTTTCATTCTGTTGTGCATAGGATTGCTATGAGTTGGTACTGACTCAATGCACCTAACAACAACAACAACAAAAGTAAAACAAACCTACAAGACTGAAAAAAGGAAACCAGAGATATCAGTGTATAATGAAGTCGACTACAAAGCAAAAAGAGGGAATAGTGTAGATGTAGACCTTTCAAATGGGGAGGAAGTCAAGTAGATTTCATGATACAACAGACTGTTTTAAAAGGGGAAGGGTCAGCTTAAATAAAATGAAAGCTCCTTTACATAAAAATAAAAGGAAAGAAAATCAAAGATTTAGTAAACATTAGCAAAACGGAAAAGGAAAAGAAAACTCATAAACAAAATGAGCTCAGCATAGAAAATTATATGGAAAAAAGAAAAAAACAGTAACACACACACAAAAAACACACACAGCAAAGTGGCAACAATTAATTCATACCTATGGGTAGCGTAGTGGTTACGAATCGGGCTGCGAACCTTAAGGTCAGCGGTTCGAAACTACCAGCTGCTCCGCGGGAGAAAGATGAGGCTTTCTACT
>NW_006408802.1:3464318-3476135 GCF_000296735.1 Chrysochloris asiatica
GCTCCGCGGGAGAAAGATGAGGCTTTCTACTCCCGTAAAGATTTTTACACCCTCGGAAACCCTGTACAGGGTCGCTATGGGTCGGACCCGACTTGACGGCACTAAACAGCAGCAGCAGCATCTGCAATTACATTGAATGTAAATGTATTAAATGTACCAGTTAATAAACAGAAAATAGCAGAATAGATAAGAAAACAGACGCTTCAGTACGCTGTCTACAAGAGACACAACAAAAAGATGGAGGCAACCTAAATGTCCATCAACAGAAGAATGGCTAATATATATACACACAATGGAATACTACACAACTTTGAAGAAATAAGGATGGATATGCAAAACACCTCACAATATAGATGAACCTGAAGGACATTATGCTGAGTGATATTAGCTATTCACAAAAAGACAAATATTGTAGAAGACTAGTGATGTAAGATGTTAAAAGATTTTCTTGATTTCAAGCAAACAAACAAAAAACATTTATGATGATTATGGGATGAGGTGAGGTAGGGGAGGAGGAAGGAAAAATTATTCACAGCTTAGAGGGTAGACACCTGTTGATATAGGTAATGGAACAGGCACTATGAAAAACGAGGTAGGCTGGCAATGGAAAGATGACAGCATCAGGAAACACATGGAGGGAAAAAAAAAAAGAAATAACAGCCATGACACAAATAGATATATACACACCCATGTTCATTGTAACAGTATTAACAATAACAAAAAGATAGAGACAGCTGAAATGCTCATCAATGGAAGAACAGATCAACAAGCTTTGTTACATTAACACAATGGGATACTGCACATGTTCAGAGTAATGATGAATCTTCAAAACACATCAAAACACAGATAAAGCTATAGAATATTATGCTGATTTAAATTAGTCAATCAAAAAAAGGCAAATATTGTATGAAACAAATATTGTAAACAGTTAAGAAAAGGCATTCACATTAAAAGAAACATTCTTTGATGGTTACCAGGAGTGGAAAAGAAGGTAGAGTAATTCACTGGTTAGAGGATATTCATGTATTAACTTGGGTGATGGGGAAGGCAATATGTATGAATACTTTTGAGATATGCTCACCAGGAATAAAATTTGTTAATAAATTTTTTTTAAGTTCATGGAAAAATTATATTATCTTAGTAAGTAATTGTTAAGACTAATTGCGACTGTCACAACTGTAAAGGCAAAAGTTTTGTAATGAAAAGAGAGGAGTAGTTAATCTTAAAGACCAGGAACAGATATCCCTAGGACTATCAAACAAGAAGGAGCTCTGGTAGCATAGTGGTTATGAATTGGGCTGCGAGCCGCAAGGTCAACAGTTCGAAGCTACCAGCGGTTCTGCGGGAGAAAGATGAGGCGATCTGCTCCCGTAAAGATTTACAGCCTAGGAAACCCTGTACAGGGTCGCTATGAGTCGGAACCGACTCCACGGCACATAACAACAACAACATCAAGGAAGAAGAGCATGCGCGGAATGTGGGACCCTATCCAGAGAAGCAGAAACACCAGACATGGAGGCAGAGATGAGGTCATGGAAAAAGAGAGCAGCTGAGGACTCTAGACTCATGGAAAGAGAAAGGTTGTGTGCTGGCAGCCAGATGCTGGTGGCCAGGAGGCAGGCTGACAGAATGTGTCCTTGGTTATTTAAATGATTATATATTCCTGAGTGTTTCTGTGTACATCCCCTCCACCAAAAAAAAAGGGGGGGGGGAATAGAAGCAAATATTGTTGAAGGATGATGCACAGAGGAGACTGTAATCATTGCAATGAAATGACAAATGTAAAACTGATGTTCACCATGTGAACCATCACTCAATTTACAATAAAACCTTTTTTTTTAATTACATTATCTTTTAAATTCAATGCTCCACAAATTTTGTGAAGCTCCCTCATACATGTTGTTAAATGCTGTTGATTCATTTCTGACTCATAGTGACCCTGTCTGTATAGGATTTCCAAAGCTGTTAACATTTATAAAAGCAGAAAACCTCATTTTTCTCCCAGAAGTGACTGGAGGATTTCAACAGCTAACCAATCATGACCATGTGATTAAGAGTCCATGTGGTTAGCTTTTGAGCCCTGGTGGGGCACTATAGAATAAGCACTGGACTACTAGCTGTACAACTGGTTGTTCAAACTCACCATTCACTCCTTGGAAACCCTATACAGGGTTGGTATTAGTCACAACCAACTCAATAGCACTTAAAAACAATATATATATGTTGTTGTTGTTAACTACCATCAAGTCGGTTCTGACTCATTGAGATCCTTTATAGGTTCTCCAAGGAGGGGCTGGTGAGCTTGAACCACCAACTTTGTGGTTCAAACTGACTGTGCAGTCCAGCACATATATATATAAATACACACACAAGGGTATGTCAAAAATTATCTGCACTCAAGTTATATTAAAACACCCATCTACATCCACAGCTGATGACATTATTGAGCATGCACGTGAAATGAATCTGTTGAATTGAAGAATCACAGAGGATTATGTATATGTGGCAAATCATTTTCAAATCAGCCATGGCTCTGCTTATGAAATAATCTACAACAGACTTATGTTTCAAAACGTCTGTGTGAGATAAGTACTGAAACAACTCACAGAAGAGCATAAACAGAAGCGTTTGGACATCTGCAAGCAAAATTTGGACTGATGCTCAAAGGAAGGCACAAGTTTCTTTTTTAAAAAATCATTACTGGTGATGTAACCTGGATTCATCACTATGAGCCTGAGTTTATGGAATGGGAGCATCCTCAGCTACCAATGAAAAAAATCAGGAAAAAGGCTCAACAATCAACAGTGCTTGTTACAGTGAGACGCTCACTGAAGAGCTGAAGCCTAAACTTCAGATTAAACACAGAAGACTGCTTTCCAAGGGCCTTGAGATGTTGCATGACAATGCAAATGCACACACCTCTGCCCACACTGTTGACACTCTGCAAAAACTTTGTTTTGAGGTAGTAAAGCATCCTCCCTGGAGTCCTGATCTTGCTCCATCAGACTTTCATCTGTTTGGTCTCCTAAACACAGCCCTTTGAAGATGAAAATTTCACCTCTGATGAATAAGAGAAGACAGAGGTGCAGTCGTGGCTCACTGTTCAGCCAAAACATTTTTAAATAAGGGAATATGAAAGCTTGTTGACAGATGGACAAAGTGTACTGAAAAGCAAGTAGATTATGTCAAAAAATTATGTACTTGTCTTTTGTACAAGTTGATTTAAATGAATTCTACAGCAGAGTGTGAATAATTTTTTACTCACCCTAGTATATATTAAACCCTGATAATGTAGTTGATTATGAAATGTGCTGCTAATGGCAAGGACAGCCGTTCTAACCTACCAGTCATTTCACAGGAGAAAGAGGAGGTTTTCTGTTCTCATAAAGATTTACTGTCTCAGAAACCCTATGAGTTCAAACTGATTCAGTAGCACAGAATCACCACCATATATATTCATAAGTTGTTGTTATGAAGTGTTATGGAGTCGATTATCATTCATATAGACCCTGTGCAAGTTTCTGAGGAGTGACTGGTGGGTTTAAACTGCCAACCTTGTTTTTCAAGCCGACCTTGTAATTGAGTGCTTTATCCTATAGTGCCACACCAGGACTCCATACATCTATGTACATATCTATATCTATCTGTACATATATATAGATAAACACACACACACACGGAGTCCCGGTGTGGTGTTGTGGGGTAATGCCCTGTACTGCAAAGTCAGTTTGAACCACAAGGTCAGTGGTTCAAGCTCACCAGTCGCCCCTCATAAACCCTGTACAGAGTCATTATGGGTTGAAACGGACTCGACAGTGCTTAACAACAGCAACATATATACATATATATGTGTCTGTGTGTATATTTATGTACTGTTGTTGTTGTAAAGTACTACTGAGTCTGTTGATACGGTTTCCAAGGAGCGGATGGTATGTTTGAACAGACTCACTGGCACTTAACAACAACAAATATATAAGTTTGTGGAGTCCTGTCCTGGTGTGGTACTGTTGGATAATACATTGGACTGCAAGGTCAGTTTGAACATCAGGGTCTGTGGTTCAAACTCACCAGCCGCACCTTGGAAACCCTGTAAAGGGTTGCTGTGAGTCAAAACCCACTCTATGGCACCTAACATTGTTGTAAAGTGTCATCGAGTGGGTGCTGACTCATAGCGACCCTGTATAAGGTTTCTGAGGAGTAGCTAGTGGGTTTGAACCACCAACCTTTCAATTAGCAGTCCAGTGCTTATCCTACAGTGCCACAGACTCTATCTATTTATCCTGTATAGGAGTGCCAGGACTCCTATACAGGAGAGAGAGAGAGAGAGAGAGAGAGAGAGAGAGAGAGAGAGAGAGAGAGAGAGATATAAAGTATATATGTATATATATATAGTCCTTGTGTGGCACTGTTAAACCTGCTAAATGCAAGGTTACTGGTTCAAACCCATCAATTGCTCCTCAGAAATTCTATATAGGGTCGCTGTGAGTTGAAACCCATTTGGTAACATTTAAAAGCAACAACAAATATTTATAGAGAGAGCTATGTGTGTGTGTGTGTGTGTGGTGTTGTTGTCAGGTACCATTAAGTCAGTTCCAACTCACAACAACCCTAAGAACAACAGAAGAAAACACTGCCTAGTCCCGCATCATCCTCACAGTTGTTAATGTTTGACACCATTGTTGCTATCACTGTGTCAGTCCAGCTCATTGGAGGTAGTCCTCTTTTTTTAAAGCCTCTACTTTACCAAGCATGTATATAAATACACACACACATATGTGTGGAATCCTGGTGGTACTGTGAGTTAAGCATTGCCTGATTTCAAGGTTAGCAGTTCAAATCTGCTAGATGATGCTGTCTGATCACTTAATTATTTACAGTCTCAGAAATCCTATATACAGTCATTGTGAGTTGAAACCAGCTTGATGACAGTGTTTTATATCAATATGATTCGGTTTCTCTGGAGAACCCTAAGACAACTAGTCAAAGCCAAAATGTCCTTACATTACCTTCTTCTAAAGTGAGCTAATTAATATAAGGAGCTCTGGTAACGTAGTGGTTACGAGTCCGGCTGCTAACCTCAAGGTCAGCAGTTCAAAACTACCACCTGTTCCATGGGAGAAAGATGAGGTTTTCTGCTCCTGTAAAGATTTACAGCCTAAGAAATCCTATGCTGGGTCACTATGAGTTGGAACCGACTCCACAGCACATCACCACCACCACCATTGCCTCAAATTACCTAAATTATTTTGTCTCAATATTTTTCCACACACAGTAAACTAAAAACTCTTTAACCTATAAGCACACAACAAATTTTAGGAATAAAACAATACCGATTTCACATTTTATATTTTAAATTACCTTCAGCAAAATGCAGTGTATAAGTCCCATGTTTCTTAATGTATTTTGTTAAATGTATAAAAGACAAAAATAATCAAAACTTTACTAGAAACCTGAGTTTGCATTTTCACTCACTTTTGAGTCAATTAAAGCATTAATGCTGAAAGAAAATCTCCTCTCTCCTTTTAAATACAAGAATGGAATACTTGCCAAAAGCCTAGGGAATTTTTCCAAATCCCTCACCCATTTCTAATTTAATGGTAGAGTCTAAATCTTTGTCATCAAGTGTAAGGCTGAGAGCTCACCTTAGATTTCAATTTAGATGAATGTGCTTCTGTTCTAAAAAGGAGTGTCCAGCCAAGCTTCATCTAATGCTTCTGGCTAATCCTTAACAACCCCCTGACTGACTTGAAAGACAGCAACAGGATCAAACTGTCCACCCCTCTCTTCATAAGATGGCCACATTGGGCATTTGGAATGTAATTGCATACTTCAGTCAGAGGCCAATAAAATTCTCTATCCACTAGGTAGAAAAATAAAGGACTTGTTAGACAGAACTCTTTTGGTTGAGTCCAACATGGTTGCCTCCAGAGAGAGGGGGAGGAAACTACATATGGAAGGGGACAAGATTAATGATCCTTCCTTGATCTCAAGAAGACTTTTTCTGATGCTGAATGCATGGCCCACCTCCACGCCGGAAAGGTAATGCAAACAGTAAGTCAATTGAAGCTTTTAAAACTGTCAAATGGCCAACCATGTGCAGCACACACCAGATGGCGGCTCCCTCCTTCACTGCTGCAAGTGTGTTCCTGGGGTTGTGGTGTCCCTCAAAAGGGCAAAGTGACAAACTGTCTTACCCTCCCCCACTATCTCTAGCCTCTACTCCTTGACACCTGACTGCAAATCAACAAACCATAATTCAAATCTATTGCTACTGAGGGAGGAAACATTCTGGGACAAGAGAACATTAGCATAAGAAAAAGCTGAAATAAAAATCCAGTGTGTAGATACTCTACTTATCTGCCACAAACCATAAAAACTGTGTTTCCTTTCTGCTGGGTAGAGCTGTGAGGCTAACTTAAACTTTTTTTTCCGTCATGCATTAATGTTGGACCATTAATGTTTAAGGGAGATGGGTGATGCTTTTCATTTTACACACAAAGCGCATCTGTTGGCTGAAATAGTCATCTGTTACTGACATCCGCTGCGTTCCCTATTCCCAGCTCAAAAATGTCTATGATTGTGACAAGCAGAGAAGCTTGACTGTTCAGCAGCTATCAAAATATTTTGGAAGCTAGCTTAAAGAGAAGTTAGAAAATGAGGTAAGGCTGATGGTTTTCATGTAGCGGTGAACTTGGAGGAGAGAATGGTACCCCTAAGATGACACAAATGACACAGACACAAATTTCCCTACTTATGAGGCAGGTGTTCCTAGCTTCTACTGTGCTCTGAATCACAGTAAGGATGAAAGCAGTGTTCCTCTCAAATGCTTCCAGACAGTCTGTTCTATGTGAAAGCAAACATCATGGGGAAAATGAACTATGAGGTATATATCATTAGATGTGTGGCACTGTGGGTTAATGTGCTGGACTACAAACTCAGTTTGAACCACAAGGTCAGCAGTTCAAGCTCATCAGCTGCTCCTTGGAAACCCTAAAAGTCACCGTGAGTCAGAACCGACTCACTGGCTCTTAACAGCAACAACAACCAATATCTATTCTCCCTTCTTCTGGATAATTAAACTCTAAATTGTCTCTGATGAAAATGTCTCCCATTCCAAGAAATTAGTAGTTTTAACTGATCTTCATCAGTCATGACCTCTCTACTGCCCTTCCCACTTTACCAAATATTCTTGTTTTGAGGGGTGACCATCTGGCCCTCTTCTTCTAATAACTCTCCAAGGTAAATCTGGCTTTTGAGATTCAGGGAGAACTTTGCTTTCCTAATAAAAGAGACAGACATGTTTGAATTATTCTTTTATTCTTCTTTTCTTTTTGCCTTAAGCACAGATAGGATGTCAGGAACTGTGACATCTTGCTACTGTGAAAAAGAAAAAAAGGCCAAGCAATCCTAGAGATGTCAGCTCTGACATCACTGAGCCACTGAGCTAATAATGCCAGCTTGTTATAGAAGGAAAGGAAACCTGTAGTTTCCATTGTTCACAGCAGAAATCATTCTTTAATTAAAATATTAGTTCACCTTTTATTGGTTTCATAGGTATAGAGCATATGAGGTTTCTATTCAATGCATCAATTGTCTCTGCTTATTTGAGATTCATTTTGTAGTCCATTATTTGTACAGCTTTAAAGTTCATATTTATATGAGGCCCAATAAATCTTATTCTAGTGAAGAACTATTCCATAAAAAGATGACAACAGTGTTTTATCCTCACAGTTCAGTACGGTCTTAATCAAGACAAAGGAAATCAGATCAGGTTCATCTGCTTATGTCTGCCTTGGCCACACAAAGAGAAATTATTTTGATAGCCAATTAACACCAATTGTAGGAGCTCTGGTAGCCTAGTGGTTACGAATCGGGCTGCGAACCTTAAGGTCAGCGGTTCGAAACTACCAGCCGCTCAGCGAAAGAAAGATGAGGCTTTCTACTCCCGTAAAGATTTACACCCTCGGAAACCCTGTACAGGGTCGCTATGGGTCGGAACTGACTCGACGGCACTTAACAACAACAACAATTGTAGAAGTAAACTCGGGTTATTGTTGTTATTAAGTGCCGTTGAGTCGGTTCCAGCTCATAGTGACCCTGTATAGGGTTTCCAAGGACTAGCTGGTGGATTTGAACTACTGACCTTGCAATTCAAACCGTTCTTGCGGTCTAGTGCATTATCCTGCAGCGCTGTACTTGGGGATAAAAAACAACTCAAAAAAGTGGCCAATAAGAAGGTGAGTCTTTAAATTATGGTGTTCCTATGTGATATTTTGTGCAAGAGTATTCTCTCATAGAGAAGAAAAGTTTGCCTAACAGAATGAAAGGTACTATCTTTCAGGAATTGACAAAATCTAGGGAAGATAGTCAAACATTTAAGGGCCAGCAATCAATCGTAGGTTAACAAGCTGTTTTTCTGGTGGCTGCTTATAGATGTACTTAAATCAGCTAACAACAACTATCAACAGAAGGCAAGTTCTGTGGCCTTCAGAGTGATGTACCAAAACAGTGGAGTGCCCTACACTCTGGAAAACACTTCCTAGCATGTGTAGGCACTCAACAGTTAATCGTTTAATAAATGAACATTTTCTGGCATTTAAGTGATAGCAAATCCTCAGCATCTTCAAAAAGCTGCCGGCCATGTTTAAGCTTATCTGGAAGACACACTTTCTTAGAAGAAATAGTACCAGAATGCTACTTAGAAGTGAGGATAGTAAAACTTCATTTGCCTGCTTTGCACACATCACCAGTAAAAAGGAATCACTAGGAGAGGATATCACATTCACTAAAATGAGGGTCTGTGATAAGGCAGGAAATCCTCAGTAAGACAAACTGGCACAAGAGCCACAACAATGGACTCAGTGATATTAGAGCAGGATCAGGCAACATTATGTTCTGTTATATGTATAAGATATGGAGTCATGGTGTGACACTGTAGGATAAGCACTGGACAGCAAGGTTGGTTGAACTACAAGGTCAGTGGTTCAAGCTCACCAGCTGCTCTACAGAAATCCTCCACAGGGTTGCTATGAGTCAGAACATACTCCACAGCACTTAACCACAGCAGCATACATAAGATTATCTTGAGTTATAGCTGGCTTTATGGCAACCACAAGAATATAAGACACAAATAAGCAAGTAGAAGTGAAAGTTTCACAGACCATGATGAGATGACCTAGTTTTTGATTAACTCCATCAATGGAGAGTTATAAAGGAGTCCTTTGAATTATAAATTCAAGCCTCCTGAATTGAATGCCTTATAGTCCCGCCTACTTAGGGAACTTTCTTCTGAGAACACCAAACTACTGCCAAACAGTTTCAGAATTTTTCCTAACATCTGAGAGAACAAACTCATCCATATTAAAATGAAAAGATTATTTTAAAGCAATAATCCTAGATCACTGTTCATTGCACTATTATTCACAGTAGCCAAAGGCAGAAACAACACAGGTGCCCAACAACAGATGAACACATAAGAAAAAGTGTTATAGACAAGCAGTGGAATAATATTCCGTCACAAAGAAAAATTAAGTTCTGATACATGCCTATGATATATATGGATGAAACTTGAAAGCATATGCTCAGGGAATTAAGTCAGATGTTCTTGTCTATTGTTGTTGGATGCCATTGAGTCAGTTCCAACTCATAGTGACCTTATGCACAACAGAGCAAAACACTGCCCAGTCCTGTACCATCCTCACAATAGTTGTTAAATGTGAGCCCATAACTGCTTGCAGTGTGCCAATTCATCTTATTGGGGGTATCCCTCTTTTTAACTGACCCTTCACTTAACCAAGCATGATGCCTTCTCCAGGAATTGATCCTTCCTGATAATACGTCTGAAATATGAGAGACAAAGTCTCACTTCTGGTTTATAATCAGCACTCTGGTTATACTTCTCACACAGATTTGCTTGTTCTTCTGGCAGTTCATGGTACTTTTTGTTTTTTAATGTTTTATTATGAATTATGTAATAGCTTACATGGGAGAACATTAGTTTTACATTCATCCTATCGTATATCATTTCATTGCCAAGTTCATGGTACTTTTGATATTCTTCTCCAACACCATAATTCAAATGCATCAATTCTTCCACAGTCTTCCTTATTCATTGCCCAACTTTAACATGCATATGAGACTATGGAAATATCATGGCTTGGGTTAGGCACATTTCATCCTTAAACTGACATCTTTGCTCTTGAACACTTTAAACAGGTGTTTTGCAGCAGATAAGATTCATCTATTGCAATATATCACTTGATTTCTTGACTGTGGCTTCCATGAGTGTTGATAGTGGATCCAAGCAAAATGAAGTATTTGAAAACTTCAATCTTTCTTCATTTATCATAATGTTATTCAGTGCTTCAATGGTCCAGTGGTGACTATGTACCTTGAGCTGCAACCCATTCTGAAGGTTGTGGTCTTTGATCTTCATCAGTAAGTATTTTAAGTCCTCTTCACTTTAAACAAACAAGGTTGTATAATCTGCTGATTGCTTATTGTTACTGAGTCTTCCTTTAATCCTGATGCCACATTCTACATATAATCCAGCTTCTCGAATTATTTTTGCTCAGCATGCAGACTGAGTAAGTATGGTGAACAATACAACCCTGGTGCATATCTTTCCTAGTTTTAAACCATTCAATGTCCACTTGTTGTGTTCAGATTACTGCCTCTTGGTCTGTGTACAGGTTCCTCATGAGCACAATTAAGTGTTTCATAATACTCATTCTCCACAATGTTGCCAATAATTTGTCATGATCCAAACAGTTGAAAGCCTAACAAATCAAGAAACCATGGGTAAACCTCTTTCTAGCATTCTCTGCTTTCAGCCAAGATCCATCTGATATAAGTAATGATCCCTCGTTCCATGTCCTCATCTGCAATCAGCTTGAATGTCTGTCAATGTACTGTTGCAGCCATTTTTAAATTATCTTGAGCAACATTTTACTTGCATGTGAAAGTAATGATATTGTCCGATGATTTCCACATTCCATTGAGTCACCTCTCTTTAGAATGGGCACAAATATGGATCTCTTTCAATCAGTTGGCCAAGTAGCTGTCTTCCAAATTTCTTGGCACTGATGAGTGAGTGCCTCCAGTGTAATTTGAATTATATCAATTCATACAAAAGGACAAAAATGCTGTCATCAAGAACCCAGGATCCTATTTTTTCTCTTTCACTGTTCTGATATATTGTCTTACTACTTCATGGTCACAAAATTGCAGCTGACTCTCTAAGCATTCTATTAGCATTCAAAGCAAGAAGGAAAGAGGGAAGACTAAGCACTATGTCAAAAAGTCTGATGTCCTTAATAATCTCACCACTGGACTCAGCTCCTTTAAAGTGGTGTGTATGTTTTCTGTATCACTACATCCCAGGCACAGTGCCTGGCACAATAAGTCTTTACTGAATGAATGAAGTCTTTCATTCCAAACTCAGGTCTTTCCAATTCCAAAGCCCTATACAATGCTTATTCCTGAGAACAAAATATGTTTTGAAATCCATTTAAAATTCTCTCTAATCTCCCACTCAAAAGCACAACACTTTTATTATTGTCATCATAGTATTTAGTAATATAATCACTGTTATCACAGTTTTCACTTGCTCTCTAATAGAAACCCCCCAAAAAAAAAACATAAAAAGCATATCCAAAAGTTGAACAGAAAGACAAAAGATGGGAAAAATAGCCTAACTAGGGCACCAGACTCTAAAACATTGAAAACTGAATATAACTAAGGAAAATATTTCAAAACTGAAGCATGATATTGTGGTATACCTAATTGTAGTCCCCATGAGGCATCACAGGAGGCACT
>NW_006408802.1:3477305-3479068 GCF_000296735.1 Chrysochloris asiatica
AGTACTCCTTGGAGGCCAGGATGGCCAAATGTTGTCTCTCATACTTCAGACATATTGTCAGGAGGGAAAAGGATATCATGTTTGGTAAGGTGGAGGATCAGAGAAAAAGAGGAAGACCCCCAGCGAGATGGATTGGCCAAGTGGCAGCATCAATTGACTCAAACATAGCAACAGTAGTCAGGTTGGCCCAGGATTGGGCAATGTTTCATTCTGCTGTGCATAAGGTAGCTATGAGTTGGTACCGACTCCATGGCACCTAACAACAATTGTAGTTCCAATGTTAACTGACATTTACTTTTCATTTATCCATCTGTGTTTCATAATTAGAGACCATAACTCATGTTTAATGATTTTTAAAACTCCATTCTAAATAGAGTTCAATGAATCAAAAGTCATTGTTCATTCAAAAGAAATATAATCCTAACAACCAGAGCTTTCAAGTTGACAAGGACACAGAGCAAGCCCCTCAGAGATAGCTGAGAAGGTGTTATGCTCAACCTGTGCAGTGTTGTTAGAAAGAAAGGAAATTTCTTTTCATCTTCTGCCCAGACATCATTGAACCTGCTTCCTCCGGACATAACTGAGCTGAAACACTAGTGCTCTGACCCTAACAATGACATAAATAATTACCTTTACCTGGAAGTACAGGCTCACTTTTCTTTGGCATTTTAATTTGGTCACTATAGGCCACCTCCTCTCCTTTTTTATGCATCCCACTTAACACTCATATCTCATCTGTGTTAAGTGGGCTCTGCACTTACCTATTTCACAATGTTTTTAATGAAAGGAAACTTTTTCTACTGCAATGATTTAAAATATATTTAAATGCTTTGATACTCCTCCCTTTAAAAGGTTGATCCTAGTTCCTCTCCCCCTGAATGTGGATTGAATTTAGTGACTTGCTTCTGACAAACAGAAAAAAGCAGAATTGATTGTGCATGATTTGGAGACACGGTCATAAAAAGCATTTCAGCCTTCTCTTTCTTTCATTCTGTTCTCTTTTTCCTTCTGTCTGTTCATATCACTTTATGTGAAAGAAGTAAGTCACTATAAGAACACTCAAGAAGCCCTTTGAAAAGATCCACGTAGCAAGGAACTAAGACCTCCTGCCAACGGCCATGTAAATGAGCTTGGAAGCAGATGCTCCAGCCTCAGCCAAGTCTCAGGTGGCTACAATGGCAGTCTGCAAGACTGACTGCAGCCTTATGAGACACCTTGTGTCAGTCATCCTGCTTCTAAATTTCTGATATATGGAAAATGTGAGATCATAAATGTTTATTTTTTTAAGTTACTAAGTTTTAGAATAACTTGCTACATACATAGGGATAGAAAACAAATATAGCTATATTAAAGAAATATTTTACACATTTAAGATACAACTAATAGTTCATTGTCCTAGTATGGTACCCATTTTCAAACAAACATGTTATATATAATTGTTATTATTGTTAAGTGCCGTGAAGTCAATTCCTACTCATAGTGACCCTGTATAAGGTTTCTGCCAATACTTGTCTGTCAGTTGTACTGTGTTTTGCTGTGATTCTGGAAGCTATGCCGTGAGTATTTTAAATACAAGCAGGGTCACCTATGGTGGACAGGTTTCAGATGTCCACCTATGGTGGTCAGGTTTCCAGATGAAGACAGACTAAGATGAAGGAGAGACAAACTACTTCTGAATGGCAGCTGGAAAATAGGCCTTGGTGAAAGAAATGATGTTGGAGATCACATGATAGAATTCCACAAGACCAATGATTTGTTCATTT
>NW_006408802.1:3479761-3480637 GCF_000296735.1 Chrysochloris asiatica
AGCATTTCTCAAGCTGAGGGAACTGAAGAAAAAATTCAAGCCTCGACATTCGTTATTGAAGGATTCTTTGGGCAAATTAATGAATGATGCAGAAAGCAGCAAAAGGAGATGGAAGGAATACACAGAGTCACCGTACGAAAAGGAAATGGTTGATGTTTCAAGAGGTAGCATATGATCAAGAGCCAATGATCCTGGAACAGAAGATACTTCTTGAAAGAAAAACCAGCAGGAAAAATCAAAACAAAAAACAAAAATGGCAGTCTGAATGTCTACTACAAGGACAAGCAAGTTGTTCGCTGGAGAGCCATCAAGGCAAGCAATCAAGTCCCTTCAGGACAACACCCACTCCAAGACTAAAACTCAAAGGGATCACACAAGCAGCCATGTAAGGTTGATGGTGATCATGTTGTTCTAGTGGTGAGTGGGAATGGGGAAAAGGCAACAATGAAGATATGGACTGAGTACAACCACACTCTATAGCTCTATAGATACCAATCAACCTGGAGATGACAGAGAGAAAAGGAAGGGCTGATTGGTCCAAAGCATGGTGAGACGTGGGTCTCCTGAGCCCATAGACAAGGACATAGCCACAGAGGGCTAGAGCTGAGAGTGGAGCATCCAGCTGAGGGGAGACACACAAGAATGCCCAAACTTGCAGATAATACCCATTTGACCTTCGAGGGCTCAAAGAGCACAACTCCACTAAGAGAAAATTTTAAAAATTAATAAAGGAAACAAGTATAAATTGCTACAATTTGATTAACTTGACCTATACTATGCTCAAAACACCAAATGAGAAGGAAGTAGTCTTCATCTTACCCCCTCTGTATGCAGGGATGATAGCGACGGGCAACTTAGACATTAGCTACCTAAAAT
>NW_006408802.1:3480992-3484323 GCF_000296735.1 Chrysochloris asiatica
TATCCAAAGAAGCAGCAACACCAGAGATGGAGGCAGAGATGAGGACATGGAGAGAGGGAGCAGCTGAGCACTCTGGACTCATGGAAAGAGAAAGGCTGTATGCTGGTGGCCAGGAGGCAGGCTTGCAGAATGTGCCCTTCGGTTGTTAAAATGATTATATATTTTCCTGAGTGTTTTTGTGTACATCCCAAAACAAAAACAGGGAATAGAAGCAAATACTGTTGACTGATGATGCACAGAGGAGATTATAATCATTGCAATGGAACAATGAGTGTAAAACCGATGTTCTCCCAAGTAAATGATTACTCAATTCACAATAAAAACTGAAAAAAAAAAAAAAAAGAGCTAATGATCCTGAAGGAAGAAATCCAATGTTCATTGAAGGCATTGGCAAAAAACAAGGCATGAGGAATTTGATGGAATACAAATTGAAATCTTTCAAGAAAATGAGTAGGTACTGCAGGTACTCACTTATTTATGACAAGAAATTTGGAAGACAACTACTCAGCCAACTGATGAGAAGAGATCTGTATTTGTGCCCATTCTGAAGAGAGATGACCTAATGGAATGCGGAACTCATCAGACAGTATCATCGCTATCTCATAGGAGTTTTGCTGGAGGTAATATAGAAACAACTGCAGCCATACATTGAGAGAACTTCCAGAGGTTCAAGCCGGATTCAGAAGAGGACATGCAACAAGGGATATCATTGCTGACGTCAGATGGAACTTGGCTGAAAGGAGAGAATGCCAGAAAGATGTTTACCTGTACTTCATTGACTATGCAAAATCTTTCAAATGCGTGGATCATGACAAGCTATGGACAACACTGCGAAGTATGAGTGTTCTAGAACACTTAGTTGTGCTCATGAGGAAACTGTACAGAGTCTAAGATGCAGTTGTTCAAACAGAACAAGGGAACATTGAATGGTTTAATATCAGGAAAGGTGTATGACAGGGTTATATTCTTTAACCATACTTATTCAACCTGTATGTTGAGCAAATAATCTGAGAAGGTGGGTTATATGAAGAAAAACATGGTGCTGTCAAAGACTTCATTTTTTTCATATTAACCATCAACACTCATGGAAGCAGCAGTCAAGATATCAAATGACATATTGCATTAGGTAAATCTGTTGCACAACACCTTTTTAAAGTGTTGAAGAGCAAAGATGTCAGTTTGAGAACTAAGGTGCGCCTGACTCAAGCCATGGTATTTCCAATAACCTCATATGCATGTAAAAGTTGAGCAATGAATAAGGAAAACCATAGAAGAATAGATGCATTTGAGTTATGGTGTTGAAGGAGAATATTTTTTTTAAAAAAAAAAAAGTACCATGGACTGCCAAAAGAACAGACAGATCTGTGTTGGATGAAGTACTGCCAGAATGCTCCTTGGAAGCTGGGATGACCAGACTTTTTTTCTCTCATGCTTTGGACATATTGTCAGGAGGGACTAATCACTGGAGAAGGATATCATGTTTGGTAAGGTGGAGGGTCAGAGAAAAAGAGGAAGACCCCAGTGAGATGGATTGGCACTGTGACAGCATCAATGGGCTCAAGCATAGCAAATATTGTAAGGTTGGCCCATGACCAGGCAGTGTTTCATTCTGTTGTGCATAGGGTCGCTATGGGCTAGTACCAACTCAATGGCACCTAACAACAACAATGGGCTTTCTGAGGCTGTTAAAAATTTCAAAGGGAACAGAAAGACTCATCTTTCTCCCACAGAAGGGTTGAAACCACAGACCAGTGCTTATCGTATGGTGTCTCTGTGCTCCTATACATAATTGTTATCATAAAGTAAATATAATTCTGAATTGTACCTTTTTGCCAAATTTTATCACAAGCATTTCCCAATTTTTATGAGACTTTCATATTAACATTTTTAATGATTAAATATTTGATCATGTGGATGTAACACCACTTATTAATAGTGGTGGTGATATGCCATGGAGTCAGTTCTGACTCATAGTGATCCTACATAAGGTTTCCGAGGCTGTAAATCTTTAAGGGAGCAGAAAGCCTTCTCTTTCTTCCATGAAAACACGGGTAGTTTCAAGCTGCTGACTGTGAGGTTAGCAGCCCGACTCGTAACCACTAAGCTACCAGTTGTTGTTGTTGTTGTTGTTGTTGTTGGGAAGTGCCGTCGAGTTGGTTCCGACCCATAGTGACCCTGTATAGGGTTTCTGAGGAGCAGCTTTTGAGCTTGAACCACCGACCTTGCAGTTCAAACGGTTTTGCAGTCTGGCCATTAACTATGCTACCAGAGCTCCTATTAATTAATAATATCCATAATATTTTACTTTTCAGTGGTTTCCAGTTTTGTTCTAGTTGAACTGCTACTGCAGTGAATGTCTTTGAACATATAGCTTTTTGCTCCTCTTGATTTATTTGGTTAGAATGTTCTATATTGAATCGCTGAATAAAAAGATTATCTTTGTGGCTCTCATTATATAATGTTATATTAACTTTTTTTGGAAAGATACATCACAGTTAAGTGTACCAGATTCATCAGAACCAAATTACATGATAATGTTTTGAAAGTTATACTAAAAGATGTAATATGGCATCTCAAATTTTATTTAATTTGAAATTCTTAGATTTGTAGTGAGAATGTATAATATTTGTGTATAATTACTATATGTTCCCCCTTTTATAAATGATCTCTTCCACAGTTTTATAAATAATATCTTACATAAGTATAATGCTGCCTATGTTAGGATAATATTTGTATGCCTATAAGGAAGGCCAGTTAATGTGACTGTTATTCAAATCTATGTATCAACCACTTAAGCCAATAATCAAAAAATTGAAGAATTCTACCAAATTCTTCTGTCTGAAACGATCAAGCACACAGTCAAGATGCACTGATAATTACTGGTGATAAGAAACAAAGAGGAAGGATCAGACATTGGAAAACATTGCTTTGGTGACAGAAACAAAGCTGGAGATTACATGATAAAATTTTGTAAAACAAAAAACTTACTCAATGTAAATACCTTTTTTTCAACTTGTACAGCAACTATACACGTGGACCTTACCCAATAGAATATACAGGAATCAAATAGGCTACACTGGCAGAAAGAAACAATGGATAAACTCAATATCCTCAGTCAAAGTAAGGTCAGGGTGCAACTTTGGAAAAGACCATTAATTTTCCATGTGTATTCAACTTGAATCTGAAGAAAATTAAAACCAATCTAGGAGAGCAAAAATATGAACTTAAGTATACCTACCTTTATTTAAAGGAGCTCTGGTAGCATAGCGGTAATGAATTGGGTTGCTCACCTCAGGGTTGGCAGTTTGAAACTACCAGCTGTTCCGTGGGA
>NW_006408802.1:3515606-3516086 GCF_000296735.1 Chrysochloris asiatica
CAAAAATAGACAAAATAGATGAGTGGGACATACTAAAAGTTAAAAACTTGTGTTCATCAAAAGACTTCACCAAGAGAGTAAAAACAGAACCCACAGACTGGGAAAAAATCTTTGGCAACATATCTGATAAGGGACTCATCTCTAGAATATATAGGAAAATACTACACATCTACAAAACCAAGACAAATAAACCAATCAAAAAATGGGCACAGGATATGAACAGACACTTCACCAGGGAGGAGATCCGGGCAGCCAAGAAACATATGAAGAGGTGTTCACCATCACTAGCCATTAGAGAGATGCAAATCAAAACAACAGTGAGATACCATCTCACACCAGTAATAACAGCAAAGATCAAAAAAGTTGAGGACAATAAATGCTGGTGGGGATGTGGAGAGACTGGGACACTCCTGCATTGTTGGTTGGACTGCAAAATGGTCCAACCTCTCTGGAAAGCAATATGGCGCTTCCTCAGAAGTT
>NW_006408802.1:3518605-3530466 GCF_000296735.1 Chrysochloris asiatica
AAAAAAAAAAAAAGATCTGGAGAGCTAAAGAGAAAATAAAATAAGCCTAAGAAGAAACAGTCAAGAGTCAGGAGGCAGACAGGTGGAATGGATGACCTAGTCTGAGGGTAGCACAGATTGGAAGCTCTGGACAGCAGACAAAAACAGGGACTTCTCGCTAAAAGTCTAAACAGAGTCATCAGCAAGGCACCAGCAGCTGCTCTCCTCATCATGTATTCCTGTCACAGTAATTAGAGGGCAATGATCATAGGACATCAGTGGGCATTGATCTTAGCACCTAATTGGCCAGGGCCATATAGGCATCACAGGTGTGGTTGTTTGGTTGGAATGGAGACTGGAGTTACAGAGAAAGGCAACTGGTAAACTCATTTGTTTGAACAAGATGTCATGTGTAGTGAACTGAGAAGGGTTCGGCACTCAGCAAGGATGGATTCAGTTCTGTGTGACTTTAAATAAATAGGGTAATGCCTCCCAACCTTAAAGTTCTTTTCTGGAAAAGTCAGAATACAGTAGCTTTCTTTGCAGAGATGCTGGCTATGCAATATTTTAAATCACAAAATGAATGCAAAAGAAATAAGCTATGTACTGGGTAATAAAACAAAAAATGAAATTTAAAAATTCCTTGAATCAAATGAGAATAAAGACAAAACCTACTGAAACCTTTGGGACACAGCAAAAGCAGTGCTTACAGGGCAATTTATAGCAACAAACACACATCCAAAAATAAGAAAGAACAAAAATAAACAAATTAATGCAACATCTCCAACAAGTAAGAAAAAGAGTAGCAAAGTAAACCTACAGCCCCAAAAGAAAAATAAATGAAACAGATAACAGAAAAACAATTGAAAGAATCAACCAGACAAGAAGTTGATTCTTAAAAAGGATTAGTAATTTTTTAAAAATTGGCAAACATAACAAAAGAAAAGGAAAAGATGCAAATAACATGCATAAGAAATAATATGGGGCTGTCAATGAAAGCAACAAAAATAGAAAAGACAATAACAAAATACTATGAGGAATTTACATTCCAACAAATTTGAAAGTCTAGAAGAAATGGACAAACTTTTTAGAAAAGTATGGCCTACCTAAACTAAGACAGAATGAAGCAGAAAACTTGAACAGACCTATAACAAATAAGAAATTGATCAGGCCATTTAAAAACTCCCAACAAAAAAAAGTCCAGGCCCATAAGGCTTTACTGGTGAATTCCACCACCATTCAGAGACGAGCTGACACCAATTCTACTTAAACTATTCAAGAACATAGAAAAGGATATAAAATAGTCAAATATATTTAATGAGATGACCATAAACCTCATACCAAAACCAGACAAAGACATCACTAAAAAAAAATTATAGACCAATATCCCACATGAATATAGATGTAAAAATTCTCAACAAAAGCCTAGCCAATAGAATTCAATAACACATCAAAAAAATAATACATTATGAACAAGTGAGATTCATAACAGGAAAGTAAGGATGGTTCAATATTAGAATAATAATCAAAGTAACCCATCACATAAATAAAACAAAGGAAAAGGATTATATCGACTATTCAGAAGAGAGAATTGGCAACACTGAACACCCATTCCTGATAAAAACACTTAACAAAATAGAAATAGAAGGGAAATACTAAGGCCATATACACAAATCCAACATCCAACATTATTTTCAATAAAGAAAGCATTCCATTTGTGAACAAAAACCAGACAAGGATGTCTTTTATCACCATTTCTATTCAATATTGTGTTAGAAATTTTAACCAGAGACAAGTAAAGGAAATTAAAGGTATCCAAATATAAAAAGAAAAAGTAAAACTCTATTAACAGATGGTATGATCCTATATATAGAAAATTTCAAAGATTCGGAAAGAAATTTATTAGAACTCAATGAAAGATTGAGCAAACTGGCAGGGTACCTGATCTACATACAAAAATCAGATGGATTCCTTTACACTAATAAAAGGAAATCAGGAAAATAATACCATTTATGATAGCCACCCAAAAGACGAAATGCTTAGAAAGAAATCTAACAAGAGAAACATAAGACTTATACAAGAAAACTAAAAAGGATTACTACAAACAAACACACAAAAAATAGATTTTCAAAGATGGACAAATATGCATCTTCATGGATAGGAAGACTTAGTATTCTACACAATCTATAGATATAATGCAATCCCAATTCAGACTCCAAAACAATTCTTTAATGAGATGGAAAAACTGATTACTAACTTTATATTGAAAGGAAAGTGACACATGTATAAGACAGCAATACTTAAGATAAACAACAAAGTTGGAGGGCTCTAAATCTCTGATCTCAAAATGTACTACACAGTCACAGTAGCTAAAACAGCCTAATACTGGTACAACAAAATATATATAGATTTATGGAATAGAATTGAGAACCCAGAAGTAAATCCATCCACATATAGTCAGCTTATCTTTGACAAAGGAACAAAACACTTTAAATGAAAAAAAGATAGTGTCTTCAAAAATTGGTCCTGGCAAAACTGGAAATCTACTTGCAGAAGAATGAAACAAGATGCAATCTCACGCCATATACAAAAACAAACAACATAAAACCTAGAACTATAAAGATCATCAATGAAAAAAATAAGGACAAACTCAGGATCTATAACATATGTCATAAAAATACAGTCAAATATAACTAAAAATACACAAACAATACAAGACAGATGATTAAGACCTCCTAAAAATCAGACACTTGAGTGCAACAAAATATTTTGCCAAAAGAGTAAAAAGAAAGCCTTCAAAATAGCAAAAACAATTTTTGCAGCAACATATCAGTCAAGGGACTAACCTCAAACATTTACAGAAACCTACAACACCTCTACAAGAAAAAGATAAATAATACAATTTTTTAAATGGACAAAGGACACAAACAAGCACTTTACCAAAGAAGACTTTCAGGCTGCCAAGAAACATATGAAGAAATGTTCACTATCACTAGCCATTGTTGTTGTTGTTAAGTGCCGTTGAGTCAGTTCTGATCCATAGCAACCCTGTATAGGGTTTTCCAGGAACAGCTGGTGAGCTTGCACCACCGAATTTGCAGTTCTAACCGACTTTGCAGTCAGGCACATTAACCCACAGCACCACACCAGGTCACAAATCAAAACAACAATGAGATTGCATCTCATCCCAACATTATTAGCAAAGCTCAAAACAACAGAAAAATAATGCTGGTGATGTTTGGGAGAGATTGAGACTCTCTTACATTACATGTGGAGCTGTAAAATGGTGCAATCGCTGTAGAAAACATTATCATTTTTCCTTGTTTTTGCTGTTTTTAAGTGCCGTCGAGTCGGCCCCGACCCATAGCCACCCTGCATAGGGTTTCCGAGGAGCAGCTGGTGCGCTTGAACTGCCAACCCCGCAGTTCAAACGACTCTGCAGTCTGGCACATCAACCCACAGCACCACACCAGGACTCCTTAGATTGTTGTCTATTCTTAGATTGATGGAAATAGAAATACCACATGTCCCAGCAATCTTTCTACTTGTATTTTGTTGTTGTTAGGTGTCATCGAGTTGGTACCGACCCATAGCAACCTTATGCACAGCAGAACAAAATACTGCCGATCCTGGGCCAACTTTACTATTGTTGATAAATGTCCCCAAAAATAAGACCCATGACATGAGTAGATACATGCACACCAATATTCATCACTGAACTCTTCACAATAGAAAAAGATGGAGACAGCTTAAATGCCTATCAATGGAAGAATGGATAAACAAACTTTGGTACACACACACAATGAAATACTGAGGAACATTGAAGAACATGATGAATCTGCAAAATTCCTCATAACATGGATGACCCTGAGGACATTATGCTGAGTGAAATAAGACAATCACAAAAGGACAAATACTGTATGAGACCACTAATGTAAAAACTCAAGAAAGGGTTTTCAAGCTAAAAGAAACATTCTTTGATAATTACCAAGGGTGGGAGAAAGGGAGAGTAATTCACTGGCTAGAGAGGTTAGAAAGTTAATATATATTAATTTGGGTTACAGAGAGGACAATATATAAGAAGAGGAAGCATGGGAGAATAATGATTAAGACAGGTGACAATACAGAGAGGTATACAAGGATTAAAGGGGATAAAGGTAAATACTTTTATATATACAACCCTGCAACAACAGTGTTCTGTGGGTGGATACATGGACAGATACACAGGTTGAACACATATGGGAGGAAGAGTGGGAGTATACACACAAATATATAAGGCTTTGCAAGAGATAATTGTATATGGATATTTAGATAGTGTGCCAATGTAGGATAAGCACTGGATAGCTAACCACAAGGTCAAAACTCTTATATAGAGTCACTATGTGTTGGAACCAATTCAACAGCAATGAACAACAACAACAATTTACTTTTGCTGCAAACACGCCTATGAATGTGGTGGAGCATATAGGAGGCAAAATAATGAAAAGTTCTTTGGTATTAGCAAACATCTTAAAGCAACGAGTTGCTGTATCTGGGAGCCCAGTGTATAGTCTCAGGAGCCAGCATAGTCAACTAGCATAACATAATCCACAAAGTTAATGTTCTAAATTCTACTTTGGTGGGCAGTGACTAGGATCTTTAAAAGCTCATGAGCTGTTATCTAAGGTGCAAGTATTGGTCTCTCCAACTATGGAAGAAAGAAGAGTGATGAAAATTTGAAGATGCTTGGAATCCGCTAGTCCAATAGACCAATGGTATATGAGAACATCAGTCACCATGATTCTGAGACCAGAACTAGATGGTGCCAGGCTACCACTACCAACTGCTCAGAAAAGGATTGTGTAAAAAGGTTCCAGATAGAGTGGCAGAAAATGTGGAATAAAACTCAAAATTGTGAGAAAAAAAAAAAAGACCAGACTTACTGGTCAAACAGACTGTAGGAACCTGAGATTATGATGCTTGACTACCCTGAAAGTCTGGAATGGAGCTCACCATCATGGCCCAATTTTCAGCCAAGCAGTAGAAAGGAATATACGGTCAATCACAGTACTAGTAAGGCATGTTCACCATGGAATGGTCAATCTTTCAAGACTAAAAAGACAACATTTACCTAGAGATAAAGTTGAGAAGGGATGGGAAGGAGGATGGAATGGAAAAACAACCACAGGGAGGAAGTGGGATACCTGTTGCTGATTGGAGAGGATTGCAATCATTGAGAAAAAAATTGTATGATTTGTTGAATGTAAAACAGATAATCTTCTCTGTAAGCCTTCACTCAGTTTATAATAAAAAATTTAAAAGAAAGAAAAAAATGAGTTATGCTTTACTGTTGTCGTTGTTAGTTGTAGTTGAGTCAGCCCTTGACTCATCACAACCCCTTGCACAATGGGATTAAGTCATTGTGATCCATAGGCTTTTCAGTGCCTGCTTTATAGAAGTAGATCACCAGGTCTCTCTTCCTAGTCTGTCTTAATCTTGATGCTCTGCTGAAACCTGCTCAGTATCACAGCAAAACACAAACTTCCACTGACAGATGGACTGTGCTCTTCAGGTGTCTTAATCACTTCCTGTGACTATCACTATTCATATGTGTCTAGGTCCCTCCATGTCAAAGTCCTCCCTTGTCCTCCTCAAAGCTTTTCTGTGCTCTTGCTCACATAACTGGCTTGTTTTGAGGACAGTGGGATCTTAGTGCTTGTCATAGCATCTTACAGGTCGGATATGATATTCTCTCAGTGAACACTCAGTATCTTAATTGGATTAAAAAACTAAGTAGATGTTCCTCCTTCTAAAAAACACGTTTTGTATTCCAAGCTCTGAATATGTTTATTTTCTCACCTCTCTATATCTGTTTATATTTACCAGCTGTGTGTCCTTGAACAAGTGACTGAACTTCTCAAAGTCTCAGTGCTGTTGTTGCTGTCAAAGTCTCAGTGTACTCATCTGTAAAAGGGAGCTTTAATGGTACCTAAGAAGTCCTCTGGTAGCGTAGTGGCTACGAATCGGGCTGCGAACCTCAAAGTCAGCAGTTCAAAACTACCAGCTGTTCCATTGGAGAAAGATGAGTTCTGCTCCCGTCAAGATTTACAACCTCAGAAAACCTGTACAGGGTCGCTATGAGTCAGAACCGACTTGACAGCACTTAACAACAAGAAGTCCTGGTGTGGCACTGTAGAATAAGCACTGAACTGAAAGGTCAGTTAGAACTGGAAGGTTCCACTCCTCGGAAACCCTATACAGCACTTAAGGACTTGACAACAATAAGTCCTGGTAGCACTACAGATAAATGCTTGGCTGCTAACTGTAGTTGGAACCCATTAGCCAGTCTGCAGGAAAAAAAGACGTGGTGCTCTGCATGCAGAAAGATTATAGCCTAGAAAACGTCATGGCGCATTCTACTCTGTTACATGGGGCCTCTATGAGTAGCAAATTAGCTCAATAGCACCTAGCAACAAGTGACAGCTGCCTAACACATACTTTATAAGATGGTTGTGAGGATTTATTCAGATTATGTATGAAAACACTTAGCCCAGTACTTAAGTGATGACTCAATTTGGCCACCGTCCTGCCACGGTTCTTGAATCAGGCCTATCCATTTCATTCCTTCCACTAATCTAACTATCCAGAGCCAGAGTGCACTGATTACAGCAGCCCCACAATGAAGGCTGGATGCTCTTAAGTCTATCGTTGCCGTGAGAACTATGGAGAAGCCATAAATATCCCACAGCTCTCACAGACCTCACAATAATGAAAGTCATCTCGCATTTGTCATATTCCCCTCCGTCTCCATTTTCTGTCCTAGTTCTGTATTTTACCAAGATTCCCATTCTTCTAATAAAATAACATCTTTCTTTTAGGATATTCTCTATGCAAAAATAAGCCTTCAAACCACTCCATCCAATACCTCAAAGGCATAAAAGTAAACCTAAAGCCATATGGCATGGAATTAAAGTCAGCATATTGTTGAATTGTATAATTCACTCATTATAAATGATTTCTCAGTGATATGATGGTATTAACCCACTCTGGTGTGCAATGATTCATTATAGCTCTAAGTCTTCCTTTGCTATCCAGCTGGCTGTCTTTCAAATGGAGCTTAGTTTCATTTAGCCACACAATCATGTTATATTGCCAGTGCTGGTCCCCAGCCCACAGGCTGTCTCAAAGAAGCTATCTGTTGCCAGATCATCCACTGGGCTTCTGGCTTATGGAACACAACAAATACAGCAATCCCATGTCCATTAATATCCCATCTTAATTTATAGAAGTATTCAGTTCCTGATATCTGAACCTGTTGCTCACATTAAATGAGGAAATTTTGAATCAGGTGCCAAGCTTCCTAATTTGTTAATTTGTAGGTTTGAGGATAGTGAACAGGATTAACAAGAAAGACTATGGAATTTCCCCCAGTTAATTGAGAATGTAAACATCCCTTTCAAGGAAGACATTTAGTATTTTACATATGCTGTTGTTGTTAAATGCTATCAAGTTGGTTCCAACTCATAGTGAAACAATTGCTGTTGCTCAATCAGAAAAAATAATGAAAAAAATCTGAAGAAAAGCTAAGAGTTATGTGGGACACTACTAAGGGGAAAATTTTACAGGTACTTGGAATGCTAGAAGAGAAGTGGGGGGAAAGCAGAAAGAATTTTAGAAGATTTACTGACACACACAAAAAATGTCTCTAACATAATAAAAGAGACAAAATTGATTTCCATCCAATAACTTAAATGAGTTTTATACAGGATAGACCCCAAAAGAAGTCACCAAGGCATGGTTTGAACTTTCTCAAATCAAAGACAAAGATAAAATTTTGAGAGCAGTTCATGAAAAATTATAAACTACCTATGAAGGGGTACCAATAAGACTACATACTGATTTCTTGGCAGAAATCATGCACAAAAAAGGCAGTTGTTGTTGTTGGGTGCTATTGAGTCAGTTCCAACTCATAGAGTTCCAACCTTATGCACAACAGAATTTATGTACTGCCTGGTCCTGCTCCAATTTCACAATAGCCCCAAAAGATACAATACCTAGAAATAAACCTAACTAGGCACATGAAAGACTTGTACAAGAAACTAAGAGAACCACAGAAATGGAAAAGTATTTCATGCTTCTGGATTGGAAAACTTAACATTGTGAAAATGTCAATACTGTCAATAGTGATCTATAGATACAACACCATCCTGATTAAAATTCCAACATTTTTAGTGAAATGGAAAAACTAAACTCCAACTTTATTTGGAAAGCAAAATAGTCTCAAATATCTACAGCAATATTAAAGAAGAAAAGCACTATAGATGGCCTCACAATTTCTGATCTCAAAACTTTCTATACAGTCACAGTACTCAAAACAACTTGACATGAGGACTTCCTGCAAGATGATGGACTAGGCAGATGGGCTACACAGACCCTCTATAACAAAGATATGGGAGACCAAATAAAACAGACACAGATATGATCCTGGAACCCTGCACTTCAGAGGACAGTTAAAGACATGGACTGAATACTTACCAGGAGGAGAAACTGAGAATGGGTGACAAAAGAAGACAACTGACTGGTAAACAGTTTGCCAATAGACCAGTGTGATCATCTTGAACTTTTGTGAGCAACCTTGGCAAAAAAAAAAAAGGTCTGACAGAGCAGATCCACACTGGCAATGGGAAAGATGTGATTCTTTAGTTTGCCTCATCCTTCCCTGGTGACCACAGGTGTTGCTGGTCCCCACCCTCATCCACCCTCAACTCAGACACCGTAACCCACATCAGTGTAAGGTGGGTGTCAACTGTGCCATCTTGATGCCTGGATTAAGACAGGCTCAGCTTCAAATCTATATAAAATGTAGAGTCACCAGACCAGCATTGTTGTTGTTGTTAGTTGGTACTGATTCATAGCGACCCAATGCACAACAGAACAAAACACTGCCCAGTCCTGCGCCAATTGGTCTGACAGTGTTCCACTGTTATTCATAAGGTTTTCAGTGACTAGATATTCAGAAATAGTCCATTTTTCCTTCTTTCCAGTCTGTATTTGTCTGGAAGCTCAGCTGAAATATGTCCACCCTAGGTGACCCTGCTGGTGTTTAAAGTACCCATGGGCTAGCTTCCAGAATCATAATAACACACAAGCTACCACTGTACAACAAACTAACAGATGAGTCTAACAGAAACTCTCATAATCAGTCACTCTGCCCCCAGCTACCCTGTGGTCCTAAGTACTACTGAAGCCAGTTCCATTAAGGGCCTTTCCACAGACTGCTTCTGGATTTAGTGCCCTGAACATAGACAACACCTAGGCCTACAGGAACTCCATCTAGAAACAGAAACTCCACTGTCACATCCCTCCTTCACAACCACCTGAGGAGCTCCTTGGCTGGGAGGAAACTCCCTGCCCCCCAGAGTTTTCTCCTCTTTGGTTCCAATAGCTGTACTGTTTTTTGTTTTTGTTTTTGTTTTCCTTTTGTTATTTCAATGTTTGTGTTTGTCGATACTTTCTTCTTCTTCTTCTTCTTCTGTTTCCCTTTCCTTGAATCTAATCCTTTCATTTTTCATTCTTTTTTTCTACTCTTTACTCTCTTTCTCTTTTTAATCTTCCCTCTCCCTAATTTCTTTAAGTTTTTTTTTTTTTTTCTTCCTTTTATTTTTCTCTTCTATAACTCCATTAAGGAGCTCTGGTAGCATAGTGGTTACAAATCGTGCTGCTAATCTCACAGTCAGCAGTTCGACACTACCAGCTGCTCCAAGGGAAAAAGATGAGGCTGTCTACTTCCGTAAAGGTTTAAAGCCTCAGAAACCCTGTTCATGGTCACTATGAGTCAGAAGCAACTCCACAACACATAACAACAACATAACTCCATTATCCTGTCCCTCTTTGCTATTTTTTTTAGCTATTATAGTATTTTTCTAGTTGTTGCTTGTTTTCTTTCTTTTTTCTCATTTATTATTTTCTCTGTTTACTGTTACTTCTTGTTTGTTTGTTCTGTTTTGTCTTCTTGTGAGTGTGTGTGTGTGTATCCTAATCTTGCCTCACACAAAAGGAGACAATGGACAATTTTAGCTCACACAAAGAAATAAGGGAAAGTGGCTCAAACAAATAGCCAAGATGCAGAACCAACTGATCAACAGTAGACAGCAATCAACACCAACCAAACCCATCCTAAACTAAGCTTCAGAAATAGTGAATAGAAAATGGTGCACACATACCCACAAAAAACAGAGCCTAAGAAAATACCAACATACAATCATTAATTAAATACAACAACACCTCAATATTCCAGAGACAATGGACAATTTTAGCTCACATGAAGGAATAAGAGAAAGTGGCTCAAATAAATGACCAAGATGCAGAGCCAAATAACATTTCTGAGGCAGTAAAAGTAATGGAACTACCTGATAAATGATTCAAAAGAATTACATATAGGCACCTTCAAAAGATGGGCCCAAACCTCCAACTTTGTGCTTAGCAGTCCAATACTTATCTTACAGCACATCACCAGGATTCCAGAGATAGAAGTACTTAAAGCAAAACAAATCTACAAGGCTGAAAATAGGGGACCAGAGATATCAATTTATTATTAAGTTAGCTACAAAGTAAATAGAGAGAATAGTGTAGAAATAGAACATCCAAATGGCAAGGAAGTTAGGTAGATTTCAAACTAAAACACACTGTTTTACAAGGAGAAGAATGATTAAATTACAAAGTAACAACAAAGAAAATCAGTACACTTTCATATCAAAATAAAAAAAGAAGAAAATCAGAAACATTTGGTAAACATTAAAGCAATAGATATTAAAATGATACAAAAACCCACAAACAAAATGAAGTCAATGCAGAAAATTATTGGAACAAAATGAACCAGCAGTTCCACAAAAAACACACAGCAAAATGACAGCAATTACTTCACACTTATTGATAACTACACTGAATGTAAATAGAGTAAATGCACTAGTCAAGAGACAGAGAATAGCAGAATGGATAAGAAAACATGATCCTTCAATATGCTGTCTTCAAGAGATACGCCTTACACACAAAGACAAATAGACTAAAAATCAAAGAATGGGACTGGGGAAACATATCATGTTAAGAGCAATAAAAAGTGAGCAGGAATGACAATACTAATCTATGATAAAATAAACTTTAATGCAAAAACCAGCATAAGAGACAACGAATGGCCTTTTATCAAGGAACTCTGGTAGCGAAGCGGCTACGAATCAGGCTGCGAGCCGCAAGGTCAGCAGTTCGAAAACTACGAGCTGTTTGAGGTTTTCTGCTCCTGTAAAGATTTACAGCCTCGGAAACCCTGTACAGGGTCACTATGAGTCGGAACCGACTCCACGGCACATAACAACAACAACAAAGGGTCAATTGAATAAGAGACTATATCCTCTTGACATTACACAGCACATAACAAATATCTAGGCTCCCAGTTATAGAGCCTTAAAATACATAAATCAAACTCTAATAGAACTGAAGAAGGAAATAAACAACTCATAGTGGTTATGAATAGGGCTGCGAACCACAAGGTCAGCAGTTCAAAACTGCCACCTGTTCTGTGGGAGAAAGATGAGGCTTTCTGCTTCCGTAAAGATTTACAGCCTCAAAAACCTTCAATAATCGTTGTTGCATTTGAGTCCATTGTTGCTGCCACTGTGTCATTCCATCTCATTGGGGGTCTTTCTCTTTTTCCCTGACCAAATATGATATTTTACCAAATATGATATCCTTTTCTAGGAACTGGCCCATACTGACAATATGTACAAAGTACAAGAGATGAAGTCTGGCCATCCTTCTAAGGAGCATTGTGGTTGTACTTCTTCCAGCACAGATTTGTTTGTTCTTTTGGCAGTCCATGGTACTTTAACATCCTCTTCCAATACCATATC
>NW_006408802.1:3534566-3544965 GCF_000296735.1 Chrysochloris asiatica
TAATTTATTTGTATTGAAATCTGCTTGATTTTCTCTTCATCTGAAAGTTCTGTAACTACATTATTCCTTTTTTTTTTAACATTATGGGGTATTTTTTGTTACAAACTGATTATCTGCTTCCCTATTTTTAGTCTTGTTAAGTTAGTTTTACCTTGAACCTTCTATATACCTGGTGTGGTGCTGTGGGATAAAGCACTGGACCGCAAGGCCAGTTTGAGCCACAAGGTTGTTGTTGTTGCTAAGTGCCATTGAGTTGGTTCAGACCCATAATGACGCTGGATAGGGTTTCCAAGGAGCAGCTGGTGAGCTTGAACCACCAACTTTGCAGTTCAAACGGCTTTGCAGTCTGGCTCATTAACCCACAGCACCACACCAGGACTCCTCAAATTTACCAGCAGCTCCTTGGAAACTCTTTACAGTGTTGCTATAATTTGGAACCAATTTGGATGGCACTTAACAACAACAACAAATATCTGGGTTGAATTCTAGGTGATATTGTCATGTATTTTAGTCTCAGGATGTTGTCGGTTCTCTGTCCAAAGAACTCCTTTCAGTATTTTTTTGCAAAGTTGGTCTTGTTTTCACAAATTCTTTTTTTATCTGTATATTTGGAATGATCCACATTTCATCATCATATTTGATAGTTGGCAATATTTTTCTTTCAGAGTTTTGAATATGTCATCCCATTGTCTTCTTATCTGCATGGTTTTGGCTTAGAGATCAGAACTCAGTCTTACTATTTCTCTTTTATATGTAACTTCAGTTTTCCTGAGCTGCTGTCAGGATTCTTTCCTTGTCTTTGGTTTTAAAAAGTTCGATTATAACATGTCTTGGTGATTTTCTTTTGGGGTCTATGATGTTTGGAGTTCATTCAACTTCTTGAATGGCTATCTTCTCATCTTTCATGGTACAAGAGATGTTTTCTGCCAACAACTCTTGGACAATTTTCTCTATTTTTTTGTTTTGTTTTGATTTTTTTTTAATCTCTTCCTGTTCTGGAATTCCAAACACATATTAAGTCATTCCTCTTGATAGTATCTACATAAATCTTAAGGGACTTGGGGGGACTTTTTCATCCTTTTTTTCTGATTGTTCATTTAGAAGATGAATATTGGGAGATTTGTCTTCAAGCTCATTAATTCAGCCTTCCATTGATTCAACTTCGTTGTTGAATTTTAATGATTGTTTCTGATATCTTCATATTAATCTTCTGGCTTTCTAATAGTTGTTTTTGTATGGTTTCCAATTTTTCATTTATTTTGTTTGTTTGTTCTTAGAGTGTTTTCCTGAATTCTTCTATATTTTTTTCTGTGTTCTCTCTCCTTGCTTTCGTCAACCCATTGAAAGTACCTAAATGTTATTCTTTTAAATTCTTTATCCAGTAGTAATGATAATATCATTTCTGATATTGTATTTTCTGACTCTGCATTTTTGTCACTTGTTTGAGGCACTCTGTTTTGTTTCTTTCTGGGACTTACCTTCCTGGAAACTTATCTGTTGTCTCTGAGTCATTATATCTCTATATTTACATTTAATTGATGATTGCATATTAGTGTGTTCTCAGGCACTTACCACTTTACTTCTGGTGGATGTGATAGACACTGAAAGTGTGAACATAGTTCTCTGTTTGATGTTTATGTAGCATAGTTCAGGCCAAGTTTGTGTTTGTCCAGAAGCAGAGACGGCACTACCACTGCTTAGCCCCAGATAAAGCTAAGGCTTAGCAAGAGGGTGCCATTGGCTGTTGAGTTGTCAAGAGCAGATACTGGCCGTGCCCTCCAGCTGACAGGAGGGCTTGCTGCTAACCTCCAACTGCATCTTGTGCCTGCAGGCCACTGTATCAACAGCTGCTTACAAAAGCTCCAGATCGCCCCACCACTCCACATCAAGTGACAGCCCACCCATTTTACTTCTCTCTCATTGCCCCTGCTCAGCCTCCTATTCAAGTTGGCACTCAGTCTTCCTCTCTGTGCTATCCTCTGAAACTCAGGGTTCCAGGATCACCATCTGTTTCTGTTTCACTTGGTCTCCCATTTGTTGTGTAAGATCTGCTCAACGTGTCTGTCTACTCTGCCATTTTCCCCTGAAGCTCCATTAAATTTCAATTCTTCTATAAATTTTCTGAAGCTCCTTTATATTCCATCACACTGCTCCCTCCTACCACCCTCCACCCCCACACTCTTAGACTATTTCTCATTATCTGAGTTCTCCTTGCTCCCCTAACTTCCTATTATACTTCATGTGTTTATCCACCCTCCATCCATCATCTTCTATCAACTCCCAAACAGCCTCCAATAGCCTCTCCCATATCTGTTCTTGCTTATTTGCAGGTACCACAAGCTCTGGGTGTGGGAGAGGTATGAAGTTAGTGACAGGGTAGAGCTAACTCTATTAAACAAATCATTTGTCCTTCTTCAACACCCTACACTAACTGTTGAGATGAATTTAGAAAGAAATGGCAGGGAAGTTTCTATGAAACTATCCCAAGAGAGTATTTAAAATTTTTATGCAAATAAAAAATGTTCCTTTTGGGTAGAATTCTGCTCTAATTTTACAGTGGGGCTGTAAAACTTTCTTGATTGAGACTCTCAATAAGAAATATATTTACATTGTAACCCAATATATAAAGCAACCAGGGGTTATCAAGTCCGCTTTGACTCACTGCAACTCTATTTGTGTCAAAGTAGAGCTTTACAGGGTTGACAATGTCTGATATTTGGGGAGAAATCACTGCTCTTTCATCTGAGGACTCTTATATCCAACCTTTTGATAAACACCAAGGCATGTTAGCCATTTCTGATGCCAAGATACCCCAACCCAATATATATATACACATACAAACAAGATGATAGACAGAGAGAAAGAGTGTGAGAGATAATCTTATCCTTACCAAGATGCTGTTTGATATTTTCCCTTTTTATTTCTACTTCACTTTTAATGAAAAAATTCTAGTTAACTAATATCTATTACATTGATTTCATGACTCACTAATGAATCTCAGACTGAAGTTTGCAACACACTCTCTTAAAGCAATCCAGTATTTAAAATGACATTTTCTTCCTACTTCAGGTAGAGAGATAGATCTTACACTAATATACACACATGCCCAACTAAAATATTATCTGGCCCATGAAGCAGGTTTCAAGAGGAAAATAAAGTAAATGGATTCATCTACTCTGTAGGTTCCATAAGCAGCTTGGATTCACTTGACTGTGGTGAAGCTCAAAATAGAGCATAAATTCATGTGATGGTCATTCACATGAATGAGTCTCAGGTGAAGAGACTTATCAAAACCCATTCAAAACTGGAACAAGCCAAAGCCCAAATGACAGATGCCTTAGAATGTGCCTTCAGTCACTTCCCGAGATGGAAGCAAAGAACCACTAGTCAGGGAAGCTCAGAGTAGGGTAGGGTGGGAGAATGTATTTAGGCAAAATGAAAAAAAAAAACACAAAACAACAGGTAATTTGTTAGGAAAAGAGAAGGGTTAACCAAAATGGAAGAACGCTTCAATGAGATGGACAGGCATAATACCTACAACAATGCTGTCAAATGATGGGAAAGATGGTCCAGAGTCAGATAACATTTTGTTCTGCTATTCATAAGATCACCATGAGTCAAAGACAATGCAACAATGACAAAAGTTGGGAGTAGAGAGTTAAGGGTGGGCCCCAGGAACATGAACCAGTTGGCGAGAATGGGAAGGAAACCATATAGGTGAAGTAGTTATTTTACTACCTGAACCAGAAACTGTTGTCCTGGAGGATATGAAGGTAGCTAATGGCTGCTGGATAACTTTCATTCAACTAGTCAGCAACTCTTCTTGATCCAGAAATCCTACTTGTGAATTTGAAAATACCTGATATTTTTGCAGAGTGAAGCCTCAATTTTACTGAGGCCCAATACAAATTATGATCCATTGAGCCCAACAAGATTGATGATGGTGGTGGTACACAGTGTTTTTAGCCAGAATTTTAAACAGCACCCTACTTTACCTGGTTGCATTCACCCCCAAACCATGTCTTCTAAAAAGAAAAAATGTCTTCTGAAATATGTTTGTGGTGTGCATACGTTATCTTTTCCTGAAGTTAAATTTATTTTCACTGATTTTAAACTCAAGACTGCCTTGTTGATATGTTTACGCTGTGGTGTTTCTTTTCAGAGGTAGAGCGCTGAAGTAAATGAAAAATATTTTCCCTTCAGTAAAAGAGGAAATATTATACTTCGATACTTTTAACGATGACTGGATATTTTTTTTAAAACACTAAGTCAAAGTGTTATAATTGTTATACATTGCTGACAATAATTTTCTGAGTGTTTCTAACATAAAGACTGGGAGTAATATTCATGACATGAACTATACTTCAAAACATATATGCAATAAAAATGAATTTAAATAACCAGAGTGAACTGCATATCTAAGTAATGCATGCAAGTCTGTTTAACTGTTTTATGTTAGTGTTACTAGGATGTGAAAGCACCTTAATAAAAATAATAAAAGCTACTATTTTTTAAGTACCTATTTTGTACCAAGTATTATGATGGATATTTTGTGTGTTCTCTTATCCAATACTAAGCATAACCCCAACTAGGAATTTGATCCCTATTTTGTAAATGAGGAAAGCAAAGTGCAAAGAGATTAAGTAATCTGCTCAAGATTGCACAGGTAGAAAGTGGTCAGACTATGACCGAGGCCTGCATAACCTTTCAAAGTTTGTAGTGGTCCCTTTTCCTACATTGCGTCCCCTGGTCTCAAACCTTAAGAAAAAAGTGTGCAGGTGTTCATTTTGAGGACAAGAGTTTGCCCAGTCAAATACCATTACCTTTACAACCTACCAAATATACAGGAGCAGAGACTAGCAAAGTTCTATAACCAAGATGTAACCAGACAGTATACTCATCCATATGGGATGAAAGGTAAACCCATGTGGTTTCAAAGGATTTATTTTTTTAGAGAAATAACTTCTTAGCAGGTGCCTTCCACAACAGTTGCAATGTCTCAGAGCCTGATTCATCTAGCTTTGGGTGTGTTGTTCATCTCTCTCACCCCCAACTCCACTTTACCACCACCCTAGCTGACTGTAGGCTCTTTAGTGACCATTGCATGTGGCAAAGAGCCACTCATTGAAGACACTTTATAAATAATGATTATTTGATGTGGGAGTCTCTCAATAATGGAAATGGGTAGCATGCTTAGCTACTAACAAAAAAGTTGGAAGTTTGAGTCCACCCAAAGGCTATTGAGAAGAAGAGCATGGCAATCTACTTCCAAAAGGTCACAATCACAGAAAAGCCTATGAAGGGCAGTTCTACTCAGACACAAGTGGGGTTGCCATGAGTCAGAGGCATCTCTATGGCAACTCAGGCTCCCACCCAGCAGAACAGAATGTCCTGCAATAACTCAAAAACATTCCCTCACATCCATTTTCCCCAATCCTTTTTTCTCAAAATTTCCATTTCCCAATCTCGCTTAGAACTCCCAGTCTCTTCCCAAAAGACGTGTTGCAACATTAAAATGTACATGCTCAAATAAGTGCATCAAGACAAAAAGTTTGTGTTTCATTGTTCTTCATTCATGGATGGGGGATGGGGACAAAGAGGCTGAGAAAGATTCTCCATCCTGTGCTGCATACATATCTATAGCAAAAGACAGAGTGTTCCCTGATAATGAATCAAAACAGATACTTAAAATATACCAAAACAGTATTATGTTTTCACCAAGACAACACTTTGGAGTACTGGTGTGGCACTGTAAGATAAGCACTGTACTGCTAAGCGCAAGGTCGCAGGCCCATCAACCTCCCCTCAGAAACCCTATACAGTGTCACTGTGAGATAGAACCACTGGATGACACATAACAACAACAACAAAACAGCACTTTGCATTGCTAAGTTCTCTGTTTCAATATCAAACCCCAAATCTAATGAGCTCATAATTCATGTGTTTCTTTGAATTTGGAACCTACATATATTCTTTAATGAGCATTATTCTCTCTCAGGAGCAGCTATCTTTAGCTTTTTGTCATAATGATGCAGCTACATGAACTAATCATGATTTCTAATACTACTAGTAAAAGTGTAACTTTTATGGGAGAGGGGAGAAAAAAAAAAACAAGAGACCAGTCTTCTAAATTTAACATAAATGGAACCATAAACAGCCACGAAGAGTATTTTCATGATACAATAACTTTTATTAGCTTGATGTGCTGACTGAGAAAAGAAATACCATGCATTTTTAAAAAGTGATTTTTAAGGAAGAATAATTTGTTTGCATAAAATATGATTACTTACCCTCATAAATGTTTATTTGAATTTATTGCACTATACCCAAAGCCAACTGAATCAGCCACAGCAGGGGAACCAAATTCTGAATTGCAAAATGAACCAGAGGTGTGACTGGGAGCACATCAGCATCCCATGCTGACTTGAAGAAATTTAGGCAGTTAAAATTCTGCTGATTTTTCAGGATGAGAGGCTCTAATGAGGCCAAATCCTTTAGAAATGGGAGGGGGGGAAATACAACTCAGACTGGAGCCCAACCCTCTCAAAAAGAACACCACCTAGAAGAGGCCAGTCAGCACCTTTATCAGCTTCATTGAGTTTCTGCCCAGCTGCCCACACTAAGGACTGTCAACTGGAAATACAACCCAGCTGCAAATACAAAAAAAATTTTTTTTAATTTTCATAAATCCTTTTGAAGAATTCATAATGAAGTTTAAGTGGGCTGTGGTGTACAACTCACCAATCTCTGTTATTTCTGGTTCTCTGGTGCCCCTACCTTTGTTTATTAACCTGCACACTCCCGTGGGCCACTGGAACCCCTGACCCACACACTTAACTTACAAAGACTCATGAAATATTACTCCCTGGTGTGGCACTGTGGGCTAATACACCAGACTGCAAAGCCGTTTGAACTGCAAGGTCGGCGGTTCAAGCTCACCAGCTGCTCCTTGGAAATCCTATACAGAGTCACTAGGATTGCTATGGGTCGGAACCAACTTGACAGCACTTGACAATGATCACCCCTAGGAGTTCTGGTGGCACAGTGGTTAAGTGCTCAGCTGTTAACCAAAGATTCTCAGTTTAAACCCACTAACCACTCCTTTGTATTAAACTTAGAACAGGTAGGAAGTGTTTAGTAACATATCAACAGTGCTCTAAAAATGTCTCCTATCATACTTGGTCATTATTTAATTAAATTGTCTCTGTTCCAATGGTTGTTAGAATGTAGGCTTTGATCAAGGAGATATTCAAGGACCTAGGAGTCCTGGTGTCCTGGTGTAGTACCATAGGATAAGCACTTGACCTCCAGGTCGGTTTGAACTGCAAGGTCAGTGGTTCAAAGTCACCAGTCACTCCTCAGAATCCCTTTATAGGGTTGCTAAGAGTTGGAATGACTCTATGGCACCTAACAAGAATAACAGGAATGACTATCTTCTGTTTTGGTTCTTTATCAAAAGTCACTGTACCAATTGACTTTATTTTCCCTCCTTTATCTATAGTCCCTTCTCTTTATGGGCTATAATCTGATTGCTAAAATTATGCCAAGTATTCTTTCTGCTAGAAGTTGGGCCTTTATTGGCTATTAAAAGGTCTCTACTATTACAGCTATTACATATGCTGTCTATTACTGTCAGTATCAGGGAAGAAATCTTCTGATTTATATTAGGGGTCATAATAAGGGTCATAGGACTAAAAGATATTGAAGTTAAGCAAGTCAGATAATTAGTTATCACATGGTGGACTGTTTTAGTGAAATTGCCCCACCAGTGTCCTTTTATATGTACAGCTAATTTTTTAAAGATTTAAATGGATATCCTGTGTATTATTAATAATGAAAGTATGTAATGACAAGGGTAGTGCGTCCTGATGGACTGCCATCTACAAGGTCAGTAGTTCAAACCCATCAGCCACACCTTGGAAATCCTATACAGAGTCTCTATGAGTCAGAACCCACTCAATGGCACTTGGTAACAACAACAATGACAATGGCATAACTCTTACATGTAATTTAAACTATAACTTAGTGATTCCATTTTGCTTGTAACTACTATTAAACTTAAAACAGGTAGAACAGTGTTTCCATGCTTGAATCTCAGGTGCAGGGCCCAAACTTTGGTGAGTATATAAAAACATTAAAGCTGCCCATAACTCTATCTCATCACTTATAATAATATTATTTGAAAGAGGCCTATCATTTTTCTCCTATTCTTCTAAATAAACTGGCAAGCAGAGTGGTAGTTTCTGCAGAGACAGCATTTTTGACATTGGAGTCTGTCAAATTGTTCTCTTTAATCTATTCAGTTTGTGGAACACCTTTAGGATAATGAGCTGGGATTTTTATTACAGTAATCTCAGAGAGAAGCAAAACGACTTTTAAGAGGTCTGCCACTAACAAACCATTTTTTATGTGGGTTCTAGAAGATGTGAGAATTCCTCTTTCACTATGCTTGGTGCCATTGAAGTGGTTCAGACTCATAGCAACCCTACGCACAAAAGAATAAAACACAGCTCAGTCCTACACTATCCTCACAATTGTTGTTACTATAGAGCCCATTGCTCTATGTCAATCCATCTTGTTGGGGATCTTCCACTTATTTGTCTACACTCAACTCTACCAAGCATGATGCCCTTTTCCAGGGATTGGTCCCTCCTAATAACATGTCCAAAGTATAAGAGACAAACTCAAAGGAGCACTTTGGCTATACTTTTTCCAAGTCAGATTTGTTTGTTCTTCTGGAAGTCCATGGTACTTGTAATATTCTTCCCCCATCACTGTAATTCAAATCTATCAAATATTCTATGGTCTACCTTATTCACTGCCCAACTTTCACATGTATAAGAGGTTAATTTGCTGGCTAAAACTTGTTGCGTTAAAGAGGAATTTGGAATAGCTGACTCAGTATGGAGGATATAAACATCAACAAGTACGCTTCCTAAAACTATGTCCATAGTGATTTCAACTAGTTCAGCTATTGTAGCAACTGCTCTGAGACAAGGAGTGTAGCCTTGGGTAAGTGGATTTAACTAGATGCTGTAATTACAATAGCTTGGGTCAGGTGCCATTTAGTCCTCAATGCAATACATCTTTTGATTTCTTGACTGTTTATTCCATGAATGTTGTTTGTGAATTTAAGTAAAATGAAGGCTTTGGCCACTTCAGTAATATCTCCATTTATCATGGTGTTATTTATTGATCCAGTTGTGAAGATTTTTATTCCTTTATGAGGTGCAATTGAAGGCTATAATCTTTGATCTTCATCAGCAAGTATTTCAAGTTCTCTTTGATTCCAGCAAGCAGGATTGTGTCATCTGCGTATCACAAGTTGTTAAGGAGTCTTCCCCCAATTCTGATGTCACATTCTTCTTCATATAATTCAGCTTCTTGGATTATTTGCTCAGTATACACATTAAATACGTATGGTTAAAGGATACAACTTTGGTGTACACTTTTCCTGATTTTAAACCATTTAGTATCCCCTTATTCTATGCAACAACTGATTTTTGGTCTATGTCCAGGTACCGCACGCATGATCACAGTGAAGTGTTCTGGAATATCTATTTTTCTCAGTGGTATCCTTAGTTTGTTATGATCCACATGGTTGAAATCATTTGCATATTCAATAAAACACAAGTAAACATCTTTTTTGTTATTCTCTTCTCTCAGCTAAAAACCATTGGGTGTCAGCAATGATATCCCTTGTTCCAAGTCCTCTTCTGAATCTGCTTTGCTCTGTTTCTATACTGTTGTTGTTAAGTGCTGTCAAGTTGCTGTCGACATATAGCAAGGTTGCATAGAGTTCCTGAGGAGTGTCTGTTGGGTTGTGAACCCTCAACTCTTTGTTAGCAGTCCAGTGTTTACAGCAACATACCAGGACCCCTCTGTTTCTACTGTTACTGTTGTTAAGTGCCATGGAAGCCATTCCGAGTCATAACAACCCTGTATAGGGTCTCTGGGGAGCAACTGGTGGTTTTGAACCATTAACTTACAGTTACCAGTCCAGTGTTTATCCTACAGTACCATACCAGAACTCCTCTGTTCCATAATCTCAGAACTCGAATCACTATAAATATCTGGAACCCAGTTTGCAAGCTCTCATGAGTGCATTTAGTTCCACTTATTGTGCTGAAGTGGCTTTAGGGAAAGGACCACTTTCCAGGACTTCAGTAGAAATGTTGTTGTTAAATGCCATCAAGTCTTAATCAGTTACAACTCAGAGCAAACCTGTATAGGGTTTCTGAGAAGCAGAGGGTGGGTTTGAACTGTTGACCTTGTGGTTCACAGTGCTTATCCTACAGCACTGCACCAGTAGAAATAGTGACAGTATATCATCCCTGGTAATGAGAGCTGCTGGAATCAAGTTTAAGATAAGATCTATCTATAAACAAGATTAAATCTG
>NW_006408802.1:3547145-3548602 GCF_000296735.1 Chrysochloris asiatica
TCAATCAGCATAATATTCTCCAGGTTCATCTGTGTTATGAGGTGTTTCACAGATTCATCTAAATTCTTCAATGTTGCATAGTGTGTGTATATAGCAAAGTTTGTTTCTCCATTCTTGATGGGCATTTAGGCTGTTTCCATCTTTTTGCTATTGTGAATAGTGCTACAATGAACATGACTGTACATAATCTATTCATGTCCAGGTTCTTGATTCTTTTCACTTTTTATTGTGAATTGAGTGAACACTTACAGACAAGATCATTAGTTTCACATTCAATAAATCATACACTTTATTTCATCTCAATTATTACAATCCCATCTATGCAACAACAGGCATCCTACTTCTTCACTGTGGTTTCTAGTTCCATTAAACTCCCTTCCCAATCCTTGTCAACTTTGTTCTTAGGTAAATATCCTTTTGGTTTTGATTAACCATTCCATGGTCAGCATACTTAATAGTGTTATTGTCCCCCAATCCTATAAACATATCTACTAGTTGATTGAAAATTGGGCCACGAGGGCAAGTTCCTTTCCAGACCTGAAAGGTAGTCGAGGATCATAGTCTCAGGTTCCTCGAGTCTATTTCTGACAGGTAAACCTGTTTTTTTTCTTCTTTATGGCTATATACCAAGTAGAAGGAATGCTGGGTCATACAGTATTTTTATTTCTAATTTTCTGAGGAAGGGCCATATAATTTCCCACAATGGTTGAATCCTTTTACAGTCCCAACAACAATGTAAGAAGGTCCCAGTCTCTGCATACCTTCACTAGCATTTGTTGTTTTCTTTTTTTTCAAACTTTGTTATTAATCCTGGAGTGAGATGGTAATTCATTGTTGTTTTATTTTAATCTTGCTGCGCATAAGGTCGCTATGAATAGGCACCAACTCGATAGCACCTAACAACAATGGTTAATGATCATGAGCATTTTTTCATAGGTTTATTTGCTGCCTAAATGTTTTCCTTGGTGAACTGTCTGTTCATAGCCTCTGCCCATTTTTAAATTGAATTGCTTGTCTTTTTCTTATAAAGGTGGCATCACTTTCTCTAAATTTTAGAGATTAGTCCCTTGCTTGACATGTCATTGCAAAAATGTTTTTCTCAGTCTGTGGGCTCTCTTTATACTCTTCGACAAAATATTTTGATGCACTTAAGTTTCTGATTTTTAGGACGAGCCAGTCATCTAGTTTTTTCTTCTACTGTTTGTGTGTTTTTAGTTAAGTTTGACAGTATATTTATGCTATGTATTAGAGCTCCTAAATTTGTTCCCATTCTTTTTATTGATGATCTTTATAGTTCTAGGCTTTACATTTAGGTCTTTAACTCACATTGAGTTTGTTTTTCTATATAGTGTTAGATATAGGTCTGTTTCATTCTTCTGCAAATGGATTTCCAGTTTGCCAGCACCATTTGTTAAAGAGACTAGCTCTTCCCCACTTAATGTATTTTTCTCCCTTGG
>NW_006408802.1:3551447-3552452 GCF_000296735.1 Chrysochloris asiatica
CAATGGCTTGTCCATTTATTCATCCTTTCAAGAACCAGCTTCTTTCCTTATTGATTCTTTCTATTGTTTTTCTGGTTTCTAATTCATTTATTTCTGCTCTAATCTGTATTATTTATTTTCTTCTCATGACTGTAGGCTTACTTTGCTGCTACATCCCAAAGGTTTTGTTATGTTGTGTCTTCATTCTCACATGATTCAAAGAATTAATTTCATTTTTTTCCTTGTTATATTACCTAGTTAATCGCCTTGTAGCTATCTTCATTATAAATTGGTATCTCTGGTTCCCTGTGTTCAGTCTTGTAGGTTTATTTTACTTTGGATACTTCTATATTTGGATTAAATTCTGGCTGGTGTTGCTGTGTATGTAAATCTCCCATTGTTGTTTGCTCTTGTTGGTTCTCACTCTATTTTATTATAGTATTTTTTGAAAAGTTTATCTGCTATTACAAATTCCTTTAATTTCATTTTATCTGGAAATGTTCTTATTTCATTGTCGTATTTGAGGAACAGTTTTTCTTGGTATATGATTCTTGATTGGCATTTTTTTTCTTTTTTTCTTTTAGAGTTTTGTATGTGTTTCCACATTGCCTTCTTGCCTGCATGGTTTCTGCTGAAAAATAAGAGTTTAACCTTCTTTTTCCTTCTCTGCAGATAAACTTTTCATTTTTCCCAAACTGCTTTCAGGGTTCTTTCCTTGCCTTTGATTCTGGAGCATTTGATTATATGTCTTGGTGATTTTCTTTGGGGACCTATCCTGTTTGGGGTTAATTCAGCTTCTTGAGTGGCTATTTTTTCTCATCTTCATGATGTTAAGAAAATGTTCTTCCCATAGCTCTCCAACTATCTTTTCAGTACATTCCTTTGTCTCTTCCTGTTATGGAATTCTGACACCTGTAAGCTTTTCCTCTTCATATTGTCCCACAGGAATCTTAGACTTTCTTTGGATTTTTTCATTATTACTGATTCTTCTTCTAGCTAACTACTATTGAGAGATTTACCTTCAAG
>NW_006408802.1:3552552-3561605 GCF_000296735.1 Chrysochloris asiatica
CTATCCTGTTTGGGGTTAATTCAGCTTCTTGAGTGGCTATTTTTTCTCATCTTCATGATGTTAAGAAAATGTTCTTCCCATAGCTCTCCAACTATCTTTTCAGTACATTCCTTTGTCTCTTCCTGTTATGGAATTCTGACACCTGTAAGCTTTTCCTCTTCATATTGTCCCACAGGAATCTTAGACTTTCTTTGGATTTTTTCATTATTACTGATTCTTCTTCTAGCTAACTACTATTGAGAGATTTACCTTCAAGCTCAGTAATACAGACTTCCATTGATTTAATTTTACTCCTTTGCCCTTTCAATGTATTGTCTATTTCTAAAATCTTAGTATTAATCTTCTGGGTTTCTATTTGTAGGTTTTATATTTTCTTCAATCCTTTATCCATTTAAAAATATAGAAAGCTTGACCAATTTATGTGTCATCATTACATAACTTCCAAACTTCTGAGAATCAAGAGCCAGCCAAGTTGACACATATTTTTGGGGATACAATCCAATCCATGACAGATATGTTTGCAGCAAAGGTAAATATCCAAGTACAAATATCTTCTATCAAACCTATATACAGTTGTGGGTATAGTCCCACCCTTCCTACATGTTTATTCATGTATCTACTCATAGATCACTGTTATTGCAGAATTGTGTACATAACTGTATTTACTTCTGTTGTTTTTAACTCTTGCTTACCTTCCAGTGTTTTCCCTTGCCTCCCTAACTTTTTGCCAACCTCCCTCTTATTGTATATTGCCTTCCCCTTACCCAAGTAACATGTGTATACATTTTCCCAGTTTTAAAATATTCTGTTCTATCTTGACATCTATTTTACTTCTCCAGTTGGAGGTTCTGTAGCTGCATAATTCCATCTTTAAATTTTATAATTGTCTTTGTGACAGATTGATAACCTTTGGTTCCCTATTTTCAGTTTTGTAGGCTTGTTTTACTTTGGATATTTCTCTATTTGGGTTGACTTCTGGGTGGTGTTGTCATGCATGCTAATCTCAAATTGTTACCTACTATTTTTGGTTCTATGTCCAAAGAACTCTTAAGTATTTCTTGTAAAGTTAATCTGGTTTTCACAAATTCCTTTAATTTCTGTTTGTCTGGAAATGTCCTAACTTCGCTGTCATATTTAAGAGACAGTTTTGCTGGATATATGATTCTTAGTTGGCATTTCTTTCAGAGTTTTATATATGTTATCTCATTGCCTTCTTGCTTGCATTGTTTCTGATGATAAATCAGAGCTTGTCTTATTGGTGTCCATTTTTGGTAACTTCATTTTCCAAGCTGCTCTCAGAATTTTTTCTTTGTCTGTGGTTTTAGAAAGTTTGATTATGATATGTCTTAGTGATTTCCTTTTAGGTTTCATTCAGCTTCTTGAATGCATATCTTCTTGTTTTTCATGATGTTGGGGGACTTTTCTTCCAACAACTCTTTGGCAATTTTCTCGGTGAGTTTTTGTTGTCATTGTCATTGTTTTGTTCTGTTTTCTGTCTCTTTCTCATCTGGAATTCTGATCACACAAGTTCTTTTTCTTGGCATCCCACATAATTCTTGTTCCAGTTTTTCAGAGCCAACTCAGTGATTCTATATTGGGTTTCCAAGGAGAGGATGGTGAACTTGAACTGCCCACTTTACAGTCCAGTGCATTAGATTTTTTAAATTCATCACTCACATGTTATTTGGGCAAAAGGAGTAACAATATACAATAAGAGGGAAGCTGACAAAAATGGAGGCAGGGAAAACACTGGGAGGAGAGCATTTTCTCAGATTCTTTCTTTTTTTTTCTGATTGTTCCTCTCATTGTTGTTGTTAAGTAGCATTGAATTAGTTCCAACTCATAGCAATCCTGCATAGGGTTTCCAAGGAGCAGTTAGTGGGTTTGAACCACCAAACCAACAACCTTGTGGTTTGCAGTCTAGTACTTACCCTACAGTACCACACCAGGAGTCCCTCTAGCAGATTAGCATTGCCCTTTTAGCAAATAAGTATTGAAAGATTTGTTTTCAAGCTCACTAAGCCTTTTATTGGTTCAATTATATTCCCTTGCCCTTTCAGTGTATTATCTATTCTAGAAATCTTAGCATTAATCTTCTGGATTTCTTACTGCTGTTTATGTATAGTTTCTAATTTTTCATTTATTTTGTTAGTTTGTTCTTATAGTGTTTTCCTGAATCCTTAGAAGGTTTTTTTGTGTGTATTTTTCTGAACCTCTAGTGAGGATCAGGTGTCTCCAGGTGTCGAGGTGCCAGATCCATGAGAGCAGGGCCCTGATCTCAGACAGAGCCATGACTGTGTAGGGTAAGGGATGTCACTGGCTGCTGGATGGGTGAGGGTGGGGACTGACCATGCTTCTGGTCACCAGGGAGGTGTGGAGAGCAAGGGAGGATCCTACCTTTCTCATTGCCAGCATCAGTGTGCTTTTGTGTTATCAGGCTGCTGTCTCAATTGAGTACTGCTTACAACAGTTCTAGGTGGCCAGGCCACACCAGGCCAACCAAGTTTACCTGTCTGTCTCTTCCTCACCACTTTTGTTCAATTTCTCTCTCCTTTCCTCTGAAGCTTGGGGTTCCAGGATTTTCATTCCTATTTGTTACATTTGGTTTCTCATGTCTTTGTTGTAGGTCTGTATAGTGTATCTGCCTAGTCTACCACCTTGCTGGAAGTCTAGGTACCTAACAACAACAGTAGCCACAAAGTCTTAAAATTTTTCTTGTTTCTTTCTCCCTCTCTCTCTTTTTTTTTTCTATGTGGTAGGAAACAACAACAGTAGCCACAAACCCTTAAAATCCTCCGTGTTCCTTTTTTTTTTTTCCCCTGTGTGGTAGGAACAGGCTAATCTAAACAGGCTAATATCTTGGGATCAATAATAATCTCTTTTGTGGAGATTATGTCCCAAGTATTTAACAGAGGGTTTGCTCAATTGTAATTTTACCTTCTGTGGCCAAATACTGTAACAGCAAGACACTGTAAGCAAGACAAGCTTCTTGAGAGCTTGAATAGGCTAACAAATCATCAACATATTTGAGTAAGGTAGAGCCTTGAGTAAATCATAAGCACTGTAAATCAGCACATAAAATTTGAAAAAACATAGGTGGGTCTTTTGATAAAGCTTTATGACATGACAGCCCACATGAGTTGTTAATCTTTCCATGTGAAAAAACACCACACATATTGGCTTTCTGGGTGAACAGGAATACTAAAAAAAAGCACCGCATAGATCAGTCACAATAAAGTACATAGTCTTGGGTGATATATTGGACAAAATGGTAATTTAGGACTACTCAAACCAAATACCAAACTCACAGCCACTGAGTCAATTCTGACTCTTAGTATCCCTGCATAGGCTGTAAATCTTTATGGCGCAGAAATGTCAGGACTACTAGGGATCAGGAAATCACTATTTTATTTATGGCTTATAAACATTGAATAAATTCCCATCAATGGTTTCTAGATTTTTTACAGGGAATACAAAAATAATGCAAAGGCGAGTGCGGGTATTATCAAACCATTGTCCAAAACACATGACTAATGGGCACTAGTCATTCCTTGGCTTCTGTCTACAAAGGATACTGGGATGCTTTGGGTAGAAGCTTAAAGGTGTCAATTTGGATCTTGATGAAGCTGATATCAGTGAAGGTCATAGTTCAAGGAAACTTTGGAACAAAGGATAGTTCAATGGTAAATTAAGAAGGAACAGGAGAATTTCTTGAGGTCAAGTAAACTTAAAACATGGAGGAAACAACCTCTTCTGGTTCTCTCCCTCCCTTTTCTATATGGTAATCAGGGAATTTCAAAAAATATTTCTCCATTATCATTATATTGTATATGGAAATTCCACTTTGATAGAAGGTTGGGGTATTAAACGTATTGGGGTATCTTCACTAAATAAAAAAGGGTACACATCTGTAATGGGACCAAAGAAAATTGTAATAAACTGAGAATTCCTTTAAATTTGTTGTTTATTAGTAACCCCACAACCTTAGAGGTTTTTGTACTCCAGAGTAGAGTACTGTGAAAAAAACATAGAATTATGAGCTGAAAGAGTAACACCTATGACAATTAAGTCTCCAAAGTTCTATATTAGTTTGAATAGTAGTTTTTCCCTGAGAATTTAATGCTACCACTAGAAAAGCTCTTATGCATTCCCTCAAGTCCTTTCACTTGGCTTCAAGATTTGTAGCCGAAGGTAGAGTCCTAGTTTTGTTCTTAAATTTAAGCAATCATTCTTACAACATTTAGTTTTCTTACAATAGGTCTGTGACTTAGATTATGGTTTGGTAAGTTACATCATAGAAAAGGTCATTTTATAGATAAGACATAACTGCAAAAGCATTAATTTTGTTTTTTAACTGCAAAGATACTCATTTTATTTGTTCCACCTGGATAGTTGTGAGTTTATTTTTGTTTACTTTGCTTCCTTTCCCTTGTTCTAGTGTTTGAAATAGTTTGTAGGCAAGGTTAGTAAGGACCATCATATGGTTGTTCTCCCAGTTTAGCTGATGGCACTGAATAAGCTTAGCAACCTCTGGGTAGAGACCATTTATAAGCATGGAGTTAAAAGCAACCTCAGATCCCAAATTGGCTATAGAAAATCTGAATATTTTACAAAGGTTTTAACTAGTCTGTCATAATAACAGTAAACATTTTCATCTTTCTCCTGCTTATAAAATTGAATATTTGCCCAATAACTCCTTCAGGGAAAAACTTTAGAATAGCTTTCACCATCTTTCTAGCCATCTTCCTGGTATCATCTTATAGTCTTATAGGTGTGTGGCCAAGGTTGTTGGTTTCATAGTCCTGGATTTTTCAGGTTCCTTTCATTGATGAATAGCCATCCCCTAGTCCTATTAGCATATGTATTCATTCACATAAAACAGATAATCCAAGCTAGTAGGTGTAGCTAGCACCTGGAATTTCTTAAAAAAAAATCTATGTTGGTCCTCATGAGGATTAGGAAATTTCTTCATTAGAGCATGCAGTTCAGCCTTTGACCAAGGGAAGAAAACTAATTGGTGTGGGTTTTTAGAGACTATGATAGTCTAATTTTATAAGACCTTTCTGTGATGGGCCTATCCTTTTTTAAAGATTCCTGAGGGCAGTAGGGGAGTTCAGATAAGGGTTTTCAGAGATACAAGAAGATGAGGGATATCAAGTAGGGGCCACTGGCAAGGCAGTTGGGAAGAAACAGGTAATATGAGAAGGAAGGGCAGAGGGGTGTCAGTGGATTCAGGTAGATTAGAGATGTCAAGGATGTGATTTGGGGAAAGGGAGAGTATAAGGGCTGTTGCTAGATGAGTGACCAATAAAGTTACAGAACACTAACATTGCAATTATTTAAATGCTTTCCTTGTTTGGAGACAGTATCCTGTATAGAGACAAATTTACTTTCTTGATGTCCTGTGCAATCTTCCAGACATCAATTTAAAAACAACTTCTGTTGGGCTTGTTTTGCACAGGAGTCTTGGTTTCTAATTTACTGTGTAGAAAAGTGAGTTTACATAGGTCTAAACTGCAACACTTTGACCACTGATTCTCTAAAAAATCTTTGGTAAATCCTATACAGGGTTGCTATGAGTAAGAACCAACACTACAACACTTAACAATAGAGACAGAAAAGAGAGTGGAAAATTTAGCTGTGTTGGCAACAATTGAGCACTAGATGTCAGTCTAGTCAAGCCTAACTCAGCTCTGCCATGCTACCCAGTGAAAGGACTAATATTAAAAGCTAAAGGAAGAGGACTTTCCAAAACATTTTTATTTCAAAGAACTGTCAAGATGCAGTAAAGTAGAGGCTCAACTGGGCCTCTTTTAAATTTTAAAAAAAAGCTGAGGACTTCCAGTTTGGGGGAAGAAAAGTGGAGACAGGCAGTGGAGGCTATGCTGTAGATGCTGACTAAAACCAGAGAAGGCACTTTACCGTAACATTTCCAGAGCTATGGATCTGATATAGAGTGGAGGACATCAGTTTTTGGTACTCACCAGTGGAAAAATCTGACTGTGGTAGGAATAACCTGAGATTTTGGAATCAACTGGATGCTCCCTGTGGCCCACAGCCTGGGTGGAGATCAGAGATCACAGCGCTAAAGTCACTAGCAACTTGCGCAAAAAGAGGTGTGGTGACTTTTTACTTTTCTTTCCTCCTCTCCCCTGTTGCACCCCTTCTGCCCAACCCGGGTATCTTCAGGCGGGTGGGAGCGCATCCCCAAAAACATCCAGCATTGCACCCACAAGGTACAATTTTCCCACAGTGCAAAGAGGAAATCCCTGAAAGCCACAACAGTTCCACAAGCTAATCTGGGACTTAGCCTTAAAGTGACTCTTTTACTTGGGCGGGAGCCTTTATTCCTGCAATACCTAACAAGAGACAGCAGGTCTGGCCATTCTGCCAAACCGTATTTACCTTGTAAAACCCCAACATATAATGCAAGAGCCAACACCAACTACTACATACAAGGACACAGTCATTTTGAGAATTATGCTGTGCATACGCACATACTTAACTGACATTCAGAGATAAAAATTATGAACAATCTTTTTTCTATTCATTTCTCAATATCTACCTGCACACCTCCATGGCAGTGACTAGAGGGGGGGTCTGAGCAAATGGACACCTCCACCTACAACTGGAGATTTCTACTGTTCATGCACATGGACCTGCATAGCAAAGGCTACTGGATAGTTGCTATGGTTTTGGTTTTGGTTTTGGTTTTGTGTGCTGGGCCTTTGTTTCTGCTTTTATATTGTTTTCTGTTTTTGCTCCTTTTGGTCTCATTTTTTTCCTGGGGGTGGGAGCTTTCTCTCCCCACATTACCCAAGAAAAGACAGCAATCATGGCCATATAGCCAAGCTACAAGCATACCCTATAATATCTCAGCATCCGACAGGAGCCAACACCAGTGGGCTATGCATTATACAGATAGCCAACAACTACTAAGATAGCTCGCAGCTGAGTATTAAGAGATGTGAATGGGGAAGCCTATCTCCAGATCACATCCACCAGGAGACACTCAGTAAGCTTAACAACACAGCAACATACGTTAATTTAATCATTGAAAGCCAATCTAACTACAGAAAATGTCCAAGAAAAAAACAAGAACAGATATCAGCACACGTCCAGAAACAGAAAAGAGTAACTGAGACAAAGGAGCTGGAGGCAGACATGCACTTCCCAATAGAAGAAGAGCAGGCTTTGGATTTCACTAAGAAGGAATTCAGAAGAACAATATGGAGACAAATCCAAATGCTTCATAGAGGGGTGGAGGAAAATACAGAAGTCAAGAAAGTACTATAGGAGCAATCAAACAAGTAAATGTAGCATTGGAAACAATTCAAAACCTGCAAAAGGAGGTCAAGATAATAACAAAATATCAGAAATGGACAATATACTGGAAGGGCAAAGCAGTAGAATTGAAGAGATGGTAGCCAGAACCAGTGAGCTGGAAGACAAATCTCTTAATACTGCTAATATAGAAGAGCAAGCAGAAAAAAAGAATTTAAAAAATCTGAAGAGAGTCTAAGATTCATGATGCATAGCATGAAGAAAAATAACTTCAGAATTTTGACATTCCAGAACAGGAAGATTCATAGAAGTCCACAGAATAATCAAGTTCTCCAAAATCAAAGACAAGGAAAGAATCCTAAAAGTGGCCAAGGAAAGAGAAGTGTTACTTACAAAGACAAGCAAATCAGATTAAGCTCTGGTTTCTAAGCAGAACCCATGCAGACAAGAAGGCAGTGGAGAGACATATACAAAACCCTAAAAGAGAAAACTTGCCAACCAAGAATCGTCTATCCTGCAAAACTGTCAATCAAATACAATGGTGCAATCAAAACATTCCAGGAAAACAGAAAATAATATATTTTGTCAAAGGCAATCCAGCACTTCAAACATCCTAAAGGGAGTTCTTTGGACTAAAAACTAACAAGAATAGACAACAGAGATTGACAGGTGTGGCAACACTACTTGTTGCATATGACAGATAGCAGAGTCCAGAACAGAACAAATTACAACAATGAAGTCAAAGGAGCTGGGAGGTCAACCAAAGATCAAAATAATATCAATGTCAAAAAAGGGAAAAATATAGGAACAGATATCAAGGTGAGGAGGTCAGGTAGATTACAGGATATAATAAATTGTCTTAAATGGAGAGAAAAGTTAATTGACTATAAGGTAACCCCAAAGAAAGTTAATACTTCACAACTTACCATGAAAATGAACTTCCAAGAAGAACATGAAAACTAAAAAAAAAAACTGACAAGAAATAGCAAAAATACACAAGCTCGGCACAAGAAGGCATGGAGAAAAAAGGAACGAACAGCACTACCAAACACTTAACATAATGGCAGCATTTAATTCACACCTATTGATAATTACATTGAATGTCAATGGATCAAATGCAACAGTGAAGACACTGAGAGTGGCAGAATGGATAAGAAAACAAGCTCCTTCAATATGCTAACTGCAAGACACAAACCTTATACACAAAGACAAAATCAGACTACAACTTAAAGGATGGGAAAAAATATACCAAGCTAATTGCAACATTAACAAAGCAGGAGTGGCAATACTAATATCTGATAAAGTAAACTTTAAGATGAAAACCTGCATAAGAGATAAAGAAGGACATTTTCTCATGAATAAGGGTCAATTAAGCAAGACGACATAACCATAATAAATATTTACATTCCCAATGAAAAAGCACCAAGATATATGAAGCAAACCTTACTAGAATTATAGAAAGAAATAGATAAATCTACAATTATAGTGGGAGATTTTAATACATAACTTTCAAAAGGGGACAGAAAGACGAGAAAGAAACTTGACAAAGTTACAGAGGAACTAAACAACACAATCAACCAATTTGACCTCATAGATGTGTACAGAACATTCAACCCAACAAAAGCACAATATATTCTTCTTCAGTGCACAGGGAACATTCTCCAGAATTGACTATGTGTTAGATCACACAGCAAGCCTCTACAAATTTACAAACATCAAAATACTACAAAGCATCTTTTCAGACCACAATGCTATAAAACTAGAAATCA
>NW_006408802.1:3577945-3579265 GCF_000296735.1 Chrysochloris asiatica
TGGATATGATCAGGAGGTAAGCTTTCCTTTTTGCATGTAATGCTTAGCAGCTGTTATTGGCTCTTGTCTCAATGTAGAGTATTATGGGGTATGCTTGTAGCCACAAGCTTGGTTATGTGGCCACAATTGCTGACTCTCCTTGTGTAACATAGGGAGAAAAAGCTACCACCTCCAGGAAAAATGTGTGATCAAAAGGCCCCAAAGCAGAAGCAATATAAAAGCAGAGACAAAATTTACCACTTTGAAAAAAAAATAAAATTGTGGCCAACTGGCCAGTAACCTTGCTACACAGGCAGTGTGTGTGCACTGTAGATACCTCTAGTAGTGGGTGGGGGTGTCCACTTGCTCAGGTCCCTCCTCTAGTCCCCACCGTAAAGGTGCAGATAGATATTGAGAAGTTAATGGGAGAAAGATTGTTTACTATTTTTATCTCTGAAGGTCAGTTAGGTATCTGTATGTGCACAGCATAATTCTTGAAATAGTTGCATATTTTTATGTTGGGATTTTACAGATTTTTCATATGGTTTGTCTGTCAGGCCAAGCCTGCTTTTTTCTTGCTAGATAGGCAGGAGTAAAGGGTCCTGCAAAAGTTAACTTTAGGGCTGGGACCCACAGGCAGAAGTCAAAAGTATCAGCCAAAGAATTTGCCCTTGGACTGATGGGGCTCTTTCTCTGTGTGCCATGGGAAAGCTGTGGTCTCAACACTGCACTTTTTGGGGGGCTGTGCACCCACCTGCCTGAAGGCATCCACGCTGGACAAAGCAGGTGTGCCAGGGAAGAGGAGGGGGAAAATTTGTAGAATCCCCCCACACCTCCTTTTGCTAATGTCACTGAGCTGCTTTTAGCGACAGTTCCCTGTGCTGGTCTGGTTGTAGCCCTGCCCCCTGATCTCCACCAGTGCAGGATGGCCACAGAGGGAGTCCCGATTTCTTGACCAATTTTTAAATTCCAATATTTTCCTTTATACCATGATTTTCCACTAGCAGTTGTGGGAAACTGACACCCTGACACTTATGCTATATCCAGAGCTCTGGTGCTGTTTCATGAGAGCAGCATCTCTGGGTTTTCAGTCCCTCCCCCACAGAGCCTGTCCTACCTGACTCTGCTCTGCCACCACCAAACCAGAAGTCCTTCCAAAAGATTTCAATTTTTATTCCTGGAGCCTTGTTCTTTGCCAATTCCTTCAATGGACCTTGGAGTTCTTCCTTCAGTATCATTGGATCTTGATCACATGTTACCTCTTGAAACAGATGAATATCAACCATTTCCTTTTGGTACAGCAACTCTGTGTATGCCTTCCATCTTCTTTTGATGCTTTCT
>NW_006408802.1:3580470-3588907 GCF_000296735.1 Chrysochloris asiatica
AAGAAGAGGACAATAAATGGTGGTGAGGATGTATAGAGCCTGGGACCCTTTACATTGCTGGTGGAGTTACAAAATGGTCCAACCACTCTGGAAAACATTATGGCACTTCCTCAGAAAGTTGGAAATAGAAATACCTTATGACGCAGCAATCCCTCTACTGGGTATTTATCCACAAGAAATACAAGCCATATCACGAGTAGATATATGCACACCAATGTTCATAGCAGCACATTTACAATAGCAAATAGAAGGAGACAGCCTCAAGTACCCATCAATGGAAGAATAGATAAACAAACTTTGGTACATACACACAATGGAATATTATGCTAATTTGAAGAATAACAAGGAAGCTGCAAACCACCACATAACATGGATGAATCTTGAGGACATTATGCTGAGTGAGATAAGTCAGTCACAAAAGGAGAAATACTTCATAGGACCATTATTGTAAAAGTGTAAGAAAAAAATATCCACACTAAAAGAAAAAAAAGAAAAAAGAAAAATTCTTTGTTGGTTACCAGGGTGTAAGTAGGTGGGGCGAGAGGAGGGTGGGGAAGGTGGAGTGAGGCAATACACAGGAAGGAGGAGCGGAATGGAAGAACAAGGCAGATGGGAGAACATTTAGACAGAACATTTAGAACATGCATGGCCTAAGTAGGGCAGATGGAAATAGTGATGAATGCTCAATCTTGGAACAACAGGGCTCTGAGATACAGGCATTGAGGTATGGTTTGAATCGATAAAGGGGGGAAATAATGTTAAGACACTTGACTGTCTTATGAGTCTTGGTTTCCCTTGCCTACTATTGTAAAATAGACACTTGAGGGGGAGAGAATAGGATAGACATACACATCACTATAGAAAGCTTGTAAGCCCATCTTCAGCCTATAGCTGATTGGAATACCTAAAATGTGGCTAGAACTTGCCCAGTGAAAGAGGCTTCCTGCAGAGCCTTTGCATTGCATAAGACCATAGGTGGAATCCTGAACCCCAACATTTTCTGAGGTGGGAAATTTCTACTTGAAAAGACAAGCAGACCAGCCTTGAGCAGCTAGAGGAACAGAAGCTACTTATTAAAAGAAGACCAGCAGGATTAATCAAAAACAATAATGGCAGTTTGACTGACTAATACAAGAACAAGCAGTTGTTCACCAGGGAGCCATCAAGGCAAGCAATCAAACCCTCTCAGGAAAAACTCCTTTCCAAAACTGAAACTCAAAGGGACTACATGAGCAGGCATGTGATATTGCTAGTGACCACGCTGGTTTACCAAAAAGAGGAAATGGGGGAAAAACATGGACAGGGATGTAGTCACAGAGGGCTAGAGCAGAGAGTGAAGCGTCCAGCTTATATGAAGTGAGGGAAGTTGCACAAGAATTCCCATACTTGCAGATAGCACCAATTTGACCTAGGTTCAATGGCTGGATGATTAGAACTCAACTGGAGGAAGAAAGAAGAGGAAAAAGAGTGTAATCTGCTACATTTTGATGAACTTGACCTATATTTATGGATGTAGTAGCTTAAAAGAGGAAATGACTCTTTACAGCAAGGATCATTCCCACCCCTATGTGCACAGGGTTGACAGGGATGGGCAACTTAGACACTGGCTACCCAAAATGGAAGTAGGGTGGTCAACAAAGACATGAATTGACTAGCTTACAAGTTTTCCAGAGGGAGCTTAGTTTCAGAGAGTGTGGGGGGAAGGTAAAATCTCCACTGAGTGGTTTCCAGTCTATCTGGATGGGGCTGGTGAAAGGAGATGGAGATAAGACACTTGTGTTTCAATAGTGAATAATTGCTATCAGGACTGATTGTGAATGTTGTAAATGTAAAGGTAGATGGTTTGTAACAAAAGGACTAGAGTGGTTGATCTTGCAGTCTAGGAGCGTGGATGATCTTGGGACCATCAATGGAGAAGAGCAGATTTAGAGACTCTATCCAGAGAAGCAGTGATGCCAGAGATGGAGGCAGAGACGATGATGTGGAGAGACAGAGTGCTGGAGACTCTAGACTCAAGGAAGGAGAGGGGCTGTGTGCTGGCTGCTGGGGGGCTCGTGTGCAGGGCATACCGTTTGGTTGTTTGAATGGTTATATATTCCTGAGTGCTTCAGTGTACATGAAAAAAACAAAACAAAACAAAAAACAGCTGAGCACAGTGAGCTCTGGCTCATTATTCATAGCATCAGGTCTAGCCACTCTCCATTGCTACAGGTGGTAAATGCCTTCAAAACCTGCTCACTATGCCAAAGAAATGTCTTAGTGTGAACATACATCCTCTATAAAGTAAAATTAAAGAGATTTTGAAAGTCTAGAGAAGAGTTGTTGTTAAGTGCCGACCCTGTACAGTGTTTCCGAGGGTGTAAATCTTTACTTACGAGAGTAGAAAGCTTCTGAGCTCTGGTAGCGTAGTGGTTACGAATCGGGCTGCGAACCTTAAGGTCAGCAGTTCGAAACTACCAGCTGCTTCGCGGGAGAAAGATGAGGTTTTCTACTCCTGTCAAGATTTACAGTCTTGGAAACCCTGTACAGGGTCGCTATGGGTCAGAATCAACTCGACGGCACTTAACAACAACAACAAAGAGAACAGTTTGGATCAGGAAATGTCTAAATTTACAGAGTGAAGATAGCCACAATATAACGTGACAAAGAAGCGAGCATTACTAGTTCAATTTTTATGTTCTATAATTCCTGTTAAAACAGAAACTATAGCTACAATCTTATGATTGGCTGAAAGGCAATCAGAAGAGCAGTGATTCATGGATAACATATATGTGACTCTATGACACTTAACAACATATATGCCCGACCACGGAAAAAAATGTATTCCCTTTAGGGTATATGGTTAAATCAGCTAAAAAGCTAAGCACAAGAGAGAAAAGAACAACTGTTGTTAGGAAAGGTAAATGTAAAATTTAACAGGATTTCAGACTCATGCCAAGAATTAACATGGAGTTAAGGGCCCACTCACTTTCAGGCTGCTCTATTTAAACATACCAAGTACCTCAAATTTTATTTTATTTTGCCATTTTATCAATGTTTTATTTATAGATGTAATCAGTACTGTTCAGAGAGAAATGCCTAATGAATTAGGTCACAACTGATGGAAAAATAACAAGGAACAAAAAATGACAGAACATAAAATAATGAGAAATGCCTTATTCCTTCTAATATCCATGATGCCCAGTGTCTACTTTCTGGAGGGGCTGTGAGTGAGCAGATGTAAAGAGCAATGCACAAAAGGAAGTAATACAAAGTCGACCACTGAATTCACCACAATTATTTTCTAAATATTGCCATAATTACACTTAACAGTTATTAGTTATGTATCACAATAGTATTAATGACAATGACATTTAAGAGGGGAAATTTACATACAGCTTTCCAAGGGAGGGTCATGAAAGCTAGTTGAAAAAAAGTCCAAACTCCATTTTGGGTATTTTCTAATCAGGCAAATTGGCAATTGGATCTTATTCTACCTTTTTCTTTCTTTCTTTCTTTCTTTCTTTCTTTCTTTCTTTCTTTCTTTCTTTCTTTCTTTCATCAAAAGCCTTTCTTCCTTCTCATTAACATCAAAGTACATAAATAAGTATCTGCCTAAAACTCTTATTTCATGGGGTAAAATAATTCAGCCTTTGTATTAATATTAGAAAATTCTGTTTTTAATAATTCTACACATGATTTCCTATGAGAAAACACACATAAATCCAGTATTTTATGAAAATGATATATTTCATTCATGTTTTAATTCTGTTTTTAGTAAAATTTGATCATTGACAGACACAAAAGTACATGCCTGATTTATCATTACTTACAGCACTAGAATCCTGGTGTGGGGCTGTAGGATAAGCACTGGTTTGCTAACTGCAAGAATGGTGGTTCAAACCCACCAGCCAATCCTTGGAAACCCTATACAGGGTTGCTATGAGTTGGAACTGACTTGACGTCACTTAACAACAAACAATACAGCACTAGAAACTCTTTATCCCTTGAAATGTATACTAAAAAAATAAAATAAGCAGGACAACTCAAATTCCTATCTTTTCTGAGATTTCCAGGTACATACACACAATTCAAATACTCTAACGTAGTATGTTTTACAGTAAGCCTAACCTCTTCCATGACAATAGTACATCTAAGGAGTAAATGGGGTTAAAGACTGATGGAAGGATGACCTAACATATATACTTGTAATCTGAAGTGGGAAGAAAAAAATAGTACCAGGAGAATTATGACAAATAATATTAATTTAAAATTTTAGGCCAACAATAAATAAAACAAGTGTGCATAGTCTTTTATTACTGAAAATCATGAGACTGTGTAGCTCAGACGTAATAGTGCCCTGAGTCTACAAAGCCTTCAGTAGCCCCTGCTATACTCTCTCCAGTAATTTGCTCAGTCAGGATCATCCTTTTTAGGATACTTGCTGACATAGAGAACTGAAGGTGATTAGCTCCCTACTGCCTCAAGAACTCTTGAACCACATATTCCCCCATCACAACTTAGAACACAGCAGAAACTAAAATAGAACAAGTCTTGGCCAATCATTGGTCAATTGTTGTTGTTGTCATTCTGAAGTGCTGTCACATCGGTTCCAAACCATAGCAACCCTTGTATAGAGTTCCTGAGGAGCAGCTGGTGAGCTTAAACCACCGACCTTGCAGTTCAAACAGTTTTGCAGTCTGGAGCATTTAACCCACAGCGCCACACCAAGACTCCATAGGACAATTAGCGCCTCATATTTTAGACTCTCACACCCATATCATGTACCACACACTGGGCTTACAGTGTGGTATGTCAAGGGATCCTCACCATTCTTCATTTTAGATATCAGGAACCAAAAAGGCCAAGATCATAGAGCAACTAATGAGGTAGCTGACCCATACTTGGTCTTTTAGAACTCCTAGTCAATTACCCTTTCAATTCACTGCCTTATTTTTTCCAGATTATATTGAATGGGTTAGACTAAATTTTTCAGAGTGAAATAAAAACTGAACATATCTACTGTGACATTTTCATTTATCTGTGCAATTCCCATGTTCCCATCACATACCTAGTATAGCCTTAGTGCTCCACAGTTCACTGGATAGCTACAATTTTTAAATCCATCTCTCAAAGCTCTTTCATGAGAAAGCACTTGCAGATGACAGAGGGGGTATATGCCAGAGTTAATGCAACTGCCTTGAGAAAATTATTAAAAATGTAACCTGCAAGGGAATTTTTCTGAACTCTTTGGATACATGTTTCAAATTTCTCCTCGCCTCTGAGTTAGTGCAGTCTCCTGCATCTGAGAGAACTAGCATTTAGCTCAAGTATAAGGATGAATAACTGTAGCTCTAGACACCAGATTATGACTATGCCCACCCTATATAGTTGTTTTTTATCTTTTTTTAAAATCATCACATCAAACTGACAACAGCAACCAGAAAGATTAGATAGGAAACTTATGGGGTAATGAGTTTATGTTAATGGGGAACAATTAAGGAACAAAATGTCAGAATGGTTGCACAATTTGAAGAATGTAATTAATGTCCCTGAAATGCACAAGTAGAAATTGTTGAATTGTTATATGTTCTCCTGTGTAGATTCTCAACAACAACATATATATATATTTTTTAATCATATGGTGTGTCAAGAAGTGGGCTAGTAAAAAAAAAAAGAAAAGAAAATTGCAAATATTTTATTTCCACATTATTTTCCCAAGCACCTTCTTGTCCAGAACTTTCTGGTTTTTTAAACCACAGGTAGCCACAGGCGAACTTTGAGACAGATGGCAATGTGAAGTTCTTGGCAACCAAGATAAATGTGCGTAATATCAATTCCCCACCTTACAACTTTATAGGCTCACAATATCCCAGCCTATCCAAGGCCTCTGCAAGGGTCACTTGCTAAAATAATTTTCTGGTTAACAAGAAATCTACACAACATTTCAAGCCTGAGTGTTTCAGAGACCCCCACCCCTCTGAAAGATCTACACTATGCATTTTAATTTAGGCTTTACATATTTCCTATTTTAATAGAATGAACTGTGCATAACATATCTTTCACAATATGAAACGAAAAGCTCTTGACACAGTTCATATACTAGAAGGTCTTAAGTGTAAATCCAGAACAAATAAAGCAAAATAAACACAGCAGGATGCCAACTTACACTTGTAATTTGTTTGAGCTTGGGTTTCAGGAAGGTTGGGGGGTGTGGGAGAAGGGAGAAGAAGCAGTAAGGCACAGATATGTCCCACACTTTGTTAAGGAGTCCTTAATGTCATTTGAATTCAGTGACTTTTCATGGACCATCACAGCATAACAGTATGTCAACTGCCATCCTGAATCTCTCTTGGTCATTTTGCTGTGTTCATTGGAAATCAATTCTTTAACAATCAGCTCAGATTTCAACTAACCTTTGAGAGGCTTTTTACCACTGCAGTAATGTAAATGGAGATTTAAGATCCATTTGAAAACACTGTTTAGGAGGACTAATATAGCAGATAGTAGGCATTTTCTATTTGTTTGTGTTTAAATCCACATGGCTTTAAACAGCTCTAGGAGTCCTGATGTGGCACTGTAGAATAAGCACTGGACTACTAACCTCAAGATCTTTGGCTCAAACCCACAAGTCACTACTAGGAAACTCTATACAGGGTCACTATAAGTCTGAAAGCACTTCTTTTCATTAACCAACAGCATTAAGAAATTTGTTGGTTAACACAAATTCTAGCAGAAATGTTTTTAGGAGCCAGCGTGAGGAAGCATCCCATTGGATCAATATTTGACAGATGAAGATCCAGGTGCAGAGCTGTTTCCACATAGTTTACAGAAATGGTTTCCTCCCAACCTGTCTGCAGAAGTACTTTCTAGTTAACATCTGTTTGTCAGTCTCCATTCTAAAGTCCTTGAAGAAGTCAGGACACTGGGGTGAAGAAGCTGAGTAAGTCATTCTAGGAGATTGGCTCCTGCTCTCAACTGGCAGGACTTAATGGCACCAGTGTCCCTTTGGTAGACTGACCCATTGCTCCAAGGACTTGGTGGCGTTTGACTAATTGGTTTGAATCAAAGGCACTTCTTTCAAAGATATTTTCAGATAGACAGCTATGAACATAATCTTCTTTCCTACCAAAAATCCCTGGAACATGAAAATCTAGAATTCCCCTCTTAAGTCCCTTTCCTTTGTTATGTTTGAGAAAATCCTTTTCCCAATCCCATGAAGTCATCTGCTATAGGAAAATAATTGTGTCATTTCTCCTCAACTTCTCAAGAAAAAAATTAATAGGACTATGAATGAGACTGAAAAATTCCTGTCCTTCTTGATATTTTCTAAATCCTATTCATTCTTCAAGACCCAAAGTCAATGAATGTTCATGAGGTTTTCCGGAACCATTCACAGCCCCTGAGGACTTTCCATTGACATTAATTTCAATATCAAGTCTCTTCCAAACTTGGTTTGTGAAAATTAAGAATTCAAAACAAGAATAATTATGGATGCCAAAATATAAATTCTATTACCAAATGGATTTCCTAAGACTAAGTCCTAGAATTAGGTAGACTTATTCCAATGTTTAAATACCTGGTGGTTAAAAATCTCTCAGTTGCTAGCTGACAGTTTGGAAGTTTGAAAGAAAGCCCTGACATTCTATTTCCCAGAATTCAGCCACTGAAAACTCAATGGAGTCGTCTTGTTTAGATGAGTCTGGTTAAAAGAGATGGGGATAAGATTCTTATGATTCAATATTGAGTAATTGTTATTATGACTAATTGAGATGGTCACAACTGTAAAGGTAGAAGTTTTGTAACAAAAATGGGGGAGTCAGGATTGGAGGAAGACTCATTAACAACCTGTGATATGCAGATGATACAATCTTGCTTGCTGAAAGTGAAGAGGACTTAAAACATTTACTGATGAAGATCAAAGAGCACAGCCTTCGGTATGGATTACATCTCAATGTAAAGAAAACAAAAATCCTCATCACTGGACCAATAAATATTCTTATCAAGGGGAATGAAAAAAGAAAATAAACAAAGAATAAACATTCTTATCAACGGAGAAAAGATTGAAGTTGTCAAGCACTTCATTCTTGGATCAACTATCATGGATCAACACTCATGGAAGCAGCAGTCAAGAAATCAAACGACTATTGCATTAGGCAAATCTGCTGAACAAGACCTTTTTAAAGTGTTGAAGAGCAAAAAATGTCAACTTGAGGACTAAGGTGCGCCTGACCCAAGCCTTGGTACTTTCAATAACCTCATATGCGTAAGAAAGCTGGACAGTGAATAAGGGAGACCATAGAAGAAATGATGCTTTTGAATTACTCTGGTAGCGTAGTGGTTTCGAATCAGGCTGTGAACCGCAAGGTCAGCAGTTCGAAACTACCAGCTGCTCCGCGGGAGAAAGATGAGTCGTTCTGCTCCCGTAAAGATTAACAGCCTCGGAAACCCTGTGCAG
>NW_006408802.1:3589128-3596102 GCF_000296735.1 Chrysochloris asiatica
CAGAGAAAAAGAAAACCCCCAATGAGATGGATTGGCCAAGTGGCAGCATCGATGGACTCAAGCGTGGCAACAGTAGTGAGGTTGGCCAAGGATTGGGCAGTGTTTTGTTCTGCTGTGTATAAGGTCGCTGAGTTGGTACTGACTCAATGGCACCTAATAACAAAAAGTTAATCTTACAGTCCAGAAACCAAAGACCCTAGGGCTATCAATGGAAAAGAGCACAAGTGGGATGCAAGACCTTATCCAGAGAAGCAGCAATACTAGAGATGGAGGCAGAGATGGGGACATGGAGATAGGGAGCAGCTGAGAACTCTAGATTCATGAGAAGAGATGGATTAAGAGCTGGCGGCCAGGAGGGAGACTTGCAGAATGTGCCCTTTGATGGTGTAAATTATTATGTATACCTGAGTGTTTAAAAAGAAAAAAAAGAGCTAAAATGAATGGAAAGAAATGCTGTTAACTGATGGTACATGGAGGGAATTATAATCATTGTAATGAAACAAGGTGTATAATTTGTCGAATGTAAAACTGATGATCTGCTCTGTAAACTTTCACTCAATTCACACACACACACACACACAAAAGTGGTTAGATATAAGGCAAAAGATAATCTGATCACAATAAAAATATGCCTTTGCTTGAGAAAAAAAAAAAAAAAAACCCTATGGAGAACCATTATACTCTGCTTCACATGGCGTCGCCATGAGTCAGAGTCAATTTGACAACTGGTTTGTATAACCCCTAATTGCAGGCAGCTCTGAATCAGAGCAAGAGGTGGATGTGTGCCCAGATAAAACACACACCTTAGAAAGGAAGTACAGAGAAGAGTCCCTGTCCTGTGTGGACAAGCTAATATACAAGAGTAGGAAGGAAGACATAAATGCCTTTAACATGTTTCAACAATAACATAGGTCAGTCTATCCTCAGAGTGGGGGTGATGAGTAAAACAGAGAGAAAAGGCAGGCATATGCATAAAAAAATTCCTCCTGAGAAAAGCAAGGAATAGGTGTCATGGGTTTAATTGTATACCTCTCCAAAATATGTCCCGTCTGTAAGTTTGTAGTACTGTGGTGGCTTCCATGTTGCTGTGATTCTGGAAGTTATGCCACAGTATTTCAAATACCAGCAGGGTTACCCATGGTGGACAGGTTTCAGCTGAGCTTCCAGATGAAGACAGACTAAGAAGAAGAAGAGACTGACTACTTCCAAATATTTAGTCCCTGAAAACCTTATTAATAGCAGCAGAACACTATCAGAAAGCACCAGAATATAGACTATTTAAACATAATGAAGAATACTAGAATATTGTCAGATATAGTGCTGGAAGATGAGCTCCTCAGATTAGAAGGTACTCAAAATACAACTGGGGAAGATATGCCTCCTCAAAGTAGAGTTGACCATGATGACACTAATTGAGTAAAGCCTTCAGGACCTTCATTTGCTGGTAGGGCACAACTGAAAATAAAGATAAACAGTTGTAAACATCCAATAGTAGTAGGAACATGGAATGCATGAAGCATGAATTGAGGAAAATTGGAAGATGTCAAAAATGAAATAAAACATATAAACATCAATGTCCTAGGCATTAGTGAGCTTAAATGGACTGGTATTGGCCATTTTAAGGAGCTCTGGTAGCGTAGTGGTTAAGAATCGGGCTGTGAACTGCCAGGTCAGCAGTTCGAAACTACCAGCTGCTCCGCAGGAGAAAGATGAGGCGTTCTGCTCCCATAAAGATTAACAGCCTTGGAAACCCTGTGCAGGGTTGCTATGAGTCAGAACTGACTCCACGACACTTAACATTACATTGGCCATTTTGAATCTGGCAATCACATGATTTGCAATGCTAGGAATAACAAATTGAGGAGGAATGGTGTCACATTCATCATCAAACAGAACATATTAAGATCTGTCTTGAACCTTAAGTGGAATCCTGATCCCCATTCAGAACCTTCTGAGATGAGAAATTCTCACTTGAAAAGACAAGCAGACCAGCCTGGAGCAGCTAGAGGAACAGAAGATACTTCTTGAAATAAGGACCAGCAGGAAAAAAATAAAAACAAAAATAGCAGTCTGATTGGCTACTACAAGAACAAGCAAGCTGTTCACCAGCAGCCATCAAAGCAAGCAATCAAGTCCCTTCAGGACAAAACCCTTCCAAAGACTGAAACTCAAAGGTAATACACAAGCAGATATGTAAACTTGTTGTCAACCACGTTGGTCTACTGGTGAGTTGAAGTGGGGAGAAGCAGCAATGAAGAAGTGGGCTGAGTCCAACCAAGTTACACAGACTCCCCCATTGACCTGGAATATAGTGAGAGATGGTTGGCCTGAAGTATAGTAAGACCTGGGGACTCCTGAGCTCCTGGACAAGGACATGGCCATGGAGGGCTAGAGCTGAGAGTGAAACGTCCAGCTGATATGAAGTGAGGGTATATGCACAAAGGGGCCCAAACTTGCAGATAGTGCCCATTGGACCTAACTTCAATGGCTGGATGTTCAGAACCTGATTAGAGGAAGGAAAACAGGAGGGGAAAACTTTTTTTTTTTTTTTTTTTGGGTAAAGAACACAAGTGTAAATCACTCCCATCTGATGAACTTGACCTATACTTATGGATGTAGTTGCTCAAAATACTAAGCAAGGGGAAAGAATCTTCACAGCAAGGATCATTCCTATCCTCTCTGTACACATGGTTGATAGCGATGGGCAACTTAGACATTGGCTACCTAAAGTGGGGGCCTGTAAAGGTATGAAATGACTGGCTTACAAATTTTCAAGAGGGTGTTTAGTTCAGAGTGTGTGGGGAGGGTAGAATCCCCACTAAGTGGTTTTCATCCTGTCTGAACAGGTCTGGTGAAAGGAGATGGGGACAAGACTCTCATGATTCAATAGGAGCAACTGTTGCAATTGTTGCAACTGTAAGGGTAGATGTTTTGTAGCAAAAAAGAGTAAGTGGTCGATCTTACAGTCCCGGAGCAGAGGACCCTGGGACCATCAAAGGAGAAGAGTGGGAGTGGAGTGTGGAACCCTACTCAGAGAAGTGGTGACGCCAGAGATGGAGGCAGAAAGGATGACATGGAGAGACGGAGCAGCTGAGGACCCCAGATTCATGCAGGGAGAGGGGATGTGTGCTGGGGGCTGGGGAAAGGCTTGCAGGGTGTGCCCATTGGCTGTTTGAATGATTGTATATTCCTGAGTGGCGTTTTTTTTTTTGTTTTTAAGATTTTATTGTGAATTGAATGAAATTTTACAGGACAGATCATCAGTTTTATTTTCAACAAATTGTATACTTTGTTTCATTATAATGATTATAATCCTCTCCATGTACCATCAGTTAACAGCATTTCTTTCCATTCATTTTAGTTTGTTTTTGAAAAAAAAAAAAAAAACACTCAGCATCAGCTCTCAGTCCCTCTCTTTCCATGAATCTAGTGTCCTCAGCTGCTCCCTCTCTCCATGTCCCCATCTGTGCTTCCATCTCTAGTGTTACTGCTTCTCTGGATAACGTCCTACTTTCTACTCATGCTCTTCTCCCTTGATGATCCTAGGGTCCTCTGTTTCTGAACTGTAAGATTAACTACTCCCCCATTTTTGTTACAAAACTTGTACCTTTACAATTGTGACAGTTGCAATTAGTCATGGTAACAATTACTCACTATTGAATCATAAGAATCTTATCCCCATCTCTTTTAAGCAGACCCATCTAGACAAGATGAAAACGATTCAGTGGGAACTCCATCTTCCCCCACACACTCTTAAACTAAACTCCCTCTTGAAATCTTGTAAGCTAGTCACTTCATGCTTTTATTGTCCCCTCATTTTAGGTAACCAATGTCTAAGTTGCCCATCCCCATCTACACTGCATACAGAGGACTTAGCATTGATACTTGATGTGAAGACTCCTTCCCTCTCTGTTGGTATTTAGAGCTACTGCCTCCATAAGTATAGGTCAAGTTCATTAAATTGTAGCAATTTACCCTCGTTTCATTTATTAAAAAAATTTTTAAATCTTCCTCTAGTCAAGTTCTGATTATTAAGCCATAGAGGCTAGGTCAAATGGGTACTATCTGCAAGTTTGGGTGTTTTTGTGAGTCTCCCCTAACTTCATATCAGCTGGATATTCCTGAGTGTTTTGGTGCACATTCAAAAAAACAGAGGGAATAGAAAAAAATACTGTTGAATGCTAAAACATACAGGGAATTGTTATCATTGCAATGAATGAATATGATAGGATAAGTGTAAAACTGCTGTTCCCCCATGTAAACCACCACTCCATTCACAATAAAAAATAGTTTTATAAAAAAAATCTGCTTGAAGTATAATGCTGTCTGGGATAGGATAATACCCATACACCTACAAGGAAGACCAGTTAATACCACTATTATTCATATATGCACCAATCATTAAAGCCAGTGAGGATGAAATTGAAGAATTCTATCAAGCTCTTCAGTCTAAAATTGATCAAACATACAATCAAGATGTATTGGTAATTACTGGTGTTTAGAGTGGAAAGGTTGGAAAAAAAGAGAAAGGATTAGTAGTCAAAAATGTGACCTTGGTGATAGAAACAATGCTGAAGATCACATGACAGAATTTTGCAAGACCAATGAATTGTTCATTGCAAACACCTTTTTTAAAAAACATAAAATATGACTATACACATAGACCTAACACAGAATACACAAAAATCTAATAGACTACATCTGTGGAATGAGACAGTGAAAAAGCTCCATATCATCAACCAAAAGAGGCCAGGAACAGACCATCAATTACTCATATGCAAATTTAGCTGAAGCTTTAAAAAATTTAAAACAAGTCCAAATTAGCCAAAATATGATCTTGAACATATCCCACCTGAATTTAGAGATCATCTCAAGAATAGATTTGATGCATTAGACACTACAGTCTGAAGTCCAGAAGAGCTGTGGGATGACATCAAGAACATCATATGGGAAGAAAACAAAAAGTCATTAAGAACACAAGAAAGAAAGAAAAGTCCAAAATAGATGTCAGGAAAGACTCTGAAACTTGCTCTCCAGTGTAAAGATGCTAGAAGAAATGAGTAGGTAAAAGAGCTGAATGGAAAATTGCAAAAAGGCTGCCTAAGAAGACAAAGTCAAATATTGCATCAAAATGTGCAAAATGTGTAATAAAATGTGGAGTTAGAAAACCAAAAGGGAAGAACAAATTCAGCTTTTCTCAAATTGAAAGAACTGTAGAAAAAAAAAAATTAAGCCTTAATTGAAATACTGATAGATTCTATGGGCAAAATATTGAATGATGCAGAAAGTATCAAAAGAAGATGGAAAGAATACACAGTCACTGTACCAGAAATAGATGGTCAATGTTCAACCATTTAAAGAGGTAGCATGATGATCAAGAGCCAATGATACTGAAGGAAGAAGTCCATGGTGCACTAAAGACATTGGCAAAGAACAACGCACTGGGAATTGATGGAATACAAATCGAAATATTTTAACAAACTGATGCAGGACTGGTGGTACTCACTCACTGATGCCAAGAAATTTGGAAGACAACTACTTGGCTAACTGACTGAAAAAGATATGTATGTGTGCCTATTCCAAAGACAGGTGACCCTACAGAATGCAGAAATCATCAGATAATATCATTAATAGCCCATGCAAGTAAAATTTTGTTACTGATAATTCAAAAACAGTTGCAACTATATACTGACAGAAAACTCCCAGAGGTTCAAGGCAGATTCAGAAGAGGACGTGGAATGAGGGATATCATTGCTGATGTCAGATGGATTTTAGCTGGAAACAGAGAATATCCAAAAGATGTTTACCTGTGCTTTATTGACTATACAAAGGCTTTCCATTGTGTTGATCATGACAAGCTATGGACAGCATTACATAGAATGAGTATTCTGGAACACTTAATTGTGCTCATGAGAAACCAAGGGGCAGTTGCTCAAACAGAATAAGGGAACAGTGAATGTTTAAAATTAGGAAATGTATGCACCAGGGTAGTATTCTTTCACTATACTCATTCAATCTGTATGCTGAGCAAATAATCTGAGAAACTGGACTTTATGATGAAAAAATGTGGCATCAGGATTGGAGGAAAATGTATAAACAATCTATGATATGCATAGGATAAACGAGAGTCTATCTCACTCACTGAAAGTGAAAAGGACTTAAAATACTTACCAATGAAGACCGCTCTGGTAGCGTAGTGGTTACGAATCAGGCTGTGAACCTTAAGGTTAGCGGTTCGAAACTACCAGCTGCTCCGTGGGAGAAAGATCAGGCTTTCTGTTCCCGTAAAGATTTACATCCTCGGAAACCCTGTACCGGGTCGCTGTGGGTCGAAACTGACTCGATGGCACTTAACAACAACAACAATGAAGACCGAAGAGCACAGCCGTTGGTATGGGTTGCACCTTAACATAAAGAAAACAAAAATTCTTACCACTGGACCAATAAAAAACATCATTATAAATGGAGAATTGATTGAAGTTCTCAAAGACTTAATTTTGTTTGAATCAACTATCAACACCCATGGAAGCAGCAGCCAAATAATAAAATGACATATTGCACTAGGCAAATCAGCTTCACAAGACCTCTTGAAAGTGTTGAAGAGCTAAGATATCAGTTTGAGGGCTAAGGTAAAAAGCCATGGTATTTTCAATAACCTCATATGCATATGAAAGTTGTTGTTAGATGCCAACGAGTCGGTACCGAATCATCGCGACCTTATGCACAGCAGAATGAAATAGTGCTCTATCCTGGGCCAACCTCACTACTGTTGCCATGCTCGAGTTCATCGATGCTGCCACTTGACCAGTCGATCTCGTTGGGAGTCTTCCTCTTTTTCTCTGACCCTCCACCTGACCAAACATGATATCATTCTCCAGAGACTGGTCCTTCCTGACAATATGTCCAAAGTATGAGAGACGAAATTTGGTCATCTTGGCCTCTAAGGAGCACTCAGGCTGCACTTTTTGCAAAAT
>NW_006408802.1:3599729-3612496 GCF_000296735.1 Chrysochloris asiatica
AATCCTTATGCCATGTTTTTCTTCATAGAACTCAGATTCTCGGATTATTTGCCCAGTGTACAGGTTGAATAAGTATGTGAAAGAATACAACCTTGTCACACACCTTTCTTAATTTGAAACCATTCAGTGTTCCCATGTTCTGTCAAACAACCGCCTCTTGGTCTAGGTACAGATTCCTCACGAGCACAATTAAGTGTTCCGGAATATGCAATGTTGTCCATAGCTTGTCACAATCCACACAATGGAAAGCCTTTGTGTAGTCAATGATGCATGGGTAAACATCTTTCTGATATTCTCTGCTTTCAGCCAAGATCCATCGGACATCAGCAATGATATCCCTCATTTCACGGCCTCTTCTGCATCCATTTTGAACCTCTGGAAGTTCTCTATCAATGTATGCTTGCAGCCATTTCTGTATTACCTTGAATTATGTTATGGGTGAAAAACATTGAATGTACCAAGGACAGCCAGAAGAATAAGCAAATCTGTCTTGGAAGAAGTACAGACAGCACTCTCACTAAAAGCAAGGATGGTGAGACTTATTCTCTTGTTCTTCGGACATGTGAAAGTTGGACGGTGAAGAAGAAAGACTGTAGAAGAATTGATGCATTTAAGCTATGGTTTTTGAGGAGATTGTTACAGGACCATGGACTTTCAAAAGAACAAACACTTCTGTGATGGAAGAAGTATATATAGCCAGAGTGCTCCTTGGAAGCCAGAATGGCCAGACTTCGTCTCTCATACTTTGGGCATATTGTCAGGAGAGACCAGTCCCTGGACAGGGATATCATGTTTGGTACAATGAAGAGTCACAGAAAAAGAGGAAGACCTCCAATGAGATGGACTGACACAGTGGCAGCAGCAATGGGTTCAAACGTAGCAATGATTGTGAGGTTGGCAAAGACTGGGCAATGTTTTGTTCTGTTGTGTATAGTGTCGCTGTGAGCCAGTAAAGACTCAATGGCACCTAATAACAAGGGTGTTACAGCTTGAGTGAGCCACAGTTCTCAGTGGTTTGAAAGTAATGTGATGATCTCTCATGATATGATCTGGTATGATAAAAAATAAGAAGATTCTAGGTGGGGTGCCATTGTTGTTAGGTTCTATCAAGTTGGTTCTGACTCATGGCAACTGTATGCACCACAGAACACAAAATTACCTGGTTCTGTGACATCCTCAGAATTATTGTTACGTTTGAACCCATTGTTGCTGCCACTATGTTAATCTATCTCCTTAGCAGTCTTCCTCTTTGTCGCTGACTCTCCCCTTTTCCAAGTATGATGTGCTTCTCCAGGAACTGATCTGTCCAAAGAACAAGAAACTAGGTCTGGTGAGACTTTTAATTAGTGTTCTATCTGTACTTCTTCCAAGACAGATTTGCTTATTATTCTGGCTTTCCTTAGTACTTTCAATATTTTTCACCCATAACACAATTCAAATGCATTGATTCTTGTTAGGTCTTTCTTATTGTTCAACTTTTGCATGTAGATGATGTAATTGAAAATACCATGGCTTGAGTTAGGCACACCCTAGTCTTCAAAGTGACATTTTTCTCTTGAACACTTTAAAGAGATCTTTTGCAGCAGATTTGCCTAATGTAATACAGCATTTGATTTCTTGATAAATTTTTCCATGAACATTGATTGTGGATCCAAGCAAAATTAAATCTTTGCACCCTTCAATCTTTTCTTTGTTTATTATGATGTTATTTACTTGTCCAGTTGTGAGGATTTTTGTTTTCTTTGTATTGAGGTACGTTCCATACTGAAGGCTGTAATCTTTGATCTTCATCAGTGAATATTTCAGGCCTCTTCAATTCCAGCAAGCAAAGTTGTGTCACCTGCATACTGCAGGTTTTTAATGAGTCTTTCCCCAATCCTGATGTACATTCTTCTTCATACAACCCAATTTCTCTGATTATTTGCTCAACATACAGATTGAATAAGTATGGTTAAAGGATGCAGCCCTGGCACACACTTCCTGATTTGAAATAATTCAAGATCCCCTTGTTCTGTTAGAACAATTGCCTCTTGGTCAATGTACAGGTTCGTCATGAACACAAGTAAATGTTCTGGAATACTCATTCTCTGGAGTGTTATACATAGTTTGATATGATCCACATCATCAAATGCCTTTGCATAATCAACAAAACACAAGTAGAGATCTTTCTGGTATTCTCTATTTTCAACAAACATACTTCTGACATCAGCAAAGATATCTCTCATTCCACATCTTCTTCTGAATCTGATTTGAATTTCTGGCAGTTCTGTGTTGATATGCTACTACAACCATTTTTTTGAGTTATTGTCAGAAAAATTTTACTTGCACAAAATATTGATAGTGTTCAATGATTTCCCTATTCCTTAGAATCACTTTTCTTTGAGATGGGTACAAACGTGGCTCTCTTTCAATCAGTTGACCAGTTAGCTATCTTCTAAATTTCTTGGCACATACAAGTGAGTGCCTCCAGTGTTGCATCAATTTGTTGAAACATTTCCATTTGTATTTGATTAATTCCTGGAACTTCGCTTTTTCGCTTATGCCTTCAGTACAGCTTGGACTTCTTCCTTCAATACCATTGGTTTTTGATCATATGGTACTTTGTAAAATTAAAAAACATTGACTAATTCTTTTTGGTATAATGATTCTGTATATTACTTCCATCAGCTTTTGATAATTCTGGCATCATTCAATATTTTTCCCATGGAATCCTGCAATAATGCAAACTTAGGCTTGAATTTTTTCTTCTGTTCCTTCAATTTGAGAACAACTAGGTGTGTTCTTTCCTTCTGGATTTCTAAGGTTGGTTGGTTGGTTGGCTGGTTTTGTGCTGTGGAGTCAGTTCCGACTCATAGCAACCCTGAGTTTCTGAGGCTGTAAATCTTATGGGAGCAGAAAGTCTCATCTTTCTCCTGTAAAACAGCTGGTAGTTTTGAATTGCTGACCTTGAGATTAGCAGCCCAACTCATAATTTCTATGCTACCAGAGCTCACAACCCTAATCTGATGTAAGGAGCTGTCTAGGGGTATGACATGAAATATCTTTTATCTTAGAAAAGATAAAAGAAGAGAGAACTGAGCAGAAAGGGGGACCTACTACCACCAATGATAAGGAGCTCTGGTAGCATAGTGGTTACAAATCAGGCTGTGAACCTTAAGGTCAGCAGTACGAAACTACCAGCCACTCTGTGGGAGAAAGACGAGACTTTCTGCTCCTGTAAAGATTTACAGCCTCGGAAACCCTGTACAGGGTCTCTATGGGTCAGAACCAACTCGACGGCACATAACAACAACAACGATAGAAGAGTGGGGAGTGGAGTATATCCTTTGGACTTGGGGACTCTGCACTGTTAAGGTCCTAGATCCAGAGGAAGATTGATGGCAAGACACATGGAGATCTCTAAAGAATGTTGGGCCTACAGATACTGAAAGAAAACAAGGATTTCTAGCCTCCTTACTCTGAGAGAATACATTTCTGTTTGTTAAAGCCATCCACTTGCAGTATTTCTGTTGTAGTGACACTGGAGAACTAAGACAGTGGCAAACATATGTGAACATCTAATACATAGTTTTGCATCAGATTTCTCCATCCATATCAATTCTGTCATTTTATATGGATTTTTAAGCTTTCGGGAGATAGGAATTATGTCTTAAATGTTATGTATCCCTCACAAAGCAAATACAATGCTAGGTAAATTATAAGCATTTTCTACAGATTTGTCTTCAGAAGACTGAAAATTTAGAGGTTGTGTGCAATATTTTTGTTCACACTTGGGAAAAACAACTAATCCTTAGATATTCAACTGTTTCATCTAACTTAGATGAACAACTTGAATATGGGTCCTAAGACAAGTCCTCATATCCCCAAACTCTGACTTATAATCATGCAGCCTTATTCTCTACTGCAAAAATCCCCTGTTTCATTATTCAAGACACATTATCACCCAAAGACCTTGATCTAATTTGGCATAAAGTTATTTTTTATATATTCATAAGCTAAATATCTACTGCACCTTCATGAAATATCTACAGAAAATATTGTAAGATTCATTCAAAAGAAAAAAGGAGATACATACCAAATTGTAGAAATAAGAACTGGGAATAACTGCTTAAGGTACAAAGATGGGTGGAATATACTCAAATCCTCCTAACTGGTTGCTGAAAACCTTGCAAAATGCTATAATCAGAACAAAGAAAAACTACTTGGAAGAAATGTCCTACCAGCTCACCAAGCAAACTGTTGGTGTAAAATTCCTAAGTGTTTACACACTAACAAGATATTAAAAATGCAGTACCAGGCATAAAGCAAATCGTAACATATTAAAGAAACTCCTAAGTTGGAACATCCTGAAATTCTAGTTCTAAAATTTCACACAGGTAGAAACTGATGGAGTGACACTTTCTTTCAGAACACATACAGACTGCTAAAACATTAGTGAGACCATCACATACATAGTGGTCAGTATCCTCGCCAGTAAGAGGTAATTTAAAAATATTCCTAGTAAAGGAATATTCTTAAAATCATACCATCTGGATTGAAGGAAGTTTTACTAACAACCCGTGATATGCGGATGATACAACCTTGCTTGCTGAAAGTGAAGAGGACTTAAAATACTCACTGATGAGCATCAAAGACCACAGCCTTCAGTATGGGTTGCATCTCAATGTAAAGAAAACAAAAATCCTCACCACTGGGGTCGACACACAACATCGAGATAAATGGAGAAAAGATTGAAGTTGTCAAAGAACTTCATTTTACTTGGATCCACTATCAACACTCATGGAAGCCGCAGTTAAGAAGTCAATTGATGTATTGCATTGGGCAAATCTGCTGCACAAGACCTCTTTAAAATGTTCAAGAGCAAAGATGTCAGTTTAAGGACTAAGGTGTACCTGTTCCAAGGCAGGGTACTTTCAATATTCTCATACAAATGTGAAAGTTAGGTAGTGAATAAAGAAGACCATAGAAAAATGGATGCATGTGAGTTATGGTGTTGGAGTAGAATAATAAAAGTACTGTGGACTACCAGGAGAACCAAGAAATCTGTGATGGAAAAAGTACAGCCAGAATGTTCCTCAGAAGCCAAGATGGAAAGACCTTGTCTTTCATCCTTCAAACATATTATCAGGAAGGACCAATCCCTGGAGAAGGACATGATGCTTGGTAAAGTGGAGGGTCAGCTAAAAAGAGGAAGAACCCCAGCAAGATGGATTGGCAAAGTGACAGGAGCAATGATCCCAAACATAACAATTGTGAGGATGGCACAGGACCAGGCAGTGTTTTGTTCCACTATGCATAGGGTCACTCCATATGATTGGTCAGCACCTAGCAACAACAACAACAGGAGAGAAAAAAAAATCCTTGGTTTGTCTCAGAATGGGAACTGATACCTGTGTTGATCCATACCTAACCATGAAACTATTTCCTATGAAAGATCTGCATTCTTAACTACCATTAAAAATAATAATGATTTTTCTAAACCATTGCTGTCAAGCCAATTTCAACTCATAGTGATTCTATAAACCACAGTAGAACTGTCACACAGGGCTTCCATGCCTGTAATCTTTATGGATGCAGATTGCCATGTATTTATCCTAATGACTGACTGGTTTGAACCACTGATCTTTGTGGTTAAGTAGCTAATGTTTAACCACTGTACCATCAGGGCTTAGTAACTACTATTGTTGTTGTTCTTTTTGTTAGGTGTTGTCAAGTTGAGGTTCCATCTCATAGCAAGCCTATATATGCACAACAGAACAAAACACTGCCTGATCTCGAGCCATTCTCACAATAGTTGCTATATTTGAGGTCACACTGCAGCTACCATAGATCTTAACAATTAATGGGTATTTGTGGAGTCTGTCAGCTATAGAAGTGCTTCTAAGGAACACCTTGATTAGGTGACTACCCTTGGCAGGCAATGACTATCACATGCTCAAGAACAAGTCAGTCATCTTGTTGTTAAGTGCCATTGAATCATTTCTGACTCATAGTGACCCTGTATAGGGTTTCCAAGGAAAATCTGGTGAGTTTGAACCATCAACCTTGCAGCTCAAACTGACTTTGTGGCCCAGTGTATTATGCTGTAGTGCCATACCAGAACTCTAGGCCAGCCTTAGGACATGAGAAATTAGAATCCATATGTTGCATAATTTAACCATAAGGTTGACTGTTCAAACTCACCAGCCACTCCTCAGAAACCTTACACAGGATCACTGTAAGTCAGGCCCAACTCAATGGCACTTAACAACTACAAGAAGAAATAGGTTCTAGACACTTCACCAAGGAAGAGATTCAGGCAGCCAACAAATGTATGAAGAAATGTTCATGATCACTAGCCATTGGAGAGAGGCCAATCAAAACAACAATAAGATATCATCTCACACCAGCAATAACAGCAAAGTTCAGCAAAAAAGAGGACAATAAATGCTGGTGAGGATGTAGAGAGACTGGGATGCTCCTACATTGCTGGTCAGATTGCAAAATGGTCCAACCATATGGCGCTTCCTCAGAAGGTTGGAAATAGAACTACCTTATGATCCAGTAATCTCTCCACTTGGTATTTATCCACAAGAAATATGAGCCATAATATGAGAAGATATATGCATACCAATGTTCACAGCAGCAATATTTACAAAAGCCAAAATAAGGAGACAGCCTAAGTGCCCATCAATGGAAGAAGGGATAAACAAACTTTGGTACATACACAAAATGGAATATTATGCTACCCTGAAGAATAACAAGGAAGCTATAAGCCACCACATGACACAATGACCCTTGAGAACATTATGCTGAGTGAAATCAGTCAGTCATAAAAGAAAAAAAAATACTGCATAGGACCATTATTGTAAAAGCTTAAGAAAGGATACCCACACTAAAAGGGAAAAAATATTATTTATTGGTTACTGAGATGTAGGTTGGGGGGGGTGGTGAGGGAAGGGAGGGCAAGGTGGAGCACAGGGTAGGGAATAGACACACAATAGTTTGGGTATTGGGGGCAGTACAGAAGAAGGGGGAGAGGAATGGAAGAAAAATGTAGATGGGAGAACATTTAGGCAGGTTTGCATGGCCTAAGTAGGACAGAGGTAAATAGTGATGTATGTTCAACCTTGGAACAACAGGGCTCTGGGATACAGAGATTAAGGCAGTGTTTTACTGGGTAAAAGAGGGGAAATAATGTTAAGATGCTTGACTGTCATTTGAATCTTGGTTTCCCTTGCCTACTATTATAAAATAGACACTTGAGCGGGAGAGAATAGAATAACCAGACACATCACTATAGAAAGCTTGTAAGTCCATCTTCAGCTTATAGCTGATTGGAACACCTAACATGCGGCTAGAACTTGCCTAGTGACAAAGGCTTCCTGTGGAAGCTTTGCATTGCATAAAACCACAGGAGGAATCCTAACCCCAATCCAGAATCTTCTGAGGTGGGAAATTTCTACATGAAAAGACAAGCAGACAAGTCTGGAGCAGCTAGAGGATCAGAAGACACTTCTTGAAAGAAAGACAAGCAAGAAAAATAAAAAACAATAATGGCAGTCTGATTGATGAATACAAGAACAAGCAAATTGTTCACAGGAGAGCCATTAAGGCAATTAAGGCAAGCAATCAAGTCCCCTCCAGTCAAACTCCCTTCCACAACTGAAACTCAAAGGGAATAGACAAGCAGGCATGTAATCTTCCTGGTCTACCAATAAGGGGAAGTGGGGGGTGGGGTGGGGAAAAAACAGCAATGAAGCTGTGAGCTAAGTCCGACATGTTCAATAGACTCTTGTCAATCTGGATTGAGACCTGGGTGGCCAGCAGTATAGCGAGAGCTGGGGACTCCTGAGCCTACAGACAGGGACATAACCACAGAGGACTAGAGTAGAGAGTGTAGCCTCCAGCTTATATGAAGTGAGGAGAGATGCACAAGAACACCCATACTTGCAGATAGTACCCATTTGACCTAGCTTCAATGGCTGGATGATCAGAACTTGACTAGAGGAAGAAAGAAGAGGGAAAAAAGTGTAATCTGCTACAATTTGATTAACTTGACCTATGCTTATGGATGTAGTAGCTTAAATGAGGGAACTACTCTTTACAGCAAGGATCATTCTCACCCCCTCTGTACACAGCATTGACAGGGATGGACAACTTAGACATTGGCTACCCAAAATGGGAGGGCTACAAAGGCACAAAGTGACTGACTTACACGTTTTCAAAGGAGAGCTTAGTTTCAGAGGGTGTGGGGAAATGTAGAATGTCCACTGAGTGGTTTCCAACATGTCTAGATGGGACTGGTGAAAGAAGATGGGGACTCTTTTGGTTCAGTAGTGAATAATTGCTATCAGGACAGCTTGTTAATGTTGCAATTGTAAAGGAAAACATTTTGTAACAAAAGGAGGGGAGTGGTTGATCATGCAGTCCAAAAGTGGAGGACTCTGGGACTATCAAGGGAGAAGAGAGGAGTGTAGGACCCTATCCAGAGAGTCAGCGATGCCACAGATTGAAGCAGAGATGACAACATGGAGAGATGGAGCAGCTGGGGACTCTAGACTCAAGGACCAAGAGGGGCTGTGTGCTGGCAGCTGGGGAGCTGGTGTGCAGGGTATAACCTTTGGTTGTTTAAATGGTTATATAGTCCTGAGTGCTTCAGTGCACATACGGGGGGGGGGGGGGGGAAACACCTAAAAAGCAAAAGCAGAGGGAATGGGGTTTACGGTTCTGCGCGACAGCCAGGAGAGTCAGGTAGGAGAAAGCTCTGGTGAGAAAGGAGGGGGATCTCATGAAGGAAACGTTCATATACCAGACCCATGGTTTTTGAACTATCATAAGATCTAGTATTTCAGTCTCCTGAACTTGCATTTTTGAGAAATCGCTTGGCTAAGGAAAAAAAAAAACAACGTATTTTAGGACTCTCGCCCCCAGGACTGCAGGTCGCTCCTGTGACTGCAGAGTTTATAGGGCAGGGCTAGGCCAGCCCATTTGGAAAGCGGTGTTTCCAGCAGGAGGAACAAATGGGACCCTGGACAAAAAAACTGCAAGAAAAAAACATAGCTCCCCCCGCAAAATCTCCCTGCCCTGGCTTAAGATCTCAATAAGATCATCAGGCAGGACAATTCACCCATGCACAGAGAGAGGGGGAAAGGCGACGACTTTTGACGTCATCCACCATCCACCATCCCCAATCTGAAGCCTGGCATCTAAGCCCCCTACCCCCACTTCCAGGTACCAGCGGGGATCTTCCAGCTGCTGTTCTGGTGGGACAGGGAACAGAAAAAGTTAACCAAAGTCGCATTCCCGCTCCAAAGTGGTGATTTCTGTCCATGCGTTTATACTACTTCTGCTTTTAGTCCTTTTGATCACACATCCTTCCTGGAGGTAGGAACTTTTGCTCCCTACGTCGCATATGAAGAAGCAGCAATTGTGGCCATATAGCCAAGCTATAAGCATACAACATAATACTCCACCACTAAGACAAGACCCAACAACATCTGCTATGCATTATAGACAAAAAGGGAAGACCATCTTCCTATCATACTAATACTACTACTAATAAAATAATAACCATGACCAATAAGAAACAATCAACTTTATAGAAACACATCCAAAAACAGAAGAAAGCAGCTGACGCAAATGAATTGGAGACAGGCAAAGGTTTAATAGAGGAGGAGGAGCGGGTTTTGGATATGACTGAGAGGGATTTCAGAAGAATGATATAGAAACAAATTAAAATAATCCGAAAAGGGGTCAAGGAAAATAAGGAAGAAGTAAGGAAAGTACTACAGAAACAATCTAATAGAGTTGACACAGCATTGGAAACAATTCAAAACCTGCAAAAAGATGTCCAGGTGATCAATAATAAGATATTAGAAATAGACAATAGCCTGAAAGGGAAAAAGAAGCAGACTAGAAGAGATGGAAGCCAGAACTAGCGAACTAGAAGACAAATCTCTCAATACTGCCAAGGTAGAAGAGCAAGGAGCTAGAAGGATAAAACAATCTGAAGAGAGTCTAAGATTCACTCTGGATAACATGAAGAGGAATGATGTAAGAGTTATTGGCATTCCGGAACAAGAAGAAGCAGAGAAGTCCACAGAAGAGACAGTTGAAGAGCTTCTGGAAGAAAATTTCTCTAATATCTTGAAAGATGAGAAGATAAACATTCAAGAAACCCAACATACTCCAGGAAGGATAGACCCCAAAAGAAAGCCTCCAAGACATATAATAATCATGATCTCCAAAATCAAAGACAAGGAAAGAATATTAAAAGCGGCCAGGGAGAAGAGAAATATAACGTATAAAGGCAAGCAAATTAGATTAAGCTCTGACTATTCAGAACAAACCATGCAGGAGAGAAGGCAATGGGGAGACATATACAAAGCTCTGCAGGAAAAAAACTGTCAACCAAGAATCGTCTATCCAGCAAAACTATCAACCAAATATGATGGTGCGATCAAAACATTCCAGGATAAACAGAATCTGAGAGATTTTATCAACACCAACCCAGCACTTCAAAACATCCTAAAGGGAGTTCTGTGGACAGAAAACCAACAAGAACAGACAACAAACAGAGATTGACAGGTATGGCAACACCACCTGGAACACAGCCAACAGATAGTGGAGTCTAGAACAGAATGAGACTACAATGACAAACTCAAAAGAACAGGGAGAGCAACTGAAAGCCCAAAACATATCATTGTCAAAGAAGAGACAAACGCAGCAATGGAAGCCCAGGTGGTGGGCATGCCAGGAAACTACAGGTTACAATGGAGTATCCTAAATGCAGAGAAAAATTAGTAGACTACAAGGTAACCCCAAAGAAAGTTAACACTCCACAATATATCATAAAAACGAATTCCCAAGCAGAACAAACGAACAGAGAAACTAGGAGGAAACTAACCAGAAACAACTCAAAGGACATAAAACCAACACAAGAAAGAAAGCAGAACCAAAGAACAAACAGCACCGCCAAAAAAGTAACATAATGACAGCAATCAATTTATACGTATCAATAATTACACTGATTGTCAATAGATTGAATGCACCAGTGAAGAGACAAAGAGTGGCAGAATGGATAAGAAAACAAGATCCATCAATATGCTGCCTGCAGGAGACACACGTTACACACAAGGACAAAAACAGACTAAAAGTTAAAGGATGGAAAAACATTTACCAAGCCAACTGCAACAAGAAACAAGCATGAGTCACGATACTAATCTCGGACAAAGTAGACTTTAAGAAAAAAACCACCATAAGAGACAAAGAAGGACACTATCTCATGATCAAAGGGTCAATCGAGCAAGATTACATAACCATAATAAACATATACATTCCCAACGAAAGAGCACCAAGACACATGAAGCAAACCTTAATGGAATTGAAGAAAGAAATAGATAAATCCACAATTATAGTGGGAAATTTCAACACACCACTCTCAAAAACGGATAGAACAACCAGAAAGAAACTCGACAATGCTACAGAGGAACTTAACAACATTATCAACCAACTTGACCTCATAGATATATACAGATCATTCTATCCAACAGTGGCACAATACACATTCTTCTCCAGTGTGCATGGAACATTTTCCAGAATTGACCACGTGTTAGGTCACAAAGCAAGCCTCCATAAATTCACAACCATCAAAATTCTATAGAGCATCTTCTCAGACCACAATGCTATAAAACTAGAAATCAACAATAAGAAGGCCAAAACAATAAAGTCGAATACATGGAAACTGAACAACACCCTGCTGAAAAGCGCCTGGGTAAAAGAAGAAATTAAACATGAATTCACAAAGTTCCTAGAAACAAATGGGAATGAAAACACAGCATACCAAAATCTTTGGGACACAGCAAAAGCAATCCTGAGAAGACAATTTATTGTGATAAATGCACACATCCAAAAAGAGGAAAGAGCCAAAATCAACACATTAACACAGCATCTTCAACAATTAGAAGCAGACCAGCAGAAGAAACCTACAGTCACCAAAAGAAGGGAAATAATAAAGATAAGAGCAGAGATAAATGAGATGGAAAACCGAAAAACTATAGAAAGAATCAACAAGACAAGAAGCTGGTTCTTTGAAAGGATTAGTAAAATTGGCAAACCATTGGCAAAACTAACTAAAGACAAGAGGGAGACAACACAAAAAAATCGCATTAGAAACCACACAGGGGAAGTCACAACAGAACCAAATGAAATAAAACAGATAATAACAGAATACTACAAAGAGCTGTACTCCTACAAATTCGAAAATTTGGATGAGATGGATACATTTCTAGAAAAACACGGCCTACCTAAACTTACTCGAACTGAAGTAGAAAATTTGAACAAACCCATAATCAAAGAAGAAATTGACCAGGTCATCAAGAAACTCCCGACCAACAAAAGCCCAGGTCCAGCTGGTTTCAGGGGTGAGTTCTACCAAACATTCAAAGAAGAATTGTCACCAATTCTATTTAAATTATTCCAGAACATAGAAGAGGATGACTCCCTAATACTTTCTATGAAGCAAACATAACCCTCATACCAAAACCAGGGACGGACATCACTAAGAAAGAAAATTATAGACCAATATCCCTCATGAACATAGACGCAAAAATCCACTTGAAAGGACGAGCAGAACAGCCTGGAGTGGCTAGAAGAACAGAAGATACTTCTTTTTTTTTTTTTAATTAAATGTTTTTATTTTGCATTGAGTGAAAGTTTACAGGGCACATCATCAGCTTCACATTCAACCATTCATATAGCTTGTTTCATTACATTGATTATTATCC
>NW_006408802.1:3620371-3636077 GCF_000296735.1 Chrysochloris asiatica
GGGGATTATAATCAATGTAATGAAACAAGGTATATGATTTGTTGAATGTAAAACTGATGATATGCCCTGTAAACTGTCACTCAATCCACAATAAAAACCTTAAAAAAAAAACCAAAACAAAAAAACCTATGGAGTGTAATTAAAGCAGTACTTAGAAGGAAATTTACAGCTAGAAATAACCTGCTGCTTCCATGACTGTTGATGGTTGAGCCAAGCAAAATGAAATCTTTGACAACTTCAATGTCTTCTCCATTTATCCTGATATTATTTGTTGTCCGTTGGTGAGGATTTTTGTTTTCTTTACGTTTAGATGCAGCCCATAAGGAAAGTAAGTATTTTATGTCCTCTTCGCTTTCAGCAAGCAAGGTTGTACCATCTGCATATCACAGTTAATGAGTCTTCCTCCAATCTTGGTGACACGTTCTTCTTCATACTATTCAGAGGCGACACAGAAAGAGAACCCTCCCCTAGAGCCAGCAACCCGAATTTGGACTTCGAACTTCCTGTTGTTGTTGCTGAGTGCTGTTGAGTTGATTCCGACGCATAGCGGAACCCTGTGTAGGGTTTCCAAGGAGTAGCTGGTGAGTTTGAACTGCCAACCTTGCAGTTCAAACAGCTTTGCAGTCTGGTGCATTAACCCACAGACCCACAGCACCTCATCAGGACTCCTCTAGCTTCCTATACTATGAGAAAATAAATTTATGTTTGTTAAAGTTACCTGTGTGTGGTATTTCTATTATAGCAGTATAAGATAGTTAAGACAGTTGGGTTTTTATTTTTGCTTTTACTAATTCAATCTCTTTCCTTGTTAAATGACTATTTCAATTTTCTATTTCTTCTTCAATCAGCTTGAATCATCTGTTTCTTTCTGCAAAGATAATAATTTTATCTCTAAGTTATCCAATATATTGGTATAAAATCATTCATAGCTATTCCTTATCATTCTTTTTATTTCTGTAGCATCAATAATTTGTCCTTTCTTTCATTCCTGTTTTAGTACTCTTTTTATCTGGGTCAGTCTAGTTAAGTTGTTTTCAGGTTTGTTGTTCCTTAAAGTACCAACTTTTGGATTTTTGCTTTTCTATATTTTAATTTTCTATTTCATTCATTTCTTCTCTGATCTTCATGGTTTCCTTTCTTTCATTTGCTTTAGGTTGACTTGATCTCTGTTTCCATTATCTTAAGACAGAAGGTTAGGTTAGTGATTTGAGAGCTCTCCCTTCTTTTTTAATATAGGTATTTCTAGCTGTAAATTTCCTTCTAAGTACTGCTTTAATTACATTCCATAGGTTTTTTTTATATTGTATCTTCATTTTTGTTACTCTCAGAGTATTTTATGAAATCTCTATGATTTCTTTCTTGGCCTGTGGGCTATTTTGGCATGTGTTATATAATTTCTACATATTTGTGAATTTTACAGATTTCTTCTGTTATTGTTTTCTGATTAAATTCCTTTGTAGAATTTAATTTGAACATATTTCAGTAGAACATACATATGATTTCAATCCTTTTAAATGTATTGAGGTTTATTTTTTAGCCTAGCATATGGTCAGTTCTGGAGAATAGTCTATGTATACTTGAATGAATATATATTCTTCTCTACTGAATACAAATTTTAATCTTATAGAATAACAGTTTACACTTACCTGAATAATAGAAATTAAAATATGGGTGAGATCAAGTGTTGACAATAATATAGGGAGACTATTATGTGCCATTGGTGAATATGTAAACTGGTACTGCTATTGGAAAAAGCAATCTGGCAGTCCTCAGTAAAATTAATTATATTACATATGTACCCCTGGCCACTCAGTTCCGTTTTAGGATATATCTCCAGGAGATATGTTACATAAGTTGCATAAGTTGCAAAGTTGCATAAGAAAATGTCATTGAGAATGGGGGTGGCTGGATGGGGGTATAGAGTTAAAAGAAACTTTGATATCTCTGTATATAGCAGTGAATCAGTAAAATTTGGTGGTACATGTAGTGATAAAAAGCAACAAGCTAGATGTGTATAAGAAACACGAATTTAATTTTTAAAATAGTCTTTTTGAGAAAAGCAGAACCTGTGAAAGAGTTCTATTTTACAATATTATATACATAAATTTAAAACACATTCATACATGAAAAAGTGGTATACATTTTATAAGAAAGAATACATTAAAGCAGATGCCTATGGGAAGAATGGAAAAGGAGAGAAGGTTCGAGAAAAGGGGATGGCATAGAAAATAGCAGTGATTAAGGCTAAAACTAATTAATATGATTCATCTAATTTTCTGCTCCTGAAGATCAGTATTTTTTAATGGGGACTGAAAAAAAACAAAGGTTTTAAATATTTAGAAGCCCATCTTTTAGATAAAAAAAAAAAACCCTTGATTCCAGTGCTGGATTTCTAGAACAAGATCTTGTCAGTGTTTAGGAGTTATGTGGTACCAACATCTGGAAAAGCATCACTACACAGACTGATTTCATGCATTCAACAATGTTTGCAATGAGCAGGAAATTGTCTGTCTTTGCAATTAGAATGTCACTTTTTAATAGTCTCATGCTTCATAGGTTCCTATATTAAAATATATTTTATTCATTTATTCCTCAAGGTTCTCAGTTTCAGACAACAGAGTTCACTCTAGTTAGTTTCAGCAAAACATATTTTATCAGAACAAGAATTAAAGGAAGGGCCAAATAGCCAAGCTTGGATGCCACAGAGCAAGAGATACAGCCAGGAGAAACACCTGTGATCATTCTGGTAGAAATCCTCTGTTTCTGCCTTTCACGACTTGCTTCTTATGATGATAGGAAAGCCGAAAAGCCACACCCTTTTCTGACAGAGCTTCCAAGAAAGATCTCATCTCTTCTAGAGCAGCCACCACATTACATTCCTGCTTCTATGTCAAAATCTTGCATAGATTAATCAATTTGGGAGAATCTAGTGTGGAATTCTAGCTGTAAAGGAGAGTTATAAAGGTGATTTATCCTTTTCTCTAACCTCTACATCAAGGTCAGCAGTTCAAATCTACCAGTTACTCCATCGGAAAAAGATGAGACTTTCTGCTCCAGAAACCCTGTTCAGGGTTGCTATGAGTTGAGCCAACTCCAGGGCACACAACCACTACCAACAACAACAACCTCTACAAAGATCCCTGTTGTGGCACTGTAGGATAAGCACTGGACTGGTAATCACAAGATCAGCAGTTGAAACCCACCAGCCACTCTTGGAAAATCCTATACAGGGTTTCTATGAGTCAGAACTGACTTGACGATGCACAGTAACAATAATAACCTCTACTTCATAGAAAGGAGCCCTGGTGTGGTGCTGTAAGATAAGTATTGGATCATAAGGTCAGCAGTTCAACTCCACCCACCTTTCCTTGGAAACCCTATACAGGGTTGGTATGAGTGGGAAACAACTCGACCATACTAATCAACAACATCATAGAAAGGCATGCTAGGAGAGAATTATCAATAAGCAAATCTGAAGTGATGGTCACAGACACACTTGTAATTAGCACTATTGAGTTGCAACATCACTTATGTATATATGGGTTTAATTAACCAAACAGTTGCAGTCCATGTAAAGATTGTATTCTGAAGTCACTGAATAAAGATAAAACTACCCTTGAGCCATATGTAGTCCTGGGTTACAAATGTTCAATTTATGGACAATGCATACTTGCTGTTTGATGTCATTTAAATTTGCTCTCACTGAGCCAACCCCTTGTTGTTTAAGTGCCTTTGAGTCAATATTGACTCAGTGATCCCTTACAGGGTTTCTGAGGAGCATCTGGTGAGCTTGAACTGCCAACCTTGTAGTTCAAACTGACCTTGCAGGCCAGCATGTTAACCCACAGTGCCACACCAGGACTCCAAACTAACCCCTATTCCCAACAATTACTTCATCACCATCACCTTCATTTGCTGCCCATGTAGCTTTTAAATCATTGAAAAGACTCTGAGTCTTTTCTTGCCCTAGGGTAAGGCTAACGACTGGGATCTGAAAAGCCCATGAATGGTCACCTAAGGGGCAACTATTGGTCTCTCAATGTGAGGAAGAAAGAAGAGTGATGAAAATTGAAGATGCTTGGAATCAATTAGTCTAGTGGACTAATGGGACGTGTGAACATCAGCCTCCAGGACTCTGAGACTGGAAGAACTACAGCTGCTCTGAAAGGGATCACAGGAGAAGGTCAGGGATAGAGTGTGGGGGGGGGGGGGGAGTGGAACAAAACTCAAAATTGTACAAAAGACCAGGATTACTGGTCAGAAAGGGACTGGAGGAGCCTGAACTATGGCCCTTGGCCACCCTTCATGTCTGGAACAGAACTTACCCTCCGGCCCAATTTTCAGGCAAGCAGCAGACGGGTATATAAGGGAGACAACAACATTAGTAAGGTGGTCAGCAATTCAAGATCAAAGGGCAATATTTACCTAAGAATAAAGTTCAGAAAGGTTGGGAAGAAGGATGGAATGAAAATAAGACCCATAAGAAGGAAGTGGGATAACTGCTATTACATGGAGGGGATTGCAATCACCGAGGTAAAACAAAGTGCCTGAGTTGTTGAATGTAAAACTGATCTGATCTGTAAACCTTCACTCAATTCACAATAAAGTTTCAAAATAAATAAAAATAAAATAAGGCTAAAAACCCCCAGCATACACCTTTTCTGACTGACCTACAAATTATACTTAAAGACACACTTAGGAATGGATCTTGTTCATAACTCTGGGACTGCTTTACTTTCAAAGAACCTCAGAGACACAAACACTCAACATCAGTTCAGATTATAGTTTCTTCTTTAAGGGGCAGATAAAATAGTTGCTTTCCATTTGCAAGACACGTTGATTAAAAAAACCCATATATTTAATATTAATATAGTACCATGCTTACACATTAAGAAAATGAAGAAGCAAGCCAACCTGAAAAAGGAACAGATTCATGTCTCTCATCATGATCTCATTTCATGAGGAGACTCGGAAGGCCACAGATCTAGAGTCAAATGGAGAGAATACATATGCGTTCATTTCTCCTGAGTGTTAGAGAAAAGGGCATGCAGCATGAGCATGGCTCTTAGTTCCCCAATGAAGTATTCTGATTGGCCCAGTTCATCTTCTTGGCACAGTAAGTTGCTGACAGTCTGTGGTTGGGCTTTCTTTCTGTCAGGTGATCCAATTAGTTACTGTGTGGAAAGAAGAAAGGAAGACTTTGCCACACACCTTGCAAATATAGAGACACATGACTCCATTCAATCAAATGCCAGTCTGTGCTTGGGTTTTTAAAATATGGACAACTTATATTAAAACACAAAAGATCATTCCTAGACCAATCAAGTCAGACAGATTACTGTTGTTGTTGTGAAGTGCCATCGAGTCAGTGCCAACTCATAACAATCCTGTATAGGGCTACTGAGGAACAGCTGGTGGGTTTGAACCACCAAATTTGCAGTTAGTAATCCAGTGCTTATCCTACAGTGCCACACCAGGACTCTAACAGATTAATATTGAATACTTATTATATGCCTTCTATTGTTAGGCACTATTCTGTGATTTACACACATTTACTCATTTAATCATTACAATCGGCCCATGAAATATACACTAACATTATCCTCGTTTTAAAGAGGTTCATAAGTGAAGTAATTTGCCAAGGTTCAAAAGGTACTTAAACTTTTCTGTGTAGAAGTGAGTTAGGATTCAAACCTTGGAATTCTGGCTCTAGCACCTGCATTTATAACCATTGTCTTTTACTGCTCCTCCATCATCTTGTATGTGACACAAACCTCCACATGAGATGGAAACCAGGAGGGAGCTGTGCAGATTCTTCACTGCTCTTCTCACAACCTTCTGTCTCATGGATTTGTTCCTTTTCTATAGCTGGAGGTCTCTCAAGACTCTGCCTCTTGAACTCACATTCCTTCTGGATCCAGTTCTTGCTGTCTGTGCACTCACATAAGCTTGATGTGAAGAATGTCCATTACTTCCTGAGACCTTCTTTGCTCTACCTTCAGCCCAGCCCCGGCTTCCATGGTGCTCAATACAGGAGAAAGTACAAGTCTCCCTCGTTTGCTTAGGAGGAAAGTTAAACAGCAAGAAGTGGACATTACTCTTTTTCTGTTACCCCAGACCTCTGAGTCATGGAAGACTTCATTAATAGAACTGTTTGAAGACAATGATTTGAAATGTTATCCTAAATAACTGATTTACAGACCATGTTCCAGGAATATATTTCCCCTGCATAGGAGACCTAAGTATCAGTAAGGAGGAGGTGGGAAGTGAACCTGACCTACTCAATATCAGAAGACTTGGGTTTAAACCCAGTTCTGCAATTTAATAACTGGATGACCACTCAGGCAAGCTACATAAACTTCCTGGGCTTCAGCTTTCTCGTCTGTCAACATAAGGTTGGAAATGATTACTAAGGTCCTCTCCAGACTGGCATCCTTTGATTGGTTAAAGAACATTAAATAAACACCAAACACACGAATATTTAGGCAAGATGTTCTAGCACAGAAAGATTTACCAGACTTTTAGATCCTTCATGTGGTTTTAATTGATTAGAACATTAAGTCATGGCATCTATAATTGATTTTACAGTTATTATGCAATTTTGGGGAGTCCTGGTGTGGCACTGTGGGTTGATGCGCTGGACTGCAGGGTCAGTTTGAACTGCAAGGTCGGCAGTTCAAACTCACCAGCCACTCCTCAGAAATCCTATACACAGTCATTATGAGTCAGAACCAACTCAACAGCACTTAACAACAACAACATGCAATTTTGGTAGATGGGAATTACAACATTTATTAGAAAATTTCACCATGTTGCCTGACTCTATCCCAGCTTTCTAAGATGTGGCTTCATTCTACCACATTGTTCATTGGTTCCTGCTCCTCTTTAGCAAACACCCAGGATATGTTCTTGATTCCTTCCTCACTCCTGTAGTATTTCAGGCTGAAAGAAAGCCTGCACATTCCCAAACTTTCCCTACACCTGGCCCCAATGCATCACCACCAGTGTGGAGATAGTACAGGACATCATGCAGTTGGAGGGGTAGGTGGGGGCCAGGCAATAACGTTGACCTGGGCTGCAGGGACTCAGTTTGCAGGACTCAGCTTGCTGTTACTTTGCAGTGCCCCCCAAAACTTTAATACAAGAAGAGTAATGGGATTACAATATGCAGGATAGATTTAAGTGTGTGTGGTGTGTGTAGGTGAGGAGAGAAGTGTGTGTGTATGCATGACAGAGCTATTTAATGCGTCAGAACTCTCCTCTGTGATGAACAACCATGCATTTAGCCAGACCCTTCCAGAAACACTGCAATTTTCTAAATTATCTAAAAAGGCAGGACATTATCCCAGCTTTAAAAACAAATATTGATGTGTGTGGCCATGACCCAAGGGAAAGATGTAATTAAACTTCACACATGAAAAATTGAGTACCATTAACCTTTCTGGTTGAGGTTTTGGGGAGTCTGGTAGACAAGGATGGAAATGATGATATATTTGCTATGGACAAATGAGCTTTTTCTTTTTCTTTTCTTTAATGACAAATTTTGCTAAAAAAAAAGATACAAAGGAAAATAATCAAGGAGAATAGAGTGTATACTCTGTTCCTACCACTCATCTTAAGAAAACAACATTATAGATTAAGGTTAGACACCATATACACCCCTCACTTTTAACATTCCACTCCTTCACTCCCAGAGGTAAATACAAACCTGAATTTGGTATTTATCACTCCCAAATATTGCGTTATATTTTAGCTACATGTTTGTATCTCTTAAGCAGTGTATAATATTGTCTATATGTATACTTACATTTTTAAAGTTTAAATAAATGATAAACTATACATTACAGGTCACACCTGACCCAAGCCATGGTATTTTCAATCACCTCATATACATGCGAAAGCTGGACAGTGAATAAGGAAGACCACAGAAGAATTGGATGCTTTTGAGTTATGGAGTATATTGAAAGTACCATGGGCTGTCAAAAGAACCAACAGATCTGTGTTGGAAGAAGTGCAGCCAGAGTGCTCCTTGGAGGCCAGGATGACCAAACTTCGTTTTTCATACTTCAGACATATTGTTACTGGAGAAAGATATCATGTTTGGTAAGGTGGAGGGTCAGAGAAAAAGGGAAGACCTCCAGTGAGATGGACTGGCAAAGTGTCAGCATGAATGGGCTTAATCGTGGCAACAATAGTGAGGTTGGCCCAGGGCCAGGTGGTGTTTCATTCTGTTGTGCATAGGGTTGCTATGAGTTGGTACCAACTTGATGGCACCTAACAACAACAAGAATACATTACAAATTGGGCTGCTAACCTCAAGGTCAGCAGTTTGAAACTAGTAGCTGTACCACAGGAGAAAAGTAAGGCTTTCTGCTCTCCTAAAGATTTACAGCCTCAGAAATCCTGTACAGGGTCGCTATGAATCGGAACCGACTCCACGGCATATAACCACCACCACCACCATTGTTGTTGTTTGTTGTTGTCAAGTGCCATTGAGTTGGTTCCAACCCAAAGTGACCCTGTATAGGATTTTCAAGGAATGGCTGGTAAGCTTGAACCAGGGACCTTGTGATTCAAACCAACTTTGCAGTCTGGTGCATTAACCAACAGTGCCACACCAGTACTCCATACATGACACCATTTATAATTTTCTTTTGTATTTGTCATTATGAATATGTGATATGTATTCATATTGATGGCTTTAATTCTATTAATCTTCTGAGGTATATAATATTCCACTGCAAATATACCATGGTTTATTATCCATTCTTTTGTTGGCAGACATTTAAATTGTCCTTGACATTTAAGTTGTCATTTTTACAAATAATGCTGCGATTAACTTTTTGTACTTACATTCTTGTGTAAGAATTTATTTTTTCAGAGTATTATTTTTCTAGGCTACTACCTGTCTGTAAGTTCACCATACTGTGGTGGCTTGCATGTTGGTATGATGTTGGAAGGTATGCCACTGGAATTTCAAATGTCAGCAAGGTCACCTACTGCAGATAGGGTTAGGTGGAGCTTCCAGACTTAGACATACCTGGTTATGTACTTCTGAAAATTAGCCAATGAATCACAATAGAGTATTGTCCGATGTAGGGCTGGAAAATGAGTCTCCTAGAATAGAAGGAGTGACCACAATAAGGCAACAGAGGATTGGAGCAAACCAATAATCATGAAAAGGGTACAACACTGTATCCTGGGATATATGTGGTGTAATCATGAAGCTGAGCCAACTTGACGTCAACAGCAACATGTAAGTAGGAATAGTATTGCTGGGTCATAGCACACATACATCTTCAAATTTACTAGATGCTACAAAATGTTTCCAAAGAATTTGTTCTAATTGGCACTTCCATCAGCATGGGAAAATTTGATAAAATCAAATGTTGGCAAATAGAAAATAGGAACAGTTCATGACAGTATGTTGCTACATGTTTTTGTCAGCACTTGGTTTTGTCAGACATTTTAAATTCTTGCCAATCTGAAGGGTGTGAAATAGTATCCAGTTTTGCTTTTCATTTACATTTTCCTGATCATGAGCAACATTGAGGTACTTTAAAAATATGTATTAGACTTCTCAGGTTTCCTCTTCTAGAATTTGTTTGTTCATCATCTTGACTCAAGGAGATGTGAATGCATGACTCTTCCTGGAGCAAAATATAGTAACTCAAGTTCAATATTGTTGTTATTGTTATTAAGTGCTGTCGAGTCAATTGTGACCCTGCATAGGGTTTCCAAGCGGCAGCTGGTGAGCTTGAACCACCGACCTTGTGGTTCAAATGACTTTGCAGTCTGATGCATTAGCCCACACACTCATTAGTCCACACCAGGACTCCTAAGTTCAATATTAAGTATGCTCATTATCTAATAGGCTACATAACCAAGAACTAACAACAGTAACTATAGAGGGTTTGTGTCATAGAAGCTGACATGAAGGATAGAGTCGGTGAGCAAGGGCAGGCTTTCTGAAGAGCTAATGGTTTAAGAATGTATAATATCCAGGTATAGAATGGGGAAAGAACATTCTAAAGTGAGGAAACAGTATGCTCAAAGAGGTAAGAAAACTCCTAGTGTGTCCAAGAATGTGACTACTAGCTCTAACTGATTGGAAAAGAGGCTTCGTGGGCCAGACATGTGGACTACAGATGGAAAAAAGACAGCCAGATTTTGAAAGTTTATAAGAATGGATTTCCCTGCAGCCACATACAGTCACTGAAGGATTATGAGGAGGGACTTGTCAATATCAAATCTGCCCTCTGACACTGAGACAAGGGTACAAGAGTGGAGAGAGGTGGGCTAATACAGGCAAGGTTGTTAATAAGGAGAACAGTTTGAAAGCTACCACAATGCTGATGAGAGTTTAAACCCAGGCAGTGACAGTGTGGCCAGAAGACAAATTGAATTTAAGAAATACCTAAGCCAGGGAAGAAAAACGTGGCATCAGGATTGGATGAAGACTTATTAACAACCTGTGATATACAGATGATACAACCATGCTTGCTGAAAACGAAGAGGACTTAAAACATTTACTGATGAAGATCAAAGAGCACAGCCTTTGGTATGGATTACATCTCATTGTAAAGAAAACAAAAATACTCACCACTGGACCAATAAACAACATTCTTATCAATGGAGAAAAGATTGAAGTTGTCAAGGACTTCATTCTCCTTGGATCAACTATCAACACTCACGGAAGCAGCAGTCAAGAGATCAAATGACATATTGCATTAAGCAAATCTGCTGCACAAGACCTTTTCAAAGTGTTGAAGAGCAAAGATGTCAGCTTGAGGACTAAGGTGCACCTGACCCAAGCCGTGGTATTATCAATAACCTCATATGCATGTGAAAGCTGGACAGTGAATAAGAAAGACTGTAGAAGAATTGATGCCTTTGAGTTATCGTGTTGGAGAAGAATATTGAAAGTGCCATGAACTGCCGAAAGAACCAATAGATCTGTTTTGGAAGAAGTGCAGCCAGAGTGCTCCTTAGAAGCCAAGATGGCCAAATGTCGTCTCTCATACTTTGGACATATTGTCAGGAGGGACCAGTCTCTGGAGAAGGATATCATGTTTGGTAGGGTGGAGGGTCAGAGAAAAAGAAGACCACCCCCAATGAGATGGATTGGCCAAGTGGCAGCATTGATGGATTCAAGCATGGCAACAATAGTGAGGTTGGCCCAGGATCAGGCAGTGTTTCATTCTGCTGTGCATAAGGTCGCTATGGGTCAGTACCGACTCAGTGGTACCTAACAACAACCACAAAGGTCAGGGAAGCAATGGACTTGACAGTCTATTTAAAGGATATTGCTAGGATCTTGCTGTTGTTGTTACATGCAATCAAATTGGTTCCAACTCTTAGTGACCTTATGTATGGTTTCCAAGGAGCAGTTGGTAAGTCTGTATGCCCAACCTTATGGTTATAAATTCAGTATTATCCTACAGTGCCACACTGTAAATAGCATCTCCCTTTGCCAAATTTGAGTTCAGAACCAATTAAGAGACACACACAGGTGTCAGACAGATGAACATCAAAATAATAGCTTTAATATGGATCAGATTCATTGGCTAATTTAAAGGATAGGTAGAAGGATATGTCTTCAGCATGCAGCCACTGTGCACTTACTGATACCAGACATGACAAATAAACACATATCCACCAAGATACAGGCAACTCGGGACATCTGGAGGTCATTACCTTCTTCTCCCTGATGCTCCTATCCCCCACGGTCCATCACAGAAAGTGCAAAGATTCCAAATGAGAGGTAGAAGGGGCTGAGCCTTTCATGCTCAGTTCCTTCATGAAAACATTGAATCATTCCTCTTCTTCCAGGGAGGAACAATGAGAAGTAGAAGCCAAGAAACAGGAACAGTTCATGAGGTTCCATGCAATGGGAAATAAGTGTTCCCCATCAACCCTCCAATAAAAAGCAACAACAACAACAACAACAGCAACAACAACAACAAAAAATCTGCTGGCTCATAGCAACCCTGTAAGACAGAGAAGACCTATCCGTAGGATTTCTTAGGTTACAACATTTCTGGAAGTAACCAACACATCTTTCTCCTGCAGAGTAGCTGGTGGGTCCAAATCATCAACCTTTAGATTAACATCCAAGCACTTTAACTGCTGTACCACCAGGGTCCCTTATCCCCAACATATAGTAGTAATAATAACTCATTTTAGAAAATGACTATGGCAGAGTGGGGTCAGCCAAGGCTGGGTCTTAGGCCTGTTCAACCTTGGTAGTTTTTCTATAATGATACAGTTAATTCTTAATGGAGAAATTATTATGAACTTTTATATACTAAATGCTTTTCATACATAAACGTATCTTCACACCAACTCCATGAGGAAAATATTGCAACTATCCCCATTCTCCAGATAAGAAAACTAAAGGATTAAAGCTGTGTCTCAAGATCACCCAGCAAGTAAGTGGCACATCAAGACTCAAACCCTTAATCTATCTGACTGCCAAGGTTTTGCTTTGAACCACAACATCTCAGCACATAAAGCACAGAGCCCCATGCCTGGCCTGTTGTAAACACTCCAATTTTATGACTATTGCCATTCTCTTGGTTATATTTTCACCATTTTAAGGTAAAGGTTAGAAATGTTTACTAAGTGTGAGAGAGACAGCATAATTCAACCCAATCATTTTGGAAGACAGTGCATGTTTGCTTTGAATGATCAAGGAAACATGATGCTAAAGAAGATTTTATTCATCCACTTTTTAAAAAATGAACATGATACATTTTTTAAAAATAGATGAATATAACTGGAAGAAACTGGCTTGCCTGACCTAGAATGTTCCCACTGGGGTACAGTAGGTGAGGCAGTGTGTGCATTCAGAGATGCTGGTTGGTAAAGGCAAAGCTACTCTGCAATTCTGTGAAGGAGTTTTATTTATCAAGAAGAAATATCACCTTGAGCTATGTCTCTACTTCATGCTTGAAACAGTGATTAGCCATATTTGTGTGCTAATAAATACTTTCATTTGGGGAAGGTGTACAGGACAGTTAAATACTTTTAACTACAAATCATGCACGGTTTTATAAACTGGCATAGAACAAGTAGAATTGATGGCATGTAAAAGAATTGGTGTCATACCTCAGGCAGTCATAACAGCAATGAAAACTGGTGTGGTTTCTTTCTAAAGCAAACCAGGCCTGGGTGAGGCAGGAAAGAGCCTGGTGTTTCTCAGCATAATAAGGTTGATGGGACTTACTGGTCTAAATACTGCAAAGCCAAAGCCATGCTGGAAGAAGAAAATATTCCTCCTTCTGTGAGACTGAGCTATGTTATGTCTAAGGAAAAAAATAATAATGTTTATGTTGGCAAGGTGCCTTGTTTCTTAAGGAGACTAAAAAGAAATCAGTCAATCATCTTTCTGGTAGGAAACAGAGTAAATTGAAAGTGCCCTCCCTGTTCATCCTCAATGCAGTACCAGAGCCTGAAGCATTGCTCTTTGTTGCTATTGCAGGAAGCTTCCAGAAGGCAGAACTACCTCCAGAAGAAAGGGTACCATATAGAGGCTAGAGAGATACAGGGAAAGATCAGGGGACAAAGTTCTAAGTCTAAAAAGTCCTCCCCCACCTTGTACAGATCCAAGTTCACACAGAGTGATCAGTGAGACTCCCCTATCTCTTTGGTGAGGAATTTCATAAACTTGCCTATAGAACTGTGAAGTTAATCAAGAAGCAAAGATTGACTTCAGGAAATAAAAGGATTTGTCCACTTCCATCTGGTGTGGCACTGTAGGATAAGCACTGGACTACAAGGTTGGTTTGAATCACAAGATCAGAGGTTTAAACTCACTAGCCACTCCTCAGAAGCTTTATACAGGGTCACTATGAATTGAAACTGACTCAACAGCACTTAACAACAACAACCCTCTTGCAGAACTGCACTAGAGACCAACTAGGGGTTATCTTTCCCCACTCCTCCAAGCGGACTGCTCAATGGAATGGACAGTAGTGGAGAAGACCCTCAGTGCAGGTAAATGCGGGATTCCCTGGTTGCCTTCCTTCACCCAGGTTAGGAAGGATAGAACGGGAGGAGCACTGATATCCTTGAGTCACACATGAACAATAAAGCAACATGCGAATATCATCATTACTTTCACAAACTAGACACCTCAGAGTTGGGAGAAAGGATGATGTAAAAGAAAGAGAGACAGAAAGGGTGGGACAACTTACTATATTCTCCAAGATAATATTAGGTCTTGAGTGAGACTGTGATTCCTGGACCTTAAATCAAGAAAATAAAACAGAAAATTAGCAAAATGAAAGTTCTGTGACATTTGTTAGATTCAAGTCACAATCTTATCTGGAGTCTATTTCCCCTGTGTTTTGCCCAAATATTTTTCAGGAAACCTAGAGATCCAAAATTGTCAAAAATAAATTCTGTTCCTTAAAACTACCCACTTGAAATACTAGTTACTTCAGCAATGGGTACTAAGTGTGGCAACAAATTATACAATGCAAGACTTTATTTATGGTCTTTGTTTTTGTTTTTTTTTCTTGAATATATATAGAGAGCTTTTATAAACTTTTTCAATTTGGTTCAAAATATGGATAGGTATTTTGATTAGTACATCTAGAAGCATACATTTTTCCTTTTGCCTTAGGCTCCAGTGTGGTTGGCAGTGTAATAAAATGAAGGCAGGTCTTGTGTTGGCCTTTGTTAATGTTCAGTGGATGGAGGCATCAGGACTTTGTGGGTATGAGCTTTAAGTCAACTCCTCAACTGCCCTCTGTGTGGCCTTCAACAAGTCATTCGACTCTCTGAGAGCCAGTATACTCACTGGGAACATGTGCACAACCAGAATGCCAGCTTCACAAGATTTTGTGAGGATTAAATGGGATACTGATTGTCAAGCATGTGACATATAAGTGATCAATAAATGTTATTTGTTATTTTTCTCTATTGTATAATAAATAGCTGATCAGTTGATTGTATTTTAATGATACATTTCTTAATCTAGTGATTTACCCACTTAATTGATGATTAGTGTTTGGGAAGGATCATCTTATCACATCAAAATTAATGTTTTGGGAGAACAAAAAAGATGGCAGATCAGGTGGACATGTAGTAAAGAGCTCCACCAACAACACAGAATACCCTACCAAGCAGGCTCAGGGGATGGTCCCAGAACTCTGAATCACATATAAAGGAATATTTAGAAGGTTGGAAGGCTTACAGCTGGGGCAATTTGTGGCAGAAGCAAGAAATCTATTGCTTTCTAGTCCAGGATGCTCAACTGCTCCAGGAGCCGCCATCTTGGGTGAGACCAAGCAGGAGAAGGATCAGAGCGGCCACAGACACCTGACAGAACCGCTGACATAAAGGTGTGGACATTATTTTCTTTTGGTAGCTGTTCATTGGTCCCTTGCTGTCTGTGCACCTCCATTCTGGTGACTATAGGGGTGCCTGAGCTAGCGGGCACCCCAGCCCCACCCTCGGAGGGTTCTACTATACATGCGCACAGATCTCGTCAAAATTTAAAGAGACAGTTTCCAATTAAAACCAAACAGCCAGATCTTGACCGGCATCATGGCTGCCCTTAGACCCCTGGTGAAGCCCAAGATTGTCAAAAAGAGGACCAAGAAGTTCATCCGGCACCAATCAGATCGTTATGTCAAAATTAAGCGTAACTGGCGCAAGCCCAGAGGCATTGACAACAGGGTGTGGAGAAGATTTAAGG
>NW_006408802.1:3639137-3656861 GCF_000296735.1 Chrysochloris asiatica
GAGAAGGATGTCATGCTGGGTAAGGTGGAGGGTCAGAGAAAAAGAGGAAGACCCCCAACGAGATGGATCAGCCAGGTGACATCATTGATGGTGTCAAGTGTTGCTTCATAAGGTTTTCAAATATGATCTTTCAGAAGTAGAATAGCAGATCTTTCTTCAACCCTTGGTGGGTTTAACCGCCAACCTTTGGTTTTGAATTACTAACCATTAGGATAGTAGTCAAGTACTTGACAGTTTGTAGCACTCAGGGACTTCTTCATAATTGTTTACACCTCTCAGGGAATGCTGTATAATGCTTTCTTTTTCTAAGAGATGGTCATCAAATAGAGAGGAAACCAATTCAGAGGTCATATTTCTTGGACATTAGAGTGTACCTGTAGCAGTAGCAGCACCAGAGGCCAACATGTACTTCTTCTCTGGTGGAATTATCTGGCTATGAAGTCAACCTCAGGATTGGGCCTCTGAATAAAAACAACTGAAAAGTTACCAAGAAAGCTTCATGTTTGTCATTGATGAGGGGAAGAGAGGGAAAAACAGCAATGAAGTTGGGAGTAAGTCTGACCACATTCAGGAGACTCCTGTGAACCCAGGTGGAGACCTGGATGGCCAGCAGTACGACAAGACCCTGGGACTCCTGGGCCCAGAGGCAGTGACATGGCCACAGAAGACTAGAGTGGAGAGTGAAGCATCCAGCTGATGTGAAGTGAGGGGAGATGCACAAGAACACCCATACGTACAGATAGTACCCACTTGACCTGGATTCAATGGCTGGATGATCAGAACTCGACTAGAAGAAAGAAGAGGGGGAAAAAAGAGTAATCCACTACAATTTGATGAACTTTACGTATGCTTATGGATGTAGTAGCTCAAAAAAGGGAACAAATGTTTACAGCAAGGATCCCACCTCTGTGGTACACCGAGTTGACAGGGTTGGGCAACTTAGACATTGGCTACTCAAAATGGGGAGCTACAAAGGCAAGCAGTGACTGGCTTACAAGCTTTCAAGAGGGAACCTAGTTCCCGATGGGGCAAGAGAAGGTAGAATCTCCACTGAATGGTTTCCAATCTGTTGGGACCAGGCTAATGAAAGGAGATGGATAGTGAATAATTGCTATCAGGACTGACTGTGAGGGTTGGAAATGTAAAGATAGATACTTTGTAACAAAAGGAGAGGAGTGATTGATTTTGCGGTCCAGGAGCTGAGGTCCTTGGAACCATCACGTGAGAAGAGCAAAGTGCAGGACCCTACCCAGAGAAACAGTGACACCAGAAATGGAGGCAAAGATGATGGAGTGGACAGATGAAGCAGCTGGGGATAGACACTGGAGTAAAGGAGGGAGAGGGGCTGTGTGCTGATGGTGAGGCAGTGGGGCAAGCCTGTGGGGTGTACCCTTTGGTTATTTGATGATGCATACAGGGGCTTGTAATAATTGCAAGTAAATGAAATACGATAGGATGAATGTAAAACTATTGTTCTCCCATGTTGTTGTTGTTGTTATGTACCATGGAGTCTGTCCTGACTCATAGCAACCCTGTACAGGGTTTCTGAGGCTGTAAATCTTTACAGGAGCAGAAAGCCCCATCTTTCTCCCACGGAACAGCTGGTAGTTAAGAACTGCTGACCTTGAGGTTCGCAGCCCGATTTGTAACCACTATGCTACCAGAGCTCCTTGTTCTCCCATGTAAACCCACATAATTCACAATAAATTAAAAAAAAAAAAAAAAGAAAGGTTCAACACAATTTCATTCCTTTTCATCAAGCAGGTTTCAAGGTAACAAAGTTCATACCTTTTCAACAAGTCCTAAGAAGTTCAGGGCTGCTAATGGAAGCCCATCGGACTCCTGGTGTGGTGCTGTAGGATCAGCACTGGGCAGATCACCCACAAGGTCGGCAGTTCAAGTCCACCACCTTTTCCTGGAAAACTCCATGCAGGGTCGCTTTGAGTGGAAACAGACTCAACAGCACTAAACAACAACAACAATGGAAGCTCATCAGAAAGAAAACTAAAGTGAGGTAAAGTATCTCATCACCTCAGAATTAGGAAGGCGACTAGAGAAAGCTTTAAAATGAAAACGTGGATCAACTCAGTCTCTAAATTCACTTGCAAACCAGGCGTTTCAAGCAGTAGGGGCTTTTGTTGGCCCAGATGCTGTCACATTCTTTTTCCGCCACTCAATCTACTTGGGACTTTTCTATTTTTCCATTCTAGTGCTTGAACACTGATAATATTGTTTGAAATCAGCCTGGGATTGAGGCAAAAAAAAAAAAAAATGCAGATGTGATTATAGAAGCATGAACAGCTGAAGCATGAAACTAATGCGATCCAGAAAATAGAAAAATCCTAGCAACTGGATTTAAAAAAAAAAAAAAAAAAGACAATACTGAATCAAAATCTCAACTTCTGGGTAAATGGGCTGAAGGGAAGGTAATAATTATTCACAAAATATGAGATGGGTCCTGGGTAGCTGTGGGTAGCATACCTTTCTTTGAAGGCTTGAGGCTGGAGGCAGAAGAGAGCATGCTGCAGTACCATGACAGCCCTGTGTATAAGTCAGAAGGGAGTTCTAGAATCCAGTTCCAAGTGTGGGATCAGATTTGGAATGAGATTCCTGCCATCTTCCAAGAGGCTACAGGCCCTCCTGGAAACCTTGTTACACCAGGACAGCCCACATTCTGGTTACTCTGATCTACCTCTTCAATGTTCACAAGGATTCTAGCCAAGACTTCCCACAGGGAAGGGAAGGGAGGAGAGGATATGTTAGAGAATGCAGGGCAGAGTACACCATTCTTCCTACTCATAAACTCAGAAAAATAAGGCAGAACAAATATCAACTAGTGTTTCTTGGCATGCTGGGCAAACTCCATCAGACAGCTTAATGGACCGTACAGGCACCATCAATGTGGCTGAGGCAGAGCTACTAGGAGGTGTGAAGGGAGGCTTTCACCTGGCTTCCAACGCTGCTGCCTCCAGCACTCACTGCCCTGACAGTGAGTACAGAGGCACAGGTGACTGTCCTCAGGTCCACACACCACTCACCAGGTAAACACCCACAAGATCCACTCAGGCTAAACTAACACCTTACTTTATTTATTAACATAAGACAATAAGAATGAACAGTGTCTCATGAGGATTTGCCAAGGAGAGGGCATTGCACCATCTCTATCCACGGGGCTCAGGAGAATTTGGAGATTAAATGTTTTGAGGTACATCCATCAAGTGTCCCCATCCCATGTTCCAGGGTCCCACCTTTCTCTTTTCAGGGCCTTGACTCTGACACTAGAGATCTACTGGGATGTTATTTCAACCTCTTCTGCAGATATACCATTCTCAAAACAAAACCCAATTGTGTAGAGCAGATTCTGACTCTTTACAACCTCATGTGTGTCAGAGTAGAACTATGCTCCATACAGTTTTCAATGACTTATTTTTCCAAAAGTAGATCTCCACATCTTTTTCCCAAGGCTTCACTGGAAGCATGTTAACAGTCAAAACATGTTAACCACTTGCATCATATGGGACCACACACTTAAAATTGTTGTTAGCTGCAGTTGAGTTAGCTACCATACATTGCAGAGTAGAGTCACTCCATAAGGTTTTCTTGGCTATAATCTTTATGGATGCAGTTTGCCAGATTGTTCTTTCACAGAATCACTGAGTGGGTTCAAACTGCCAGTAAATGTACTAGCATATATACTAGAGTACAGTTCTAGGAGTGAGAAGGGCAAATGCAGTAAACCACAGATTGAAAGTCAATATACTGATGCATCATTGAACTGGCCACCACTAAGTGTGACAGATTATATGATTTGTAGGAATGCACTCCTAAGACATTGTATAAACAGTATTCCAGGATCATCCCTTATGGGGTAAACAGGTAAAGAATTTATCCACTGATTTCCGGTGCCACTTGTAACAAGTGCACCCCTTGTGGGTTGCAAATGAGTGAACATGGATGTCCATGAAAGTAAAACTACTACATTCAACTAGAAAGTTCACAGTGGCAAGCATTAAACTCACAGTGAGAGCCAGAGTTACGCTGCTGTCAGGTTATACCTGGGTGAATTTGTTCAGAGCCCTGAGGAGTTACAACAACAGATGGGTGATACTGACAAAATATGGACAGGCACACAGGAGGTGTCTAATACCACTTAGTGAGTTTTCTGAGCTTTGAAATTGACATCTAATGTTTCCAACTGTAGCAATAATAAAGCCAGAACACAAAAGACAGTAGGATATGACCAGCCAAGCAGAAAGGACCTACCTACCAGTCTTTGTGGTAGGACACCAAAAGAATAAGAAATACAAATTTCTCACTGAAAGGTGAAATACCACTTCTTAGGTAATGGAGGGATCACATCAAGGTCATCACACATGTGGAAAGTAAAAGGTGATTTAAAAAGTAGGAAAGAAAGAAAAGGCAAAAATGGAAGTCCAAAAAGACTCTGAAACTTGCTCTTAAAAAGTAACTAAAATCAGTGGAAGAAATAATGAAAACAGCTGAACAGAAGATTTCAAAGGGCAGTTTGAGAAGACAAAATGAAGTATGATAATGAAATGTGTTAGCACAATACACCTGTTGTTAGAAAACCAAAAGGGAAGAACACACCAGCATTTCTCAAGCTAAACAAAGGATTGTTGTTGTTGAGTGCCATTGAGTCGGTACCAACTCATAGCGATCCTATGCACAAAAGAGTGTAACACTGCCTGGTCTTAGGCCAACCTCACAATCGTTGCCACTCCTGAGTCCTTTGCTGCTGCCACTGTGCCAATCCATCTTGTTGGGGGTCTTCCTCTTTTTCTCCTACCCTCCTCTTTAGCAAACATGATAACTTTCTCCAGGGTCTGTCCGAAGTATGAGAAACAAAGTCAGGCCAACCTGGGTTATAAGGAAGTCACTCTGGCTGTACTTCTTCCAACACAGATTGGTTTGTTCTTTTGGAAGTTCATGGTACTTTAAATCAAATGCATCGATTCTTCTTCCTTATTCACTGTCCAATTGTCAGATGCATATGAGGTTATTGAAAATGCCATGGCTTAGGGCAGGCGCACCTTAGTCTTCAAGCTCACATCTTTGCTCTTGAGCAATTTAAACAGGTCTTGTGTGGCAGATTTGCCTAATGCAATACGTCATTTGATTTCTGAGCAAACTGAAGTCTTTGACAACTTCAATCTTTTCTCTATATATTTATATGGATGCGTTTATTGGTCCAGTGGTAAGGATTTTTGTTTTCTTTACAATGCGATGTAACCCATACCAAAGGCTGTGGTCTTTGACCTACATCAGTAAGTATTTTATGGCCTCTTCACTTTCAGCAAGTATGGTGGTATCATCGGCATATCACAGATTGTTTTTGCTGCCATGTTTTTCTTCATATAATCCAGCTTCTTGGGTTATTTGGTCAGCATGCAGATTGAATAAATATAGTGAAAGAATACAACCCTGGTGCACACCTTTCCTAATTTTAAACAATATGATGTACCCTTGTTCTGCCTCTTGGTCTATGCACAGGTTCCTCATGAGCACAATTAAGTGTTCTGGAATACTCATTCTTCACAATGTTGTCCATAGCTTGTCATGAACCACACAGTCAAAAGCCTTTACATAGTCAATAAAGCACAAGTAAACATCTTTCTGGTATTCTCTGCTTCCAGTCAAGATCCATCTGACATCAGCAATGATATCCTCATTCCATGCCCTCTTCTGAATCTGGCTTGAACCTCTGGAAGTTCTCTGTCAATGTATGGTTGCAGACATTACGAATTATCTTCAGTAAAACTTAACTTACATGGGATATCAATGATATTGTCCAATGATTTCCTTATTCCATTGGGTCACCTCTCATTAGAATGGGCACAAACACAGATATCTTCTAATAAATTGGCCAGGTAGTTGTCTTCCAAATTTCTTGGCAAAGATGAATGAGTGTCTCCGGTGCTGCATCAGTTTGTTGAAATATTTCAGTTTGTATTCAATCTATTCCCGGTGCTTTGCTCTTTGTTAATTCCTTCAATGCACCTTGGACTTCTTCCTTTAGGATCATTGGCTCTTGATCATATGCTACCTCTTGAAATGGTTGAGCATCGACCGTTTCTTTTTGGTATAATGACTGTATATTCTTTCCATCTTCTTTTGATAATTTCCACATCATTCAATATTTTGTCCATAGAATCCTTCAGTACTACAAGTCAAGGCTCGAATTTTTTCTTCAGTTCCCTCAGCTTGAGAAATGCTGAGCACATTCTTCCCTTTTGGTTTTCTAATTCCAGGGCTTTGTGCATTTCATTATAATATTTGACTTTGTCTTCTCAAGTTGACCTTTGAAATCTGTTCACCTCTTGTGCCTCCTCACTTCTTCCATTTGCTTTAGCATTTCTACTCCAGAGAGCATGTTTAAGTGTATCTTCTGACATCCATTTTGGTCTTTTCATTCTTTCTTATCTTCTTAATGAATGATCTTTTACTTGCTTCCTGTATGATGTTCTTGATGTCATCCCACAACTTTTCTGACCTTCTGTCTTTTAGCATCTAATGCATCAAATCTGTTTTTCAGATGATCTCTAAATGTAGGTGGGATCTTTTCAAAGTCATATTTTGGTTCTCGTTGACTTGTTTCCTTTTTTTTTTTTTTTTTTTCAGCATAAGCCTGAATTTGCATATGAGCAATTGATGGTCTGTTCCACAGCCTGCCCCTGGCCTTGTTTTGGCTGATGATATGGAGCTTTGCCACCTTCTCTTTTCACAGATGTCTGTGCATTTTGATGTCTTTTGATTTGTAGCCAATTTGATGTCTGTGCATTCCATTTTGTGAAGTCCATGTGTATATTCATCTTTTATGTTATTTTTCAAAGGTATTTGCAATGAAGAAGTCATTGGTCTTGTAAAATCATGCAATCTCCAGCATCATTTCTATCATCAAGGCCGTATTTCCAACTACTGATCCTTCTTCTTTGTTTCTAACCTTTGCATTCCAATTGCCAGTAATTATCAATACATCTTGATTACATGTATATCAATTTCAGACTGAATAAATTGGTAGAATTCTTCAATTTCTTCATCACTGGCTTTAGTGGTTGGTGTGTAAATTTGAATAATAGTGGTATTAACTGGTTTTCCTTGTAGGCATATGGATATTATCCTATCACAGACAGCGTTGTATTTCAAGACAGATCTTGATAATTTGGGGTTTGTTTGTTTGTTTGGTTTTGATGATGAATGCAAAGCCTTTCCTCTTCAATTTGTCATTCCCGGAATAGTAATCCATGTGATTGTCAGATTCAAATCGGCCAACAGCAGTCCATTTCAGCTCACTAATGCCTTAGGATATTGAGGTTTATGCATTCCATTTAATTTTTGACAAGTTCAAATTTTCCTAGATTTATACTTTGTACATTCTATGTTGCAATTATTAATGGATATTTAATCTGTTTCTCTTCATTTTGAGTTGTGCCCCATCAGCAAATGAAGGTCCTGAGAGCTTTACTGCATTCAGGTCATCACCATCAACTCTACTTTAAGGAGGCAGCTCTTCCCCAATTGCATTTTGAGTGCCTTCCAGCCTGAAGGGCTCATCTTCAATTGCATTTTGAGAGCCTTCCAGCCTGAAGGGCTCATATGGAAACATGATGAAGAGCACTATATCTGACAACATTTTCATCATCATGTTTCCATATTCAATATTCTGGTGCTGACAGTGTTCCACTGCTATTCATAAGGTTTTCAGTGACTAAATATTTGAAAGTAGTCCATCTCTCCTTCTTGCTAATCTGTCTTCATCTGGAAGCGCAGCTGAAATCTGTCTACCATAGGTGACCCTATTGGTATTTAAAATACTGGTGGCATAGCTTCCAGAATCACATCAACATGCAAGCCACCACAGTACGTACGGCAAACTGACAGACAGAGGTGGAAAGGATACTATGGACAAATTATGGAACAACACAGTAATCATCAAAAGAAAATGAAAATGATACACAGAGTTACACTGGCAAAAGAAATTGGTCGATGTTCCACCACTTAAGGGAATGGTATAGGATCAAGAGCCAGTGTTATTGAAGGAAGAATCCCAAGCTGCAACGAAGACACAGGCAGAAAACAAGTCTCGTGGAAGTGAGGTGTTTCAGAAAATGGATGCAGCAATAGAAGTGCTCACTCATCTATACCAAGAAATTTGGAAGACTGGTATCTGGCCAACCAATTGGAAGAAAACCATATTCCTGCCCACTCCAAAGAAAACGGATCCAACAGAATGCAGAAATTATCAAACAATATCATTAACATAACATGTAAATAAAAGTCTTATAAAGATCTTTCAAAAGCAGTTGTAACAGCACAATGATAGAGAACTGCCAGAAATTCAAGTCAGATTCAGAAGAGGATTTGAAATTACAGGTATATTTGTTGATATCATGTAAATCTTGGCTGAAAACAGAGAAGAGCAGGAAGATGATTATTTGGGTTATTATTGACTGTGGAAAGGCATTTAACTGTATGGTTTACAACAAATTATGGATAATACTGCAAAGAAATAAAATCCTCAGCACTCAATTGTACTCATGTGAAACGTGTATATAGATGACAAGGCAGTCATTTTTTTTAACAGAACAAGGGGATATTTGTCTTAGTTATCTAGTGCTGCTTTAATAGAAATACTGAGAGTGGATGACTAAACAAACAGAAATTTCTTCTCTCACATTTTAGAGGTTAGAACTCTAAATTCAGAGCACTGGCTCTGCAAAAATGTTCTTGTCTTCCTTCAGCATCCCTAGGCCCAGCATTCCTTGGAGATATTCATGTGTCTTGGCATCAGTCTTTCCCTAGATCTGCAAACTTCACAGTACAGGAATATTAGGTCCAAAAGATACTCTACTTCCAGCTCTGCTTTCTTGGTGGTAGTACGTCCCTCACTCTCTGCTCACTTCTCGCTTCTTTTATATATCAAAAGAGACTGACTCAAAATGACAACCTAATCTTGTAGATTGCATCTGGTCTCATTAACATCATAGAAGTTAGCAATAACAACACATACGATAATATCAGATCAAAGCTTATCATATTGGATCACATCATGGGAGTGATTGCATCATATTATATCTCATCATGGAGATGATAACTACATCTTAGCTGCTCAAAACCACTGAGAATCCTGACTCAGACAAGTTGATACAAAACCCTATCACAATACTGAATGGCTTAAAATCAGCAAGTATACGTGTCAAGGTTGTATCATTTCACCATTTGATCTGTATACTGAGCAAATAATACAAGAAACAGGACTACATGGAGAAAAATGCAGCACCAGGATTGGAGGAAGTCTTGGTAACAGTGTTCAATATGAAGATGATACAATCTTGCTTGATGAAAATGAAGACCACTTGAAGCACTTACTGATGAAAATCAGACTACAGACTTCAATATAAATTATACCTCAACATAAAAACAAATCTCACAACTAGACTATTAAGCAATATCATAATAAAGGAGAAAAGACTGAAGTTGCCAAGGATTTCATTTTACCATTTTACTTGGATGCACTATCAACACCCATGGAAGGTCAGAGAATCAAATAATGTATTGCATTGGGCAAAACTGCTGCAAAAGACTGCTTTAAAGTGTTAAAAAGCAAAGATGTCACTTTGAAGTCTAAGGTGCTCCTGACAAAAGCCAGGGTATTTTCAATCACCTCAAATGCATGCACAAGCTGGATAATGAAGAAGGAAGACTGAAGAATTGATACAATTGAATTATAGTGTTAGTGATGAATAATGATTAGATTATTCTAATGACCTGCCAGATACATGAACAAATCAGTCTTGGAAGTACAGCCTGAATGCTCCTTCTAGAAGAAAGGATTGCAAGACTTCATCTCACATACTTCAGACATGTTGTCAGGAGGGACCAGTCCCTGGAGAAGGACATCATGTTTGGTAGAGACTCAGCAAAAAACAGGAAGACCCTCAACAAGATGGATAGAGACAGTAGCTGCAACAGTAAGCTCAAACATGGTATTGATTGTACAGAACCAGGCAGGGTTTTCCTCTTCTGTACATAGGTCCTTTCAGTGCAGTGAATTATTTAGACTTCTACTCTAATTATTTAGAGTCTTTGCAAGCTCCTACCAAACAACATTTTTATCCTGATGGGTCTAGGTAACAGAAGGTGGGAAAAGATACTCATGTGATTATATGATTCAGTTATGAGTGGTTAACAAGGTTAACTGTGATTGTAAAAGCCTAGAACCCTAATGTGTAAAACATGAGCCACCTCAGAAGCAGGAATTTGGACCCAGAGATTCCTCCTGCACATTGAATTTTTTGACCCAGGTACAGACAGTTGTACCACTGGAGAAGGGGTAGATGAGCAGCAACAGCAGAACAAACAGCCAGAGCACAAGACTTAGCAGTGGGTTCCCCAGCCCACAAATCAAATAAATCTGAGTGACTTTGGGCAGAAGGCTAGCTTTCAGAGTAAAGTGCCTCCAGGCACTTCATTGGTTGGGGCTATTTCCTGACCTACATCAGCAAGCACCTTCAGGCTGAAGCTTAAGGAGGAATGGGGTGCCCTGTGGACATTTATCAGTAGCCCTAAAAGAGCTTTGTAACATTGGTCAGGCTGAGAGAGGCATTCCTATTGGCATGGCTGAGGAGGACCTGTCCTAACTGACAAAACTGTGCTCTGAAAACTTCTGACCTTGAATTATAACTTGTTAACTTCCCTACTAAACCCCCTAACTGTGAGTATGGTGCCTGAGTTTTGTGTGACTATTGTAATGAATTATTGGGTCCTGCTAAACAGAGATCTGTGAGAATTATGTTGTTAAGTTCGGACTCAAAGCACTCCTGTACAGAAGGGGTGGGGAACCTTTTTTCTGTCAAAACTTATAACATCATTCGAGGGCCATAAAAAAATATTAACTTAAAAATTAGCCTGCTGTATTTGGTCAATTATTTAATTAACTCACCCTTACAGTGTTGGATAAGGAGCTCTGGTAGCGTTGTGGTTACGAATCGGGCTGCAAACTGCAAGGTCAGCAGTTTGAAACTACCAGCTGTTCCGCGGGAGAAAGATGAGGTTTTCTGCTCCTGTAAGGATTTGCAGCCTCGGAAACCCTGCACAGGGTCGCTATGAGTCAGAACTGACTCCACGGCACTTAACAACAACAACAACAACAAAGTGATGGATGGAACTGACGTTGCTTTGGCAGGACCAGACCAAATTATTTCACAGGCCTTACACGCCATACAAGTGAGATGTTCCACACCTGGGCTGCATAGGATTTCCAAGGAGCAGCTGGTTGGTTAGCTATCAGTGATTAGCTGTCCAGTGCATATATATGGTCCTATTTTTGCATGTTTGTGTCAAAAGTGCGATTTGTTGCTATGGCCGCAGACTCATGGAAGTACAGGATTTTGTAAGGAAACCAACAAAGGAGCATAGGATATGAAAGTTTCTCTTCTTGAATAGTTATTTTGCTTACTGTTACCTGTTATGACTGAAAGGAGGAGTCCTGGTGTGGTGCTGTAAGATAAGCACTGGACCGCGAGGTGGTAGTTCTAGCTTGGAAACCCTAAACAGGTTCGCTATGAATCTGAACCAATTTGATGGCACTTAACAACAACAACATGGCTAAAAGGAATGTAAGAAATGTTATGCTGAAGCTGAGGAGAGAAAGTTGCTACTGGAGTCACCTGGGGTAAAAGCCAGGTCAGATAAACAAGTAGATTTGTAGGGTCCCAGAGCCTGCTGGATCCACCCTACCAGAGACCCAAGGATGCTTATAAATGAGGGATACTTCAGAAGTGGTGTCGAGAAGATTGAATTTGGGTGTCTTAGAAAGGATATGTGTTTATCTGACTATACAATCAATATTGACTTCTGCGACCTAGTATTGTAAAATAGACACATCTGTGATGGAAATTAATATTGAGTGTCTTAATTACAAAGAGCTTTTAAACCTGTCTTCAACCTATGTTTGATTGAATATGCTAAAAATGAAGTTAGAATTGTCAGGAAGAAACAGGCTTTTTTGTTTTAAGTCTTTGGAGAATAAAGAACTTAGGTGGAAACCTGAGTCCCATCCAGAACTTCTGAGAGAACAAGAGATTTCACTATTAAGAAAGACCTACAGAGAAAGAAAACTAACTTAAAAAAAAAAAAAAAAATTAAAGCAAGCAATTTACTGTTGGATGTTTCAAGGCAGGAAAAGTGTGTACCCATCAGAGACAATCCCCTTCCAGAACTGAAAGTTAAAGGAATCTGGCAAGCAAACAGCCTGATATGCTCAGTGGTGACCACCTGGGGCCAACTAATGAGAGGAAATGGAGGAATATGCAGCAATGAAGAGACAAGTTAAGTGAGAGAAGAGGAAGGGTTGGCTGGTTCTTAGCTTAGGGAGTTGTGTGGACTCCTGAGACTACAGGCATTGACCTAGCCCATGGGAGCTAATGCAGAGAGAGAATGAATTGGCCAGCTGGTCTGAAGTGCAGGGAAGTGTGTGCAGACTCCCAAGCTTAAACTGGTACCCAATTGACCTAACTTGAATTGCTAGAGCTTGAACAGACCAGAAACCAAGTGAATTAAAAAAGATGTTTGATACTGTGAACTGATGAAAATTGTTCCAACTTTTATTGCTTGTTCTGGATTGGACTTTGCTTGTGGATGCAGATGCTCATGGTTCCAAACAGAATGGAAGACTATTCAGATCAAGGAACATGGTTGCTTTTCAGAGTACTGGGTTGATATGGATGGGAAATTTAGAAATTAGATATCAAAAATGGGAAGAGATAAAAGCAGTAAGTGGCTGGCTTACAAGCTTTCATGGGTGTGCTCAGTTAAAATGATGGTTATGGGGGAAAGTTAATTCATGAAGAATGAAAGGGCTAATGCTTTGAAGAGCAAGGGGGTGGCTTGCAGTGCAGTGAATTATTTAATGTCTCTCCTGGCCATAGTTTTTGTAAACTCCCACCAAACATTTTATCCTGATGGGTCTGGGTAAGAGAAAGTGGGAGAAGACGCTGAAAAGATGATATAATTCAGTTGTGACTGGTTAACAAGGTTAATTGTGGTTGAAACAACCTGGAACTCTAATGTGTATATAAAATGAGCTATCTCAGAAGCAGGAACTGGAGATCTCAGTACCATTGAAGAAGAAGAGACAGATGTGGAGTATGTCTTTTGGACCCAGCAATACCTGTATATTGAACCTCTTTGACCCAGAGGCAGACAACTATGATACCAGAGAAGTGGTAGAGGAGCAACAGCAGCAGAACCAAGATCCAGAGCCCAAGACAGAACAGTCCATGGCGCAAGTACAACTGAGTGACTTTGGGCAAGAGACTGCCTTGCAGAATACGGTTCCTCTAGGCACTTAATTTGGTGAGGCTTGGTTTGCTGACCTATGGAGCTAGAGCCATGTGCCTTCAGGCTGAGGATTATGGTGGAATAATATGCCCTGTGGGCATTTATCAGCAGCCCTAAAAGAGCTTTGTAACACTGGTAAAGCACAGAAAGACTGCCTATGGGCATGCTACGCTGGGAACATTTCTGACCCTGAATGGTAATCTGTTCCCTAATAAACCCCATAACTATGAGTATAGGGACTGATATCTGCATGACCATTGCCATGAATTATTGAGCCCAGCTAAATAGAGTGCTATGGGAAAGATTGCTAGTCCTATTTTTGCAGACCTCCATGAGTTAGAACCGACTAGATGGCACCTAAAAACAGCAGCAGCATGTGATCTTTAGAGGGGCAAAATCTGAATGCTCCAAAATGATCACACTAGCTCTGGTAGCGTAGTGGTTACGAATCGGGCTGCAAACCGCAAGGTCAGCAGTTCGAAACTACCAGCTGCTCCGCAGGAAAAAGATGAGGCTTTCTGCTCCCGTAAAGATTTATAGCCTCGGAAACCCTGTGCAGGGTCACTATGAGTCAGAACCGACTCCACAGCACATAACAACAACAATGTCAACCCAGAAGAAATGCCCTGTCATTCCCCTTCTCTTCCATTCTAGCATATATCCCTGTGTTCCCATGGATTAGTTACTTATCTAGTAAGGAATAGCAGGCAGCTGGTGCCAGCCTGGTGGTCTGTATTGCCCCAAGTCTTGGCTTGAGATATGACTCTCCTCATACCACTCCTTCATGGAAAATTTTGATTATCTAGTCGCCCACCACTTGAAACAGCTGTTGTTCTGGTCCTGGTCAGTAAGTTTCTCTATTTGTAAACCATCTTTCTGTAATAAACTAATGTCTCTCAGACTGATTCCTTGTCAGATTTTTGGTCTCTTAGCAACCACATATGCAGAAGGATTTTCCTTTCTGGGTTTAAACTCAAACAATCATCCACTGACAAATTTTGAGCATTCATCAAGTCATCAATAAATTTGACATTTGCCAGCATACCCTAATGACTTTTGTTGCTGTTAAGTACTGTCGAGTTGGTTCCGACTCATAGCAACCCTGTATAGGGTTTCTGAGGAGCAGCTGGTGGATTTGAATTGCTGACCTTGTGGTTCACAATCCAGTGTTGATCTTACAGTACCACAACATTCCTGTATTCATCTTGCCATGGCACTGAATAAAACAAGTTACAGGGTTTGTAGGGGTATTACCATTTTCTTTTATATTCACTGGAAGATTGTTGTTAGGTGTTATTGAGTCGTTTTTTTGACTTACAGTGACACCATGTGACAGAAAAGAGCCACTCCATAGAATTTTCTTGTCTACAATCTTCACAGAAGCAGACTGCCAGATGTTTCCCCTCAGAGTTAGCGAGTGGGTTCAAACCAGCAATTCTCCAACTAACCATTGAGCACACCAGGGCTCCTTCAGGAGATAATACCTAGAAGTAAACATAGTAAAGACAGGAAAGAACTGAAATTTAACACTCTAATAATGAAATTGTCTCCTACTCAAACCAGCTCTCCAATATTAATTATTAGTCAACAAATTACAGCCTGCCAGCCGAAACCTATAGCAGCTTTATTTCCCTCGATTTGTATTAAAACACAACCATGCTCTTTTTTTTTTTTTTTTTTTTTCAGTTTTATCAGTGGCTGGTTTCCTCTCAACAACAGCAGAGTCAAGTAGTTGTGACAGAGCCAGATGGCTCATAAAGCCTAAATTATCAACTCTCTGGTCCTTTACAGAAAAAGTTTGCTGACCCCTGTCCTAGGCTAAAGACCCTATCTGAGATTTCTCTTGCAGTTAGAATTTCCAATTTAACAGTAAACCAAGGCTAGTTAGTAGTTTACATCCCTCAAGCAATTAAACAAGTCCATTTCCTAATCAGTTGTGTTAAAACTGGGCAATATCTTTCCCTTTCCATTGTGATCAATCCCAAAACTGTATGAGTATTGTCTCTGATACCAGAGACCAGAGAGTAATGGATAGAAAGTGAGACCAGAGAAGGGAAGGAGGCTCCCTTTTCTTTTACCTAAGAATACATTTATCAGATTCTTCCATCCAAACTCATGTTTAAAAAAGTCACTCAATATACTAAATACCTATTAACCTCAAGTCACACCAGGAGTTGTGATCATATGAAGTAGGTGATGGGACTGAAAATGCAATCTCTTAACAGGCTAAATAAGTAACAATGTTCACTATACATCTAACTGAAGCTCAAGAACCTATATGTTTATTACCCCCGATGAAGGTGAGCCCAATTCTTCCTGCTTCTAACTTTCTCCCTGGGTGTAATTTAGGTATTTTGATAAATAAGCCAACCCATTTAAGGCACCAGAGGCCTATCTTGTTAGTACTTGTCACTAAATCAGCTTCTAATGTATTTCTATATAATTCCAGCACAACTTCTACAAAAACAGGGTACACAAAAATGTTCCTTTTGGCAAAGTACAAAATATGAAGTGATGCAATTCTGCCAGATCATGAAATTCGAGGGTTTCATTTGTTGATTCATTAATGAACATAATGAATGTCACAAATTATTAAGTTATGATAGAAACACAAAATAATTCTTCCATCTTGCATAATCAGTTGCAGCATGGCCCAGATTACATCTTCACAGAAGCAAAAATACACAGAAAAATCCTAAAAAATCACCTGTAGTCTTGAATACTACTCATTTGGATGACTGTAATGACATTCTTCCTGGTTTCTCTGCTTTCTGTTTTCCTCTCCAATTTCACACTCAATTCTGTAATATGTTTCTGAAGTAGGGGCAGTGATGGTTCTGTAGGAATATTATCACCTTCTAGACAGGAGACTTGGGCTTGATTCCTAGCCAATGCACCTTAAAGCACATCTACCAACTTCCATTGGAGGCTTGCATGTTGTTGTGATTCCAGACAAGTTTCAGTGGAGCTTCCAGACTAACATGGTATAGGAAAAAAGGTCTGATGATCACTTCTGAAAATCAGCCAATGAAAACGATATGGATCACAAAGGTCCAAAGCACAACTGATGACGAAAATGGTGCAGAACCAAGTAGAGTTTCACTCAGTTGTGCATAGGGTTGTCATGAGTCGAGGGCCAACTTGAGGATAGCTGAAAACGTATGTTTCTAAAGCATACACCCAAGAATGTCAATTTTTCTTCCATAAAATTTGGCAATGACTCCCTTTTTGTTACCTACAGAGACAGTTAAAGCTCCTGAGCAAATAAGGTGTTTCACAATATAATCAAAACCTAGCCCACCAGCTTCATCTCTCTCTTTAACTCCTTCCATGCAGAGCATGGCTTGATGACAACCAGTTGTGGTCTTTGCCTTGAATATAAGCCACACGGCTCTTTGTTTGGTCCACAACAAGGTAAATGGTCTGTCCCAAGCAGGTCACCAAGACGCATGGCTAGCATCTGACCACAAAGTATAGATGGAAGCTTAATTTTGCGAAGGGACTGTTTAAAGCTAGCATGTGCTCTCATCTCTCTGTCAGTCCTCCTAAAGCCCCAGTGGCCTGTACCAAGAAGCCAGTAGCATTGTCCTCAAGTTGCTGCTGGATCACCTACAGTCATTCAAGCAAACACCTCATCGGCTGTGACCCTTATTTACCCACTACCCTAAAATGCTTTCCCTGGAAGATATAATCTGATGGATGTTAATGTGTCTGTCTGCCTCTCTCTTCCTCACTATCATTCTGTTTCACTTTCAACCAGTGAGGCAGCTGAGGGACCCAGAGAATCTACTAGTGATCAGTAGGGAATTTCACAATATTCATTTTTTCATTCAACAAACATTTTAAAGCACTTACTATATGCCAGATTTTGTGCCAATGTGATTGTATAAGATGAAAATTCAATGTGCATATGCCACTGTTGTTGTTTGCTGTTAAGTGCCATCAAGTCGATTCTGACCCATAGTGACACTGTATAGGTTTTCCAAGGAGCAGCTGGTGAGCTTGAACTGCTGACCTTGCAGTTCAAACGACACTTGCCATTAGGACGTGGTTTATACACTGAGTAGTACTTCTTACCTAAATTGTCAACATCTGTGCTGTTTCCACAACTTTCCTATGTGCCCTGGGAGCTTCAAAGCAAAAGTTGAAACACCCAGCATCTGGAGAGCTCCAACAATTTAATGGGTGCCTGGCTGGTCAAAGATGTGACAGACTCATAGGACTGTAAGCTCCACGAGAGTAGTGATGCCCCTGGCAACTGTGATCAATTATTAAATAACATGGTCCTCAGAGAGCATAGAAAATGACGGATAGGGTGGACGTGTAGTAAAGAGCTCCACCAAAAACAACACAGAATACCCGACC
>NW_006408802.1:3659572-3680446 GCF_000296735.1 Chrysochloris asiatica
TTTGTGTGTTTTTTAAAAAGCTAAAGTGGATAGAGAGAAATACTTTCAACTGATGGTTAGTGGAGGGGATTATAATCAATGTAATGAAACAAGTTACATGAATGGTTGAATGTGAAACTGATGATGTACCCTGTAAACTTGCACTCAATGCACAATAAAAACCTTAAATTAAATAACATGGTCCATCTTTCTGCCACAAGTACTATCCTGCCCATCACCTCACAGGAAAACTACACCAAGGACTGTGTATTCTGATCCTCTCAGAAGATCCTCATTTCAAAGGGTTGAGAAACTGGGCACATGGCTGTGGTCCACAAGCCCACCAACTTTGCCTACTTGTACTGGTCATCTTGGCTCTAGCTTCTCACTTGGCAAGGTCAAGTGTCAGGGTCACCCAGCTGTGAAAAAGCAGCATCCCAGGCAATCTTTATTCAAACATATATATTCATGTGGTGGGTTTGAGGGGTTCTGGAAGAACCTCTCTATAAATACATCAATGTAGCTCTACTTCTGGCCTGTGCTGGTGGCTAGTAATTTATTAATTTGTATTCATGATTGCTAACTCTTATCAGTGTTTTAAAAATATCAAGTCCTCCTAAGAATAAAATATTAAGCCTTTAATGTCTTGGTGTTGACTGGTTTGGAGAGGACCAAACAATAAAAAGGGATTCAATCAATTGGCATAGTTCATAAAGATAAAGTTCTACATCCTACTTTTTATTGAATAGCATCTAGGGTCTTAAAAGCTTGTGGGTGGCCATTTAAGTTCAACTATTGGTCTCTTCCTGTATGGAGAGACCAATGAAGGAAGCCAATGACTCAAAGAAAAAACTAGTTCATGGAGTTCACACAAAACATGGTCTCTTCTAGTCTGAGATCAAAAGAACAGATGGTACCTGGTTATCACTACCAACCATTCTGAATAGGAAGACAATAGAAGGCTCCAGATTGAAGTGGATAAAAATGTAAAACAATATTCAAATTCCTTAAGAAAAAAAAAAGAATATTAGGGTTACCAGGCTGTTAAAGACTAGAGGAATCCCTGAGGTTATTGCCCTAAGACACTTTTAATTTGGAACTGAAGCCAAACCTCAAGGTCTCTTTTCAGTCAAATAATAGATTGACTTATAAAATAATATCACCCAGGAGGAATGTGCTCCCTTAAATAATCAACCATACTTGTATGAGATCAAACAGTCAAACTTGTATAAGCCTAAAAGTAAAGATGAGAAGGCAAGGAAGGGCAGGGAACCTAGATGAATGGAAACAAAACAAACAGACTAGAAATAATGAGAATGCTGTGAAAACTGGAATCACTGACCCAGAACAATTTATACAAAAAATGCTAAGTAGGAACTTAATTAGCTATGTAAGCTTTCACATAAAATACAATAAAACACTTTTAAAAACACAAAGGAGAGAAAAGTAAGACAATATACAGAAGCAGACTAGTTGGGTAAGAGGGCATGGGATAGAACCTTCACCTCCTCCTTCCTGTTTTCCTCTTTCACTGACAGCCAGTCACTAAGAACTGCCCATGTCTCCTTCTTAAGGTCTTTCAAAGCAAACCTGCCTTCTCCTTCATTCCCCTGCATTCTTCTCAATGTGCTTACAACCTCTCCTACAGATAAATGCAATAACCAACAATCTGAGAGCTCTGGCTGGAGTTTTGTGTTCACCCACTGACTATAGACCTTGCTATTGTAATCTTTCTAAAATACTACTGAATCATGCCGCGATGCCTACTCCAAGGCCAACAAACGCTTCCCTCTGTCTTCAGCCTAGGCACCTTATCCCAGAATTTGAGATAATGTAGCCCAAACATTATCTCCCCCGTGGAGGTATGACAAACATGAGTTTGTCAACTGGAATCCTTATTATTACATTATTACCAAGCTCATTCCCACTGTGAGCCTTTTAAGATACCCTCTCCTTTTCTCATGATTCTGCATTATTCTCTAAATTACTATTGTCAAGTAGCCTTCCCTACATTCCCTGAAACACAGTAACCTCTTCTTCACATGAGTACCTACTTTGGTGGCATCAACAGAATCAGGAGCATGAGATATAATAGTGGACTACCCACACCAAAGATCAAGTAAAGCCTTTGAGCAGGAGGCTCGCTTGTGGAATGGGGTTCCTCCAAACACATAATAGGGATGTTAGGTTTGCTGACCCCTGGAGCTAGAAGCTTATATTGGAATGAACTGCCCTTTGGAAATGTATCAGTACTAAAAGATATTTGTAACATTGTCTGAGCAGGGCAGACGTCAGTCTAAGGTGTTGAGGACCAGAGACAGCCTACATATAGAGACAGCAGAGATGATGCAGTCTTTCCTCCTTATCAAAGACCTGTATCCTGAGTATTTTATGATCCTGAATTGTAACCTGCTAACTACAGCCTTCAGAATGGATTGCACCACAGTGGAAAGAAAATGAAAATCCTCACAGCTGGACTAATAAATAACATCTTGATAAATGGAGAAAAGATTGAAGTTGTCAAAAACTTCATTTTGCTTTGATTCACATTCAACACCCATGGAAGTAGCAGTCAAGAAATTAGATGACATATTGCACTAGGTAGCAAATCTGCTGCAAAGACCCTCTTTAAAGTATTAAAGAGTAAGTTTGAAGATTAACCCATATTCACAATTTATGAAATACCTGACCCAAGCCATGATATTTTCAATCATCTCATCTGCATGCAAAAATTGGATAATGAATAAAAAAGACCATAGAAGAATCGAAGGGTTTGAATTATGTTGTTGACAAAGAATATAGAAAGTACCACAGGTTCCCAGAAGAAGAAACAAATCTGTCTTGGAAAAAGTACAGATGGAATGCTCCTTAGAAGTGAGGATGTCAACTTGCATACCGTTATAAAATAGACACTTGAGGGGAGACAAAGGAATAGCCAGAAATATCACCATAGAAATCTTGTAAGACTATCTTTTGCCTATAACTGATTGGAATACCTAAAATGGGGCTACAACTTGCCCAGTAAAAGAGGCTTCCTGCGGAGCCTCTGCATTTCATAAGACCATAGGTGGAATCCTGAACCTCATCCAGAATCTTCTGAGGTGGGAAATTTCCACTTGAAAGGAAAAGTAGACCAGCCTGGAGTGGCTAGAAGAACAGAAGATACTTCTTGAAAGAAAGACCAACTGGAAAAATACAAAGCAATAACGGCAGTCCGGCTGACTACTACAAGAACAAGCAAATTGCTCACCCAGGAGACATCAAGGCAAGTGGCAGGGTCCCCTCAGGGCAAACCCTCTTCCAAGACTAAGACACAAGGGAAATACACAAGCAGACATGTGCTCTGACTGGTGACCACATTGGTCACCAATAAGGGGAAGTGAGAAAAAAACAGCAATGAAGCTGTGAGCTAAATCCTACCATGTTCAATCGACTCCTGTGAACCTGGGTGGAGACCTGGTTGGCCAGCAATATGGCAAGACCTGGGAATTCCTGGGCCCAGAGTCAGTGACATAACTGCAGAGGACTAGAGTGGAGAGTGAAGCATCCAGCTGATAAGAAGAGAGGGCATATACACAAGAACACCCACACTTGCAAATAATACCCACTTTGACCTGGCTTCAATGGCTGGATGATCAGAACTGAACTAGAAGAAGAAAGAAGAGGGGAAAAAAAGTAATCTGATATAATTTGATGAACCTAACCTACACCTATGCATGCAGTAGCTCCAAAGAGGGAACAAATCTTTACAGCAAGGATCACTCCCACCCCCTCGGTACACAGGGTAGACAGGGATGGGCAACTTGGACATTGGCTACCCAAAATGGGGGTGGGAGGAGAGGGGCGCTACAAAGGCAATAAATGACAGGCTTACAAGCTTTCAAGAGGGAGCCTAGATGCAGAGGGCACAGAGGAAGGTAGAATCTCCACTGAGTACTATCTGTCTGGGCAGGGCTGGTGAAAAGAGATGGGGATAGGACTCCTGTGGTACAACAGTGAATGACTGCTATCAGGACTGACTGTGAGGGTTGGAAATGTAAAGGTAGACATTTTGTAGTAAAAGGAGGGGAGTGGTTGACTTTGCAATCCAAGAGCGGAGGTCCCTGGGACCACTGAGGGAGGAAAGCAGAGTGTGGGACCCTACCCAGAGAAACAGTGACACCAGAGATGAAGGCAGAGACGATCACATGAAGAGATGGAGCAGCTGGGGACTCTTGACCCAGAGTGGGAGACGGGCTGTGTGCTGACGACCAAGTGGCAGGCTTGTAGGGTGTACCCTTTGGTTGGTTGATGATGCATGGAGGGGATTGTAACCATGGCAATGAAACAATATACGATAGTATGAATGTAAAGCTAATGTTCTCCCATGTAAAGTATCACATAATTCATAATAAAAACATTAAATAAAAAAAGAAGAAGTGAGGATGGCAAGACTTATTCTCTAGTTCTTGACATACTGTCAGGAGGGACCAGTTCCTAGAGAAGGACATCATGGTTGGTAAAGTGGAGGGTCAGTGATAAAGAGGAAGACCCTCCAAAAGATGGATTGATACAGTGGTAGCAACAATGGGCTCAAACATAACAACTGTGAAGATGGCATAGGTCCAGACAATGGTTCATTCTGTTGTACATTGGGTAGCTGTGAATTGGAACTGACTCTATGGCACCTAACAACAACAACTTCTCAATTAAACCCTTTAACTATGAGTATGGTGTCTCAGTTCTGTGTGAGGATTGCAATGAATTATTGAGCCCAATTGAATAGAGACTGCTGTGGTTGGTGTCAGATTTTAAAGAAGGTTTAGGGGGAGGAGGCATGTCTGACATCACCTCATAGGAATCAGCCTTGGGCTAATGCTGAGTTTATTCTTCTTCCCACTTGTGAAGCTGGAGGAGATCAGATACTGTAATCACCACATCCTTCTTATAACTGTCCTGCTAGTGATTTCTCATATGTATCTGTCTTATTTTCTAATTAAATTTCAAACTCCTGTTGAATGCAGGAACCATCTTTTTTCACTACTTACCATACAAAATGTTGCCTTATTGATGTTCTTGAGAATAAAGGAAGATTTATATTGGAGTCTGAAGTACTGGTGTAGCGCTGTAGGTTATGTACAGGACCACAAGGTCAGTTTGAACTGAAAGGCCAGCAGCTACTCCTTGGAAACCTTATACAGTGTTGTTATGAGTCCAGACTGTCATGACAGCACATAACAACAGCAACATATTGAAGTCCTGGTATGGCGCTGTAGGATCAGCACTGGACTTGGAATCAGGAATTCAGTGGTTCAAACACACCAGCCACTTCTCAGAAACCTGTACAGGGTTGCTACAAATATTGTTTATAAGAAGAAAACTGAAAAATCTAGTCTGTTATGGGTTGAATAATGTCCTCCAAAAAAAAAAAAAAGTTAAATTCCTAACACTTAAACTATCAATGGAGTTATAGTGTGGTTAATGCTCTGGACCGTAGGGTCAGCTTGAACCACAAGGTCAGCGGTTCAAGATCACCAGCTGCTCCTTGGAAACCCTATACAGGGTCGCTATGGGTCGGAACTGACTTGAAAGCACTTAACAACAACATCACATTATGAATGTGACCTTCTTTGGGAAAATATGATCTTTCTTTGAAGATATTAGCATTTAAGTCACATAGGAATGGAATAGATCCTAATTCCAATTCCTACTGAACAGTGTCTGATAAAGGGGAGAACAGACACTGAGATTCACATGCTGGGGAAAGATACCGTGTGAAGATACATCTACAATCAGCAAAGGAATGCCAAGAAATGACAGCAACCACTGGAAGGAGCTGTGGTAGTGTAGTGGTTACAAGTTGGGCTGCTAATCTCAAGGTCAGCAGTTCGAAACTACCAGCTATTCCACGGGAGAAAGATGAGGCTTTCTGTTCCCGTAAAGAAACCTATACAGGGTCACTATGAGTCAGAACCAACTCCACTACACACCACCACCACCACTAGAAGCTAGGAGAGAGGCAGCTCTTTCTCAGACCTCTTGGAAGGAATACACATGGTTGATACTGGACTTCTTGATACAGTTGATTTGGACTTCTGACCTCCAAAATTGTTCTTTAAAGCCATTTACTTTGTGGTATTCTGTTATGGTGGCTGTCCCCATAAAGGGAACTATAGACCATGATGGTCAGAGTCCACCCAGAGCTTCCTTTGGCAACTGCTGACCACTTCTCTGGAATTCCTCACTCAGAGCAAACTCAGTACAAACCCCCAAGTGCACAAAGCTTCTCACCATGGTTCATGTGTCCAAGAGAGCCTGAGCGTGGGGATCTGCCCATTCATTAGTGATTCCACCCACTAAATGAAGTCAAGCCTGTTGCTCATGTTTACTCAGAGGAGACATGCCACTGACTAGAAGAATGTCCAAATAAGTTTACTGAATTCAGCGTATATACAGTACATACAGTACATTTCCCTCTACTCAAAGGGGCATGGGCCCCTTCTGACCCTTACACTCCTTCACTGAGGTCTCCAAGATATTTGAACCATGGCAAAGGAAACAGCTTCACAGGCTCTTATCCTTTAATGAAAAATAAATAAATAAATGTAACCTTTGCATATCAACTAAAAATTTCCCAAAGCCTGGAACCTGATTATGCCTAAAGTCTATGAATTATGCATGTTGCCTCAAGTGAAAGAGATCAGATTTAATTATGTTCTGAGGGGGCATCTTCCCTAGAATTAAATGGAAAATATCCTCATTTGTTACTGAGCTGTTTTAAGATCTGGTTACCAGGGGCTTTTATGCAGCACTGTATATGCTGAGAAACAAAAGAGAGTTCACTGGATTGGCATGAGGGAAATAAATATGAAACCAGAGACAGCCCTTTCCATGTCTACATGGAGCCGGCTTCTAAATTAAACCTAGACAAGAATGACACCAATACCAACACATGCAAACCCTAATAAATTAGCTGCACCCAATTATTAAGCTGCAGCCTTAGGTCATTTTGTAAAATTGATCTTAAATGAAAAATGTGTAATTACACTTAAAGCAGTTACAGGCTGCTAGTCAATGAAAAATTTATATTTCCTGTGGAGTTGTACCACTTTCTGTGCATATAAAATTAGCTGGACTCCTAGAATTTATATTACAATCGGAAGTGGTTCAAGAGACAGAAACATTTTTCAATATACTTTTCTAAATGAGCCCACAATCTGGCCAGCAATGCATCCAATGTGTATGTTAGAATTTTATTGCTTTTGGCCAAAAGCCACTGGAAGATCAAGTGTTCAGAATTCCAAGCAAGAGCTTCACAACATTTTTAAAAGCCATGATTGCATTTTTTTTCTATTCTCCTTTTGTTATTCTCTCTTCTAGATTTGAAAGGCTTATTTTTAGTAAAAGCAAAAATAGCCTAGAGGAGAAGGGTGGGCAGAGAGGAAAAGTCATGGGAATCATCCTTGATTCACTCCTTACCTCCCCCCTCATATGTGGCCCACCATATGTTCTATTGGTTCCATCTCCAAATTTACCTCAGAACCCTACATGTGTCTCCATCTCCACTGCTCCCAAGCCACCATCTCACTAACATCATAACTGACTTTTTTCTTCCTACTTCCCATAGTAGGTTTGCATATCTTGTTATAAATGTAATAAGACCACTGCTCTGCCTCTGACTTTTCAAAGACTTTGTATTACCCTTTAAATAAAACCAAACTCTTCTTGTGGCCTACTAGGTTTGTTTGATGTGGCCTGTGCCTTCTCCTCAGCCTCACCTCTTTTCACTCTTGCATCCTTCACAGTGGTCCATCACACCAATCTCCTCTCATTCTTCCTGGGATTTGTGCATATTATTCCTTTCTTATGGAACATTCTTCCCCAGAATTCATATCTTTAAAAAAAAAAGAACAAGATCATTTGTCCAAGAGTTGGCTCGACTCATGGCAAGTCTTCCCTACGTCAGAGGAGAACTGTGCACCATAGCTCTCCATGGCTGAGTTTTCAGTGGTACAGCATCAGGACATTCTTCTGAGACACCTCATGAGAGAACTGAACCTCCAACCTGCTCAGAAGTTTAGCATGTTAACTGTTTATACAACCCAGGTCCTCCCATAATATCTTAGCTTCCTGCTTATTTCTTGTAGAATAATTCACTTATCAATGTTTACAGTAAATATAAAATAAATAAGTGAATGGAATGCCATATTTAAGAAATTATTAATTTGTGAATAAATACTTAGAAACATAATAAGAAAATGACTTAAGGGAAGTTCAGATTAAGCTTACAACTGTGTGCCCTAAAAGAGCTAACCCTTTCAGGAAAAACAAATTGCATGCTGAATTATAAATATTATGCTTATACATTTAAAAATTGGACTAACACTAAAATTATATTGTTTTAGCAATTTTTCATTCCTTATCTGTGTAAAGACAGTTTTGAAAAAGAAATTTTGGTGCTGTAGGATCAGCACTGGACTGCGAACCACAAGATCTGCAGTTTAAACCCACCAGCTGCTCTTTGGAAGCCCTAACAGGGTCCCTATGAGTCAGAACTGACTTGACGGCACTTAACAACAACAATAAATACAGGCAATGCTGTGTCCTGTTTTATAGTGACTGTTTCAAAATTTACATTTATCGCTCAATATGGCAACAGATATCAATGAAAAAATTAATGCTAGTAGGGTTCTAGTTCATATATGCACAGGTTTATTCCAAACAAAACATGTTTACATCTGTCTCTGTGATTAGTGGATGGCTACAGAGACAAGTTCTCTCTGTAATCCCCCTGTCTTAGTCTTGTTAGTCTATCTTCAAAGAGAGATCCACTCAAAACAGTGGTCGCTAGAGGGAATCTATTGAACCAGTTAAATTCAAGGGAGGATCCCAAAGGGTTATTCTTGATAGATTTTCTCAGAGGATACAGAATGATCATGTGGACTTATTGGGAAGGAGTTTTAAGAAAACTGAAAAGTGCCTCAGATGGGAAAGGAGAGCAGAGAATTATCTCAGGAGAGGTACTGGGTGTCTACAGGTATCCCATACACAGAGCAATGAGTACTTTAGTCTTGAGCAGAGATAAAACTGGAGAGAAGCGGAAAATCAAACAGAGCTTGAAAATATTTCGTGATGAAACATGAGTTTCCTCTGGCAACAGTTTATGGTGTTTGGGCTCTAGAATTCAGAAGAACTACGAAGCTTGTGGTGGGAGTGCCTATTGGCAGGAGATAAATACTTCCTTGGTGCAAACTGGGCATTAGGGACCTGCTCTTATACATGCACACTGGAAAAATATATTTTATTAAATAAGATAATGAAGTCAGTCCTTAGAATAAAGACATACCTTTATAACCTTCAAAACAATAATCAGTACGTTGGCTTACATTCTTTATAAAATCTATAATTTGGAGAAATAAAGATTCTAGGACTTGGCAGGAAACTTTATACAGAAGGAAGGAAAAAAGTGGTCCAGAGGAAACAGTAAATAGGGCTGTAAAAATAATGACCGTCTACAATTGAGTTCTAAAATAAACATCCATGTTATATGCTTCATCATTTAGCTAACACTTCATTTATCAATGTAATTTGCAATTATTAAATCTTCAAAAGCCCCCTGTGAAGCACAGCTTCTGATTTTTCAAATACAGATGAGGAATTGGGTGACATGTTCAAGGTTATAGAAACAATATAAACAAATAACAAAGACAGGAACTTTCTGAATTCCTACAACTTGCTTCAATTTCTGGACCATTTTACAACTGGTTGCTAAAATCAGTGGTCATTATTATGAGCTGTGCACAGACAACATTCTGCTGCTGTAATCATTAGAAAGGCTTCTTATGGGCATGCACAAGGATATGAATCCTAAACCACCTGCTGAATGTAGACTCTTGAGTAAATTTTTACAGGTTCCATATCTTGTAACCATCCTACTTAGAATTTTGTAACCAGAAGCAATTTGCTCTTACTAGATTATTTGTAATATGTCCCTTTAAGACATTAAGAGTTCAAAACTTTAATGTTATCTCCTGTGTAATATGACCATTAACCTCAAATATTCTATTGATTGTAAGGGGAAATGTAGTTAACCTGATGTTTTTCTACTGCACGACAGAAAATTCCTTTGTTTCTTTACTAGTATAAAGAGGCAGAATTTTTGTGTCTGACAAATTTTTTCTTAGGTCCTGATGGAATGAAATAAATCAGTGGCTCTAACATATCATAGTAAATAATGGCATATGAAAAATTTAATTTTGTTAATATACATACTCACACATACACACACACACAAATGTCAGAGCAGAGGGTGGCAGAGCAGAGAGACACGACCTCACATCGATCACTTGCACTCTTCTAGATCAACCTTAGATCACTACCAACCCTAGTGCCCTATTTGTCTGCATAGCAGGTGCACTTACTCTTACAAGGACATTTTTTTTCTATAGAAAAAGTATTCAAGTACTTTTCTACATACATATATTTAAAAATAATTTAAAGTTCTTGTTGTTGTTGTTAAGGGCTGTTGACTCATAGTGACCCTGTATAGGGTTTTCAAGGAGTGGCTGGTGAGCTTGAATCACTGACCTTGTGATTCAAGGCAACCTTTCAGTCTAATGCATTAGCCCGCAACATCACACCAGGACTCCTTAAAGTGATTGGTGGTGGTTGTGTGCCAAGGAATAGGTTCCAACTCAGAGCAACCCTTCATTTATCAATGTAATTTGCAATTATTAAGTTTTCAAAACACCCCTATGAAGCACAGATTCTGATTTTTCAAATAAGGATGAGGAATTGGGTGACATGTTCTGAGGCTGTAAATCCTTACGGGAGCAGAAAGTCACAGCTTTTTCCCACTGAACAGCTGGTAGGTTCAAATTGCTGACCTTGAGGTTAGCAGTCAGATTCATAACCACTAGAAATATTTCATTTGTAAAATTACAGTATATTTTATACTAGAATAAATATTCTAAAAAAATTAAATGTATAAAATAGTCAAAAGAAATTTATTGTTATTAGCAAAGGCTGGTATATGATTAGGTTATACTAGCAAAATTTTAAGTAGAAATTTTTAGTAGATAGCCTGGGTCAGCTGTTTGACATTTGTTTAGAGTACAGATTGGATCTGAAAATTTTGACTTTTGCTGTGATGTTTTTGTAAAATGGGACACTAGATACAGGATAATTGGCTACATTGTTAAGTGGGGTGGGGGTAGTACACTACCTCTTGTTGTTGTTGTTGTTAAGTGCCGTGGAGTCGGTTCCAACTCACAGCGACCCTGTACAGGGTTTCCGAGGCTATAAATCTTTACGGGAGCAGAAAGCCTCATCTTTCCTCCACGGAACAGCTGGTAGTTTCGAACTGCTGACCTTGCAGTTCACAGCCCGATTAGTAACCACTATGCTACCAGAGCTCCTTACACTGCCTCTTACACACTGGTAAATATGATACACTCAGTGGAATGAGGAGCCCCCTCCCCTTCCTTTCCAAGCTGACCTAAAAAACAAACTGCAATAGAAATCTGGAGAAAGCAACCCATGCCCAATGACCTTCTTTGTTTCTATGTTCTCCTCCTACTTATCCATGTCAAGAGAAAGAAATGAGGGAGTGTGCCAAATAAATGTTTTGGTGGTTTCTCTTCACCAGCCCAGCAGGAATCAGATAGCTGTGAGTAAGTGTGGTGTGAAGAACAAACAGCAGGGGACAGGCTTTTTTACTGTCACCAATCTGTAGTGTGTTGTTGTCATCATTGTTAGGTGCCATCAAGTCAATACTGACTCATAACGACCCCATGTGTCAGAGTAGAGGTGTCCAATAGGGTTTTCTAGACTATGATCTTTACTGAACCACATCACCATGTCTTTCTCCTTTGGAGCCTCTGATTAAGTTCAATAACCAACCTTTTAGTTAGCAGTCAAGAGCCTAACAGGTTACACCACAAACTCAACTCACCTTTGAGTCTATCCTGGTTCATAACCACTCTACAGGAGAAAGTAGAACAGCTCCCTAGCAGAACGCCTCCCTAGAATTTCCAAGGCTGTGAATCTTTATGACAGCACACTACCTTGTCTTTAACCCACTGCACCATCAGAGCTCCTGTTGGCACCACAAGGGCGCCTTAACTCACAGCTAATGGCACATCACTAGGGAAGGAACCCAGTCACTGAAGGTGGTGCAGTGGTTAAGAAGCTCAGTTGCTAACAGAGAGATCAGCAGTTCAAAACTATCAACTACTCCACAGGAGAAAGCGGTGGCAGTCTGTTTCCTTGGAAACTCAATAGGGCGGTTCTACTTTAATCTAGAAAGTCATTATGAGTCAGAATAAATTCTACTAACTGGAAGTGAGTGGTGGAGCAGAACTAGAAACTAGGCTCTGCTGGCTGTAAAGTCTGATGTTGCTGTGTTGGCAGGAAAGAACAAACAGCTTCCATTTTCCTCCTTCCACCTCAGGCTTCCACCGTTCTCTAAACACTACATTCGACACAAGTAATGATCAAGTCTACAGAACACTCTGATACCACATTTCCAATACAATAAGGAATATGAGAAACAAATGGTGTACTTCATCACTAAACCTTGTTGTTGTTCGGCACCACTGAGTTGGTTCCAATTCATAGCCACTCTGTGTACAACAAAGCGAAACACTGTCCAGTCCTGCACCCTTCTTACAATTCGTTGTTGCAGGCACTGTATCAATCCATCTCACTAACGGTCTTCCTCTTTTTTGCTGACACTTTACTTTTCTACATACAATGTCCTTCTCCAGGGCTGGTCCCTCCTGATAACATGTCCAAAATTTCATCATCCTTGCTTCTGTGGAGTATTCTGGTGGGACTTCTTCCAAAACAGATTTGTTTGTTCTTCTGGCAAGCCATGTTACATTCATCATTTTTCACCATAGGAATTAATTCTTCTTCTGTCTGCCTTATGCATTGCCCAGCTTTCACATAATTACGAGGCAACTGAAAATACCACAAGTTGGCTCAGGCATACCTTAGTCCTCACATCTTTGCCCTTTAACACCTTTGTTGTTTTTTCTAAGTGCCATAGAGTCACTTCTAACTCATAGCGACCCTGTATAGGGTTGCCGAGGGCCTTGCAGTCCAGTGCTTATCCAACAGCACCACACCAAGACTTTAAAGAGGTCTTTTTCAGAAGGTTTGTCCAATTCAGTATGTCCTTTTATTACTTAACTGCTGCTTCCATGGATGTTGATTATGGATCCAAGTAAAATGAAATCCTAAAACTTCAGTCTATTCCCTGTTTATCATGATGTTATTGGTCCACTTGTGAATATTTTGTTATCTTTATGTTGAAGTGTAATCCATATTGAAGGCTGTAGTCTTTGTTCTTCAGCAATAGTTTGTGTTTCAAATTCTCTTCACTTTCAGTATGCAAGTTTGTCATCTGCACATTGCAGGTTAATGAATCTTCCTCCAGTCCTGATGCTACATTCTTCTTCATATAGTTCCATTTCTCAGCATGTTGCTGTTATTATTATGTGCCATGGAGTTGGTTACAACTCATAGAGACCCTGTACAGGGTTTCCGAGGCTGCAAATCTTTATGAGAGCAGAAAGCAGCTGGTAGTTTCGAACTCCTGACCCTGATGATCACAGCCTGATTCAAAACCACTATGCTACCAGAGGTGAAAGGATACAACCTTGACACACACCTTTGCTGGTTTTAAAAAACTCAGTAATCCTATGTTCTGTTGGGGGAAAAAAAAATGACTTCTTCATCTCTGTATTGATTCTGCAAGAACACAACTAAGTGTTCCGTAATTCCCATTCTTTGCAATGTTCTCCATAATGTGTTATTGTTCATACAGCTGAATGACTTGACATAGTCCATAAAGCACAGGTAAACATCTTTCTGATATTTTCTGCTTTCAGCCAAGATCCATACGACATTAGCAATGATATTCCTTGTTCCAGGCTCTCTTCTGAACCTGTCTTCAATTTCTGGCAGTTCCATGTCAATGTAGTGCTGTAACCATTTAAAAATTATCTTCAGCAAATTTTTATTTGCATGTGATGTTAATAATACTGTTCAATAATTTCTGAAATGTTTTGGATGCCTGACATGGCATTGTAAGATAAACACTGGACTGCTAACTGCGAAGTCAGCAGTTCAAACCCATCAGCTGTTCCTTGGAAACCCTATACAGTGTCACTTTGAAACAAACCCCACTTGACAACAAGTGAGAACAACTGGATCAACTCTCTTTGAACTGGACACAAACATGTATTAATTCCATTCAGTTGGCTAGGTAACTGTCTTCCAAATTCCCTGGCACACATAATTAAGCACTTCCAGTCTTTCATCCATTTGTTAAAGCATGTCAGTTGGTATTCTATCAATTTCTGGATCCTTGATATATAAATATCTAGATATTTCCTACTGGCTGTGTTTATCTGGAAATCCCTGGTTGTACAGATTCTGGTACTGAGAATGAATCATAAAGATGAGTTTTCTGAATTGGTTCTGAGTTTTTTGGAATTTATTCTTTAATCTGTTTGCATGTAAAGACACCATAGACTCTATTTCCAGGTAAAGACGGTACTGATAGTGTGAGTTGTGAACTGCCAACAGAGATCTGAAAACTTTCACCACTGAATACTCCTAGCCAAATGCTTAGTTATGAGTGATCTTGTATTCAATACTGCATGAAATGTATGTAGTCAGCCTAACAAGTATAATGAGGGGGGAATGTAGAGAAATAAATGATGAGGCCAGGGCTTCAAATCACCTGAAAACATCTACATTTGGCCAAAAGGAAACCCCTGTCTCCTGTAGCAGCAGGTCTGAGATTTCTGAAATCAAATCTGGAGTTTTATCCTAAAAGTGACTGAATGACAATGCAAACTAAATTCTCAGCCTCACAGGATACCAGTGAGTATGTATTGGGAAGTAACAGAATTGTTAAAACAGGAATGAGACTATATGACAAATTTCCATGAAGCTGGGGACACTGAAACCCTAAGGACTTGCTGAGCTTTCTCTGCCAATTCAAGAGTCCTTTTACTCAGTCTGAGGAGATCAACCCTGTACTGCATGATCAATCCGTAATGGACTCTCAAAGAAGTCACCTTGTAAGATACTGCTGGGTCTCATCAGGACTTAATCTTACCAGTCCTCTTTACTTCTAGACCTATAATTAAACTCACAGCACCATCAGACCACAAAGGGTGGAGTGTAAAATGTTACTTATGAGAAGATGCACTAAAGAACTGCATTATTTTTCCAAATTGTACAGACAGAGATTTGTGTAATATATGTGGGAAGTGATAATAAGAATATGAAAGAGTAGAGGAAAGAACACAAAAGTTGGATCAGTTCAAATTTATTGGTTTGAGCCAACTAAGTAGATTCTGCATTCAATGTTTCATAGCCATGATTCAAGAAGTGAAAATAGGAGTGGCTTCACTCATTATTATAGAAAATGGTTGTTTGCTGTCACTTTATACTTACACTTATGATTCCACTGAACTGGAAGTTAAGACCCAGTTACTAGAGGCTCCTCATGACTATGGATCAACAAAGAAGGGAGTTGCTGTACAGGCTTGGTTCTCGGGATGACACAGTGAAAGTAAGGAAGTGTATGTCTGGAATACTGGAGACCCTTTGTTGTTGTTAAGTGCCATCAAGTCAGCTCTGACTCATAGAGACTTTGTATAGAATTTCTGAGGAGTGGTTGGTGTTTGAACTGTTGACCTTATGGGTCAAGCCAAACTTGTGGCCCAGTACTTTATCCTACAGAGCCATACCAGGACTCCAAGAGACTCTTTAGAGTGCCTTTTAGTGCTACCACGCTCTGCGATTAAAGTTCATGGGAAATTATTGTCAGTACCAACTCATAGTAACCTTATGCACAACGGAAGGAAATACTGCCCAATCCTGTGCCAACCTTGTTGCTACCCTTGAGCTCATGGCTACTCCCACTGTGCCAATCCATTCAACCACAGGACTACCACAATTTACACAGTACTACTAATGCCCCAGACACTTCAGGAATGAAGATTTGGATCACCACAGGCAGAGAATCATACCTGATGAGCTGTTTGCTGAGGGCAAAGAGAACATGGAAAGGGTAGAAGGAGGAAGAGCCTTGGTAGCATAGTTGTTAAGAGCTTGGCTGATAACTCAAAGGTTGTCAGTTCTAACTCACCTAGAGACTCCACAGGAGAAAGATGCAAAGGCCTCACAGAAGACATACCTGGCAGAACTATTTCCATTATTAACCTTTTGGGGGCAGTTCTACTCTGTCATGGGGTCACTATAAATCAAAAAATTGATTTGATGGCACCTAACAGATGGAGCTCTGGTAGCATAGTGGTTACAAATCAGGCTGCAAGCCGTAAGGTCAGCAGTTCGAAACTACCAGCTGTTCCATGGGAGAAAGATGACGCTTTCTGCTCCTGTAAAGATTTACAGCCTTGAAAACCCTGTACAAGGTTGCTATGAGTTGGAACCGACTCCATGGCACAAAACAACAACAACAGAAGTTAATACTAGCTGCAATTATTTGAGCACTTAAAGACATGAGAACAGTTCTTAAATTTCATATTTGGTTAGGAAATATATTGGTGCATGTTAGAGTGTGTGTGCACATGTGTAGCAAATATCCTTGTTTCTTTCCCCCTCTTATCCCCTTATCATATATTGCAAGATGTATTAATAAGAAACCTACCGCCATCTAGTTGATTCCAACTCATAGGACCCTATATTGTTGTTAAGTGCCATCGAGTCAATTCCGACCCATAGTGACTCTGTATAGGGTTTCCGAGGAGGAGCTGGTGAGCTTGAACCACTGACTTTGCAATTCAAACAGTTTTGCAGTCTGGCACATTAACCCACAGCACCACACCAGGACTCCATAGGACACTATGTTGTTGTTGTGAAGTGCCGATGAGGACCCTATAGGACACAGTAAAACTACCATAAGAATTACAAGCCTGAATGCAATCTTTACAGACGTAGACTGCCATGCCTTTATCCTGTTAGTGGGTTAAAACAGCTGACCTTTCAGTAAGCAGTCCAGCCCTTAAACACTGTGCCATCAGGTCTCTTGTATTAATAAAAGGTAACAATAAACCACAGTATTTATATTACAAGCATGATGGCTCCATACAACAAACACTGGACTGCAAACCACAAGGTCCATGATTCAAGCCCACCATCTACTTCATGGGAAAACGATGAGGCTTTCTGCTCCCACAAAGATTTAAAGCCTCAGAAACCCTATACAGGGTCTCTAAGAGTTGGAACCAACTTAGATGGCACTTAACAATATATATTTCAGGGTATCAGGAACATTGAACATTACCCAAAAACTTTGCATTCTCTTCTTGGGAAAGGGTTAGTGCATTTTCAATTATATGTAGGCTGTATTATGTTAGGTGGACATATGACTTTGCTAGTGCCTTTATTTAGAGATGAAATCCTGCTTTGTAGATTTGTATGAGTGTCAAGTTGACAAAGGGTAGATTCTGATGGTTAGTTTTCTGTGTCAGTCTGGCTAAGTTATGGTGACCAGTTTTTTGGTCAGACATTAACTTAGCTGTTGCTGCTAAGGCATTCTGCAGATATAGTTAACATTTACAATCAGTTGACTTTAAGAAAGGATGGTACTTTTGAAAATGTGGGGTGAGTTTCATCCAATCAGATGAAAGGCCTTTAAGAGCAAAAACTGAGGTTTCCTGGAGAAAGGACAAAATTTTCTCAAGATTGCAGAGTTCGATTTTACCCAAGATTTCCAGTTTGCTAACCTACCCCACCCCATTAATGGCAGACTCACCAGCTCCCACAATTGCAACCCTGGTGATCCGGTTGTTCAGGGCTCAACTAATAACAGAAAGGCCAGTGGTTCAAATTCACCAGTAGCTACATAGTAGAAAGAGGTATCAGTTTGCTTCCCTAAATATCAGAGTCTTGAAGACTCTATGGACTAAGAGGAAATTTTACACCAATAGGGTCACTATGAGTCAGAATTGACTTTATTACAAAAGGATTTTGTTTTTGTTTTTAATTCCACATAGACAGAGATGCATTACCCCTACTAGTTCTGTTTCTCTGAAGAACCATGATGGATATATAGAGTATATTGAAATATTAAACTACAAAACAGTAAACGTTTTAAAAAACATTATTTTAGAACCAAAAATTTTCAAGTACTGTTAAGTTGCTTCCACTCATAATGACCCTATATATGGATCTCAAAGCTTGAAATCTTTGACAAAGCAGAAAGTCTCATCTTTCTCTTATAAGTGGCTGGTAAGTTCTGAACTTCAGATCTTGTTGTTTGCAGAACCAAGAATATTTTATTCTAATTCACTAAAGAATACCTTATATGATACATGGTGGCGGTAGTTATATGCCGTGAAGTTGGTTCTGACTCATAGCAACCCTGTACAGGGTTTCTGAGGCTATAAATCTTTACGGGAGCAGAAAGCCTCATCTTTCTCCCACAGAATAACTGGTAGTTTCAAACTGCTGACCTTGTAGATCACAGCCCAATTCGTAACCACTACACTACCAGAGCTCCTTATATGATACATGCCAACCTATGATTCTGAGTTCTGATGTGGTGCTGTAGGATGGACTGCTAACCACAATATCAGCTAGGAGTGGAGATGAAGTATCCAAGAGCAAGGCAACAGGAGAGGGACTTGCCTAGAGAAATCTGTTTGTGAGAAAGTTGCTGTTGTGTCTTTTTATAGTATGTCAATGGATTAGGTATGGAGAGAGCCTAGAAAGTCATCAACCTAACGTGGACACTTTTCTTCAATACAAAGATGAAAAAGAGGGAAGGAAGGTAAAATTTGCGATGGTTGTTGGTGGGTGTGTACTGTTGAGTTGGTTCCAACTCATAGCAACCCTGCATAGGGTTTCAAGGCTTTAGATCTTTGCTGGAACAAAAAGCCTCATCTTTCTAATGAGGAGCAGCTGGTAAGCTCAAACATCCAACTGTATGGTTCACAATCCAGTGCTTATCTTCTACAACAGCCACCATACTTCCAAAACTTGAGATACATTTTTCTTTTAATTTGTTTTATTTTCTGGCAAATACTACATTTTACACTGTTAGGTGAGGGGGGAAATTAACTTCTTCAAAGATCTGTTTTCCTGAAAGAAATGTTCAGTGGAGTTTCAGATCATTGACAATGTTTGACGGTGAGTAATTCCTTCCTGTTGAGTGTGGATGGGACCTGTGACTTGGCTCTTAACCAAAAGAAAAAGACAAAAGTATAGGCTGTCCCACCACTTCTCTGTCAGTTTGTCATACTGTGGTAGCTTGCATGTTGCTGTGATTCTGAAAACTATGCCACCAGTACTTTAAATGCCAGCAGGGTCTCACATAGTGGCCAGATTTCAAGTGAGTTTCCAGACAAAGACAGACTAGGAAGAAGGAGAGACAAACTACTTCTAATATTTAATTACTGAAAACCTTATGAATAGCAGTGGAATTCTGTCAGCATCAGATTACTGAATATTGAAACATAATGAAGAGCAACAGAATATTGTCAGATATAGTGCTGGAAGATGAGCCCTTCAGGTTTGGACAGTGAATAAGAGAGTCCGTAGAAGAATTGATGCATTTGAGTTATGGTATTGGAGGAGAATATTAAAAAGTACCACGGGCTGCCAAAAGAACAAACCAATCTGTGTTGGAAGAAGTACAGCCAGAATGCTCCTTTGAAAGCCAGTATTGTCCAACTTGGTGTCTCATATCCCTGAATAAGGACATCATACTCACTAAAGTAGCACGTCTGAGAAACAAAGAAAAATCCCCAACAATATGGATTAGTACAGGGGCAGCATCAATGGATTCAAGCATAGCAAAGATTGTAAGGTTTGTGCAGGACTTAGCATATTTTGTTCTTTTGTGCATAAGGTCGTTATGAGTCAGTATCAACTCAATGGCACCTAACAACAACAATAATGGCTGTCACTGCCATGATTAAGTTACCTAATGGTGACAAGTGGTATCTCTAGGAAGGTGCAAAGGGATACAACAGACTGCACTAGTGACAGCAATATACTGTTTATAAAATTTTGTGTAGTACATCAGCAGAATATTATTTTCTATAAAAGTATCCTTGTAGTATTGATATGTGTAAGTTGTTAAACACATCAGTATACCAACAAGGCTAAAACTCTATGCTAATTTGCTTTTTAAAATCATCTAAGTCTCCATAGGACACCTGATGTGAATCTTTATGGTAAGCACTGGACTGTGAACTACAAGGTCATCAGCTACTCCTCAGACACCCTACATAAGGTCACTATTAGTTGGAATCAACTCAAAGGCACTTAACAAGGCTCTGCAGGATAAGCACTGAATTGCTAACCACAAGGTTGCGGTTTGAGCCCACTAGCCACTCCAAGGGAGAAAGATGAGGCTTTCTGCTTCCACAAAGATTTACAGCCTCAAAAATCATTTACAGCCACAAAAATCATATACATCAACACTTAACAACAAGGCTCAGTGGGTTAAACGTGGGGATGCTAACTGCAAGATCAGCAGTTAAAATCCACCAGCAAATGCACTGGAGAAACCAGATGCAACAGGTTTACTCTGCCCTAGAGAGTTGCTCTGAGTCAGCTCTATTTGATGGCAGCAGGCAATGCAGAGCTGTCATTATTACCCAATCATAATGATGCCTTAAATCACATGGTTTTGTCTGTGCTACAAGCACACAATGTTGTTTTGGGTGATGCCCCATTATCTTTACAGTCACTGATTTTGCCAAATTTTCTGGTGTTTTTGCTACAATATTGTGGTAATTATTATTAGTGAAGGTTTACCAATACCTTTGAGAATGAAGTAGTAAATAAAAAGGAGAAAAAAATTTAAAAAAAGGTTTCTACTCAATTACTCTGTGTATTCCTTCCATCTTTTCTTGATGCATT
>NW_006408802.1:3683500-3691564 GCF_000296735.1 Chrysochloris asiatica
CATTGATGGACTCGGGGGTGGCAGCATGGTGAGGTTGGCCCAGGATCAAGCATTGTTTCGTTCTGCTGTGCATGGGGTCGCTATGAGTCGGTTCCGACTCGATGGCACCTGACAACAACAACAACTCAATTACTACTAATGTTGCAACTAATGCTGTGATTCAATGTAGAAACATTTGACAAAACCATTTTGTTGTTAGAATTTATATAAGAAATGCTACATTGATGCAATTTACAACTGTATCTATCACATTATATTCTCTTATTAAAATTGATAATGATATTGTTAAGTGCTGTTGAGTCAGTTCCAACTCACAACGACGCTGTATAGGGTTTCTGAATTGTAGCTGGTGGGTTTGAACAAATGATCTTGTGGTTTGCAGTTCAGTGATTATCCTACAGCACCATGCCAGAAGTGAAAAACTGATAACAGACATTACTAAAGATTCTGTATGATCTGAATGAAAGGAGGTCCGCGGGGCAGGGTTGCCAGAGGAAGACTGTACTCCATAGTGTTTTCAGTGGGTCTCCCCTGCCCCCCAGAAGTAGATTGCAAGGCCTTTCTTCCAAGGTACCTCTGGTGGATTTATACCTCCAACCTCAGTAACTGAGTACATTATATTAACTCTTTGCAACACCCAGAGACTCCAGCATGACAACAATAAAAACCCTATTTCTAAATAGGATTATACTTATAAGTACAGGGGTTAGGATTTATATACATATTTTAGGGAACCAATTCAATCCATAGCAGATTTCTTTTTGTGTGTGTGTAGATTTGACATTTAAAAAGTGTGTGAATCATAGTGACCCCACATGTGTAGAATAAAACTGGCCTTCAGAGAGTTTTCAAGGCTGTGACCTTTCAGCTGCAAATTTCCACACCTTACTTCTAAGGTGATTGTGGATGAGTTTGAACTGCAAACTTTTCAGTTAGTAGTCCAGTGCTTAGTCATTTGAGCCACCAAGCTTTTTTTTTTTTTTCTTTATTCAATTTTGCAAAATCAGACATGGGCAGAAGGTGCAGCATGGCCAGCCCACAAACGTTTTTATTCCCATCTCAAAAAAGCCCCTCCTGCTGTTCCCCTTTTACTGGGTACTATAAAGTTTTCAATCTGCCCCTACTAGTCCTTACTGGGAGCATTCTTAGTTAAAGTTAGTTTCCCCCTCCTCATGTATTTCCCTTATTTCCTTGATAGGTATATTTTTATTTTGAAGTTCTTAGCCTGTCAAACTAGTTCTTCCCCTCCACTGAGTTCCTTTAGTTATGCTAGCCTGCCACCACCAAGACTCCCCTCACTCCTGAAGATGGACCATGCCAACTAGAGTTATTGGTCACAAATCCTCCCCTTTTCTCCTTACGCTTGTTGAACTCATCTTCATTTATACTTCTCAAATTTATCTAGCATCTGTTGAGCCACCAAACTTTTAAATGATTAAAAACCTAACTTTTAAAGGAAATCTTTGAGTCGTATTTTTAATTTTCTTTCAGTAAGATGTCATTGATGATCAAAATGTCACATTTTAATAAAGTCAAATGTATCAGTATTTCCCCTTATGGACAAGTGCTTTTTTGTGTCTTACTTAAGAAATTCATCTCTATTATCCCAAAGTCTATAAAGATATTTTCGTACATTTTTTTGGGATGTTTTATTGTGGGTTGTGTGATGGTTTGCATGGGAGAGCATTGGTTTTGCATTCATCCTATCGTGTATTGCTTCATTGCCATGGTTGCAGTCCCCTCCATGCATCATCAACCAACAGAGGGGTATACTTTGCAGGCCTGCTCCCCCCCCCTTCGGTTGTCAGCACACAGCCCCTCTCTCCCTCTGGGTCTAAAGTCCCCAGCTGTGCCATCTTTCCACGTCATTGTCTCTTCCTCCATCTCTGGCCTCACTGCTTCTCTGGGTAGGGTCCCACTTTCCACTCTTCTCCCTTGATGGTCCCAGGGACCTCTGCTCCTCGACTGCAAAGTTAATTACTCCCCTCCTTGCTGCAAAATGTCTACCTTTACATTTCCAACCCTCACAGTCAGTCCTGATAACAATTATTCACTATTGTATCACAAGAGACCTATCTGCATTTCCTTTCATCAGCCCTACCTAGACAGGTTGGATACTACTCAGTGGAGATTCTACCTTCCTCCACATCCTCTGGGTCTGAGCTCCCTCTTGAAAGCTTGTAAGCCAGTCACTTCTTGCTTTTGTAGAACCCCACCCCCACTTTGGGTGGCCAATCTCCAGGTTGCCTATCCCTGTCTGCTCTGTGTGTGGAGGGGGTGGGAATGGTCCTCGCTGTAAGGATTTGTTCCCTTTTTTTAACTATTGCATCCATGGGTGTGGGTCGTGTTCATCAAGTTGTATCAGATTGCTCTTTTTTTGCTCTTCTTTCTTCTTCGAGTTGGGCTCTGATCATCCGGTTATTGAGGCCAGGTCAAGTGGGTATTTTTGAAGATGTTTTAAAGTTTTACTTCTTAGATTTAGATTATTAATCAATCTGCTCAGAATTTATGTTTGTATATGATACAGGTGGACTCCTGGTATGAAAGCATGGGACTACTAACCAAGAGGTCAGCAGTTCAAACCTACGAGTCTCTCCTTGGAGACCTTTTACAAGGGTCACTATGAATCAAAATTGACTCAAAGCTATTTAACAATAACAAAAACTTTGGACTGTTTTTTTCCAATGATTAGTTTTTCTGTTCCTCAGCCAAAATCACACAGTCTTATTTTATTTATTGTGACATTGCAATGTAGTCTTCATGACATCTATACATTTGGTGAAAGTTCCTTTCACCGCTGTTCTTCTAATAGATTTCTTGACTTTTCTTTGACTTTTACTCCTCCATTTAAATTTATAACCAACTTAACTTAATTTCTTAGAAAAAAATTTGAGATTTTTGTTAGAATTACATTGACCTTACAGATCAATTTGTGGAGATGGTGACAGCTTTGTAATACTAATATGAATACAAATACATCCCTCCATGAACGTGCTATAATTAAAAATTGTGGACAGTTTATATGCAATGAAGCATTTTCACTTCAATATTTTTCACATGTACAGTTATTTATGTTCATCATGTTGTTCAATAATATTTAACTGTTCCCAAATTTTTCCATCAAATTTCCTTTAATGTTTTCTCAATAAGGTTTTAAATTAAAAAAAAAAAAAAGTGTGTGAACAGAAATTAATGAATCAGTCAAATGTCATCTGACCTTTTAGATAAAATTAAGATGCCAGTCAACAAGTTTGTGGGCTGTCCCAGAACCTATGACTGATTCTATTTGGACCCAAAAACCCGGAAAAGTAGTTCTACCTACCTAAACCTTCCAATAACCTGGATATGCTGTTGATAAGAAACAACCATTTGATTCCCAGCATATTCTAGAATACTACGAGGGTAAGCAAAAAAGAAGTGGTTCAAAATCATAGAAACCTTTATTAAACAAAAATATCCAAATGGAAGCTATTGCTTCTCAACATCTCCTCTATCTGTGTCTATATATACATTTCTGAAGGTGGTGTGTCCATCTCTCTAACCGTTCCCTAAGAAATTCCGAATTCTGATTTTACAGCATGTCAAAAGAGCAGTTTGGATAGTCCTGAAGGACCCAAACTGTGTTTTTTTGAAGCATCTTTTGAGTTTTGAAAACAAGTAGTCTGGGGGCAAATCAGGGTTATAGGGTGGATGGGATAAGGTTTCCCAAAGAAATCCTTTTTTCCAATGCAAGTGCCGTGTTGTAATGGGGAAAAGGAAATCCTATGATGTAACTTTCATGGACTTTTCTCACCAATGCAGTTTTTAATTTTCTTAAAAGTTTTTCATAATAAGCCCTTTGAGTGTCCTGTGACCTTCAAGAAAACCCATCAAGATTACCCCTTTGGGATCCCAAAGAACAGTTATCATGACCCTTTGGGTTGATCTCTCTGTCTTGAATTTAAGTGGCTCCCCAGATTTCCTCAGAAATACTGCACTGATTGGACTTTGCTTTCTGGGTCATCCAACACTCGTCCCTGGTTACAGGATAGTTGTTACAGAATATCATCATATTTTAATCATATTTAAAACACTAATGGAAAGACTTAACTCTTTAGGCTAACTGATCTTCCCACAACATTTTTGATACTCAGCCTGCCAAAAGCTTGTTGAGACCAATATGTTCACTTATGCCAAATCACGTGAGAATTAAGCTTTAGTAGCTACTGCACAAATGGTAATACTATGCTTTTCTTTCACTACATTCTGGACTTCATTCCCATTTTCTTTACTTATTAAGGTTGATGGTTTTTCCTTTCTTGGTTCGTATTTGAAGTCTTTCCCATCTTCCTTAAAACAATTGATTTGTCTAAAAATGAGTGTTTTATTTTGGGCAGTATTGCTACAAAATTGTTGCAAAGCTTCAATGATTTTGAAAGATACTCACTTGTGTTTTGTTAAAAATTTTATGTTAGCCTTGAGCTCAAAATCGTTTTATTTCTATGACTCAAAAAGGGTGCCTTAAAAAAATACAAAAAAAACTTAACAGGACTATTACCTGTGTATTGCTGAGAGAATGGACTTGTCTGCAGCCACAACTGATCACAGAGACATGTTTAAACATGTTTTGTTTGAGAAAAGCCTATGCATATATGAACTAGAATCCTGGTAGCAATACTTTCTGACTTACCCTTGTATACCTTTGTTTGAAGCATATAAAAAGAAAAATGATCACTAAAGCTAACCGCTCTGAAATTACAAGATGCCACTGATATCCATTATCATCCCAAGACCCATACAATTTTTTAAAAAATAAAATAAGCATACCTTCTTACATTTTTCACTAAAAGTAGGTCATTCAGTTTCACCTTGATCAACAGGATGATTACATGTCTAAACCTCCCATTCTGACCCTAAAATTGTCTTTAAATAAATTTCATGCAATTTTTATGTCTAATAAGCCATTACATTTTTATTACTGAAGCAGTAATAGCAGTTTATTAGATTTTTAAAATGCCCTACTGACCATTGAAGGTCTTTCACCTTCCTCAAGTAGCTCTTAAATGAAAAAAAGTCATTGTCCATCATAATTACTAGGTATTAGTCACAGGTCATAAATACTCCCTGTTTCTTGCAGTAGGTATTTAGGGGATTAAAATAGGACAAAATGAATATAAATTGCCTTTTGAATCAGTTAAAAGCTTCTCATTTAGGTTTATAAATATTCTAGAGATCTTGTCAAAGGATTGTCAAGACCAGTAGTATTTGTGCTTTTGCAAACCAAGAAATCAATACGCTTAATTCTGATCTTGCTTTACCCAAGAAACTGCACCACTAACACTGAATGGGCAGAAATCGCTTTTGCTGAGGTTTCCTCCTCTCAGTCTGAATCACACTTAAAATATTTATGGTTGTTCTTGTTGTAATAAAATTGTTCTTACATCCTTTTCCCCCCAGAGCAAAATCTCAATTTTATAGATCTCCTTAGTAATTCTGAAAAGTCTGTGATGCAAATTATCTTAGGAGCTTTTGCAGCTGGAAAGCTAAATACTATGAGAATGAAAGCTCAAACCAGTTGCAAGAATATATAATAATCTCAAGTGGAGTTATTCTAAGGAAAATCATGAAAAACAGACACTTTACTCCTTTTGCTCACTAATCTTGACATCTGTGAATTCCCCTGGAACCAGGTAGAGGTTTCCAATCTTTACATTTCTTTATTTTTGTCTCCTTTTTGCCCTGAAAAGGCCTCTCAGCACACCAGTCACTTAGAGCCTGAGATGATAAAAGTGTTTTCTTCCTTTTCTCAAATCTCACAGCACTTTATTCACCCAACTCTAAATCACATTATTCTTTGTTTCAAAGGCTCTGTCTATGCACATATCTTTCCTATTAAGTTATTTAAGGCTATACAGCCAAGTTTACAAACTTCCTAAAGTCTCACTAAGTAGAGCCTTAAAAATGTTGAGAAGACTTACAGATGTTGTAAGAGATTAAAAGGCACATTAACCAATTACAATAAAGTAACTTAATTAGATCTTGATTCAAGCAAATAAATTCTTTTTTAATATTATGAGTCAGTAAGAGAAAGCTGAACATACACTGTTTATTTGCTAATGTTATTTTTAAGCCGCCAAGTCTGTTCCAACCATAGCGACTCAGTAAAGGGTTTCCAAGGAGCTGCTGATGATTTTGAACCACCAACCTTGTGGTTAGCAGTCCAGTGCTTATCCTATAGGGTCACACCAGGACTTCATTTGGTAATGTTAAAGAATGTTGTTGTTGTTATGTGCCGTGGAGTCGGTTCCAACTCATAGCGACCCTGTACAGGGTTTTCGAGGCTCTAAATCTTTACGGAAGCAGAGAGCCTCATCTTTCTCCCATGGAACAGTTGGTAGTTTCGAACTGTTGACTTTGAGGTTTGCAGTCTGATTTGTAACCACTATGCTACCAGAGTTCCTTTTAGACATAATAAAAACACTCTTTCTGTTTTTTTTAAGTCTGCATGTGTGGGTGTATATAATAAATGGTATGAAGTCTGAAATCTGCTGTAAGTTAGTTGGGAAATGGGTACCGGTATAGATGAAACAATGTTGAATGTGGGCTGAATTCTATGAGGTGCACTTGGCAATGGGTATTGTTGTTTCAAAAACCACCCAAAACTCGGATGATTAAAAAAATAACTACATTTTATTATGATGACAAATCTGTAATTTGGGTTGGTGGGGGACAGCTCAAAACAGGGCTTTTCCCCCTAGTAAACTGGTGTTTCTTCCACTGACTACCTGATCCCAATACCATGCCCATAAGCTTTATAAGTTATCTATTGCTGCCATCAAAAACCAACCACATATGGAATGACTTACAATAAGATACATGTTTATTTGACTCATAAATAAGTAATTGAAGCACAGCTTAATGGAGTGAGGCCATCTTTTCACTACTTGACATCAGCTGAGGTGATGTGAAGACTGGGGGTTGGAATTATACAAAGGTTAGCTCACATCACTGGTGGTTGATATTGGTGATTGCCTAAGATTAGAGATGGAGCTGCTGTCCCGTATAGCTACATGTGACTTCTCCATGTGTCCTGGGTTTTCCTCCCAACATACTTTTTCCAGTCCAACACCAAATATCCCTATTGAGAAAGACAGGCAGGCAGAAGTTGTATTGACTTTTATAATCCAGTATCTAAAGCCATCAGGGTCACTATTTTGGATTCTATTTTGGATTCCTGGTGTGGCATTGTGGGATAAAGCACTAGATCACAAAGTTGGTATGAACCACAAGGTAGGTGGTTCAAACTCACCAGTTGCTCCATAGAAACCCTATAGAAACCCTGGGTCACTATGAGTAGGAACCAACTTGATGGTACTTTAACAACAATATTCATTAGGAGAGAGAATCATTGAGACTGGCCCAATTTTGTTGTTCTTGTTGTTAAGTGCTATCAAGTTGGTTCCAACTCTTAGCAATCATATACAGGGTTTCCAAGGAGCAGCTGGTGGATTTGAGCCACCTATTGTACAGATCAAATTGACCTTGTGATCCAGTGCTTATCCTACTGCACCACACCAAAACTCTAGAATTTGATAGGAAAAGTTTAAAGAATTAGCACACATGTTTTAAAATAGTTACAGGGCTCATTATTCTATTGTACTTCTGGTGTGTAGGACTTCTGGTAGGGTGTTGGAATGTGAACCACAAGCTCAGAAGTTTAGACCCACCAACTGCTCCTCAGAAACCCCATACAGAGTCACTATGAGTCAGAATCAACTTCAAAGCACTTAACAATAACAATAATTCTATGTACTTTTATATACTTCTGAAATAAAAAGTTTATTAAAATGATTTTTAGGGGTCTGGAAAAGATGGCGGATCGGGTAAAAGTGTAGTGATGAGCTCTGCCGAGAACAACACAGAGTACAGGACCAAGAAGTCTCAGGGAATGGTCCCAGTACTCTGAACCACATATAAAGGAATATTTAGAGGGTTGTAAGACTTACAGCTGGGGAGTTTGTGGCAGAAGCAAGAAATCCATTGCTTCCTGGTTCAGAACGCTCAGCTGCTCCAGGAGCCACCATT
>NW_006408802.1:3724248-3730476 GCF_000296735.1 Chrysochloris asiatica
GTGGACTTGTTTTAATTTTCTTCAGCTTCAGTTTGAATCACCCCTAATGTAATGGCTGGAACTGAAGTTTCCTTGGCAGGGTCAGAGCAAATAATTTCTCAGGCCTCATAAGCCCCAAAAGCCAGATATTCCCTACCCCTGCTATACAACAATGATATGGAAAACTATATGCAAGCGATACAGATGATAGTCCTGTAACTCTGAGTTTCAGATGAAGGGATAGAAAAATGGATTGAATGTTTACTAGGAGAGAAAACAAAACAGATGCATTTTAGAGAGATAGCAAAAAGGAAAGTCTGGTGACCTGAGCTTTGTGAGTAGGCAGAGACAAGAAACTTATTAACACTGAGGAAACATACCTGTGGTAATTTTTTCATTGTTCCCTACACTCTTTTGTTGGCCAGAGGTGAGGTCATCCCCCTAGTATGCATACACCCAGGAAAACTCCCACTCACCAGGTGGTCTGAGTTGCCAGAAGATGACCTCTGTGGTTGTGGGTCCCATTAAAGAAGGGAGAGCCATCTGCTATGACCCTGTTCCAGTGGACCCTGCTCCTAATCTGAACAGTCAGCACTAGACTACCCATCACTAGGAGAAGCAGCTGAACAAACAAGTGGAGTTAAAATAAAACCAGTCATGGCATCGTCAAGAGGGTAGTAAGTGAAACAAAGGCATACCACTTATTGGCTGACAGAAAGGGTTGATTTAATGCCCCACATTACCCTAGTAAGCAGAGGTGTGGCTGGCCGTCATCTACATACACTCTCAGGAAAGTGCCTGCTCTCTGGGCTGTCGAAGTTGCATCAGAGTACATGGGGAGCTAGCAGTACCAACGCCAGCACCTGGAATCAGGTGTGGCCTATTCCACATCTACAGAGCTGGCTCTGGTCAGTCCTGAACTAGAGAGACATCTTACCCTATGCTCAACTGTAGGATGGAAATACCATTGATATACCAGCTGCTTTGAGGTCTACACAAAGTACTTCAGGATTGGGTGCCCAGACCAAGAACACCTAGCCTTACAGAAACTCCATCTAGCGTTTAGTGTTATTGTCTCATCCCTTACCCACCTGCCCTGAGTTTCTTTTCCTCTCATTGTGTTTGTTTTTTCTTTCTCCCTTGCCCTTGTTTTTCTTACTTTCTCCTCTTTCTGTCTCCCCTTTCATTACTGCTGCATCTTTCTTCCTTATTTTCTTATCCCTCTTTTTAAAAACTATTCTCTGCTCTTTCCCATTCACTTATTGCATTCCTTAATTGTAGTTAGGTCTTTTTCTTTCTTTTTATTTTCTGTCATTTTTTATTATTTTATTTTACTCTCCATCTTTTCTCTCTTTGGATTTTGTATGCTTTTGCTAACTGTTCCCTGTTTATTTATTTTTAATATGAAGACAGTTACATTTATTGTACTCTTATGTATAATTGATCATATGAAAGGCCTCTTATAACTATAAAAGAGACAGCCCATTAAGTTGTTTTACCCTGAGGATTATACAAATTTGTAGATACCAGATTGGATCTCCAGCCTATTGGTTTCATGGCAATGGTAAATCATTAAGATGGTTTGTTTGTTTTGTTTTTAGAACTTTTTATTGTGAATTGAGTGAAGGTTTACAGAGCAGAACATCAGTTTTATATTCAACAAATTAGACATTTTAGTTTATTACATGGTTCCAATCCCCTTCATGCACCAACAGTTTTCCCTGTTGTTGTTTTTTTTCTTAAATATTTCCTTTTTAGCTGTTGTTTTCTGATTTATGATTGTTTTATTGCTCTCTAGTGTGTGTATTTTGCTTTCTTGCCTCATGCAACAAGAGACAACAACCATGTTCATGCAGCCCAGTCACAAAATGTACCCTCTGCTACCCCACCCACTGGGGCAAGAGCCAATACCAGCTGCTAAACACAGGCTCAACGATGACATCAAACATCAAACAAATCCATCCTGAATTGAACTGCACAAAGAACAGAGAAATGTGCAAAAGTTCATCTCTTGATCACACCCACCAGCAGATAGAGAATGTGTAAGAATATACCAACATACAATCATCAGCTTAATACAGATGTAACATCACTACAATGTCTTGAAAGAATCAGGCAATTTCCACTCACATGAAGCAACAAGACAGAGACTTAAACAAATGAAGAAGAGGGAGAGTAATAAGACAATTTTGAGGAAGCAAAGACACTGGAGCTACCTGAAAATGAATGAAAGAGAATGATATTTAAGTACCTCCAAATGATTAACAGAAAGTTCAATGAAAACAAGGAAGAATGCAGGAAAGCACCACAGGAACTTTAAAGTCAAATAGATTAATTATTGGAGATAATATAAAACTTGCAATTAAAAATTCAGAAGATTGGTACTAAGATTTCAGAAACAGATAGATAATACACTGAAAGAGAAAAGGAGTCGATTTTAATCAATGGAAGCCTGAATAAGTGAGCTGAAACGTAAAACTAGAAGCCAGAAAAACAATCAGAAAAAAGAATGAATAAATCTGAAGAAAGCCTAAGATTAATGTGGGACAACTTGAAAAGGACTAACTTTGGAATTCCAGAACAGGAAGAGACAAAGAAAAGCACAGAAAAGATAACCAAAGGGATTTTGGAAGAAACTTTCTCTAACATCATGAAAGACGAGACAATAACAAGAGAAGAAATTGAATGGACACCAAATAGCATAGATCACCAAAATAAAATCACCAAGACATATAATAATAATTCTCCAAAATTGAAGACAAGGAAAGAAGTCTGAAAGCTGCTCAGAAAAATGAAAAGTTACCTACAATGGGAACCAAAAAGAGTAAGCTCTGATTTTTTAGCAGAAATAATGCAGGCAAGAAAGCAATAGGAAGATATACACAAAACTCTGAAATAAAAAACGTCCAACTAAGAATCATATACCCCACAAAACTGTCCTAAATATATTATGGCAAAATTAGGACAATTTCGGATAAAGAGAAATTAAGAGAATTTTTAAAAACCAGGCCACCTTTACAAAATATATTAAAGGGAGTCCTTTGGACTGACAACTTGGGACTGAGAACAAACAACAGCAGACAACAAACAGAGATTGACATACCAGGAGACATTGCCCAGAATTTGATCCAGATATAGACGCACGCAAAATAAAACAAACCTATAAGACTTAAAATATGAAATCACAGATATCAATTCATAATTAAAATAACTACAAATCAAAAAGAGGCAGAAGAACAGTTACAGAAATTCTAAATGGCAAGAAAGTCAAGTAGATTTCAAGATAAAACAGCTTTAAACTGGAAAAAACAAATCAACTACAGGGTAACTGCAAATAAAATGAATACACCTTCACTTCTGAGCAAGAAAAGGGAAAACCAGGAAGATTTTGTAAACATTGAAACAACATCAGTGAAGAAATTGACAAGAAAATGCACAAACAAAATTAACTCAGCACACACAAAAAATGTGGAACAAAGAAAACAGCAGCACCATACACAAAAAAAGCAAATCCTAATGACTGCAATCACTTCATACCTACGGATAACTACAATGAACATCAATGGGACAAATGCACTAAGAAAAAAACCCAGAATCATTCAGTATGCTGAATACACATACTCTGCAAGAGATACACATTATACACAAAGAAAATACAGATGAAAAATATCAGAGGAGAGAAAACATATATATCAAGCTAATGGCAATCATAAGCAAATAGGAGTGGCAACATTAATTTCTGATTAAATAAACTTTAAGGACTTCTGGGGTGGCCTGGGCAGGCCCGCGGAGGGACCGCCACCCGGAGCAGCCCTGGCTCCCTACCATGCCTCCCCACTACCGGCCACATCCCCACTTCCCCCCATCCTAGAGTTGCAGGGCCCCCATACAGGAGTGGAGTGCCTGCCTGTGTCCCCTGTATGTGTGCCATGGCCTGGGAGTGGCCCTGGGAGCTGCTCGAACTGGCCGCAAGGCCCAACCTCACACTGTGCCAAGCTCACAGCTCTCCAAGAAGGAAGACGACACAGCCCAGGAGCATGGCCTGAGCAGCTGCCTCTGACCCCTTAGCCAAGCAGAAGGCAGTTGTGAGCTGCTCCCAACTTGCCCGCAATATGTGGACAGCCCTCGTGCTCCTCTGGGTTTTCTGCGTGTCCTACTCTGAAATCCAGGTGGCACCAGATTCTTCAGGGAACCCGGTCACTAACGAGATGGTGAGTCAGTCAGTCAAGAACAGCCCACCTGTGGGAACTACTGCACAGGTTGGAAACAAGACGTATGAAAGAATAAACACAGTGATGCCGCCTCTTATCACACTAACCAAAGGGGCTCCGGTGGCCACCACCTACTCTACTACAGTCACAAGAGAGACAACAAACAGGGCAGCGGTGAGTGTGGAAACAACCATGGTAGGTATGATCGACGTCCAGACCCCCAGTGCCTCCATGGGGTCCGCACTGTCCTTCCCCATGTCTGCCACGAGGATTCTTCCTGCTTTGGACACCACGCACCCACCTCCCAGCACACCCCATGCACACGTGCCAGGGAGCAGCAAGTCGCCAGGAACAACAGTCGCGACAACGCAAGCCCAGAGTGGTAATACAGTGGCCACGCCAAATGCAAACAATCCGGTCAGCACGCACAGTCCTTCCAAACCCATGATGGGCAACTCCACAGTAGACCTCAGACCCTCCACGAGTCCCCAGACCCTGAACACAACTGCACAAGGCCCCAACCTCCAGGTATGGCCACCACAGCAGGTCGGTCCACACCCACTCTGTTGGAGACAACCCCAAAGCCCACCACCGTCCCCTCTGTGTCTTCAGTGCCCATGAGAACAGCAGCCACCACCAAGGCACACATGGAGGAACCTACTGCCAACACAGCGCAAAAACCTCACACCAGCCCAGGCCCTACAACACAGATGTAGTCACATCTTATATCATCTACCCAGGGGCCCAGAGAACCAGCCTCCACCCAGAGCATGGGGTGGGTGGGGACAGAAGCCAGGCCGGGTACTGCTCCAACTGGGCCAACACTCAGGGGCTCCAAGCTGCCGGCCACAAATGCTTGTCAGCTGCCGGCCACAAACACATGTCAGCTCAGTACCCAGGGCCTGGTGGTCACTGCTGAGCTACCTCCTAACGGTGCTCCTCCTCAGCGAGACCCTGTTCATCACCATCCTGGTTTTATTTGCCTTACAAGACTATAGAGCTACAAGAAGAAGGACTACAAACAGGTGGACTACCTAATCAATGGCATGTATGGCAACTCTGAAATTTGAGTCCTGGGAGGCAGCCCGCAGCCACTCTCCAGATGGTCTGGCCCCTCCCTGCCCTCCCACTTTGCAAATGAGAGCAAACCAAGTGCTTCCAAAATCTTTTGGTGCAATTTAGGAGATCCACCAGATGCTTACACTTGTATAATTGCTGTCCAGTTAACTCTGTGGTCACTAAAATAGTTGCTGCTTTGAAGCCATTGGGTAATACAACAAGTAAAAAATGAGAAAAAAAAATTCCTTGAAAAAAATGAGAATAAAAACATAACATACCCAAACCTTTGGGATACAGCAAAAGCACTGCTTAAAGGGAAATTTATAGCAATAAATGCACACACCCAAAAAGAAGCAAGAACCAAAATCAAAACATTAACACAAAATCTCCAATAATTAGAAAAAGACCAGTAAAGTAAGCTTTATAGTTGTCAGAAGCAAATAATAAAGATTAGAATAGAAAGAAATGAATTAGAAAACAGAAAAACAATTGAATCATCAGGACAAGAAGTTGGTTCTTTGAAAGGATTAATAGGATCGACAAACCATTGCCAAATTTAACCAAAACAGATTCAAATAGCATGCAAAAGAAACTATATGGGTGACATCACAACAGAGCCAGTAGAAATAACAGAATATTATAAAGAACTGTACTCCCAACAAATTTGAAAATCTAGAAAAAATGGATAAATTTTTAGAAAAACATGACCTACCTACCTAACACAGAGAAATAGAAAACTTACATAGAACTATAACAAAAGAAAAAAATTGATCAAGTAATTAAAAAAAAAAATGTTCAGAACCACAAGACTTATGGTGAATTCCAATGAACATTCAGATAAGAGCTGACACTAATTTTACTCAAACAAATTCAGAACATAGCAAAGGACGGAAAACTCAGGAAAACATTTTATAAAGCAAGCAAAAGCAGGTAAACACATCACTAAAAAAGAAAATTAGGAGGCAGGGTTTGATGGCAG
>NW_006408803.1:0-1049 GCF_000296735.1 Chrysochloris asiatica
ACCAAATGGCTTCAGGCAAAACTATTATGCTGATGACACCCATTCATCTTCAATAATTCTGCAAAGACAGTGGAAGACTTTATTTAATAGGCATTTGATTCCATTTTAATATCACTGGAAAAATTGAAATAGGTAATACAGAGTTATGATTTAGTATCAGACACTTTAACCTTTGAAAAATTTAATCTGAATGATCTGATACCAATTTTAAGTTAATTTTGATTTATGCCTATCTATACATAGCAGTAGAAAGATTCTTGAATATGGACAATAAGTTTTTAATTTCATATAACCATGGTGGTAATGCTGGTTAGCTTCTGTAATACATTGCCCCATATTTTTGGCTTAAAATAATAAAAATTTCTTTTGTTAATGAAGAGTTTCAAGCAAGTTAGACACCTTTCCTAAACAAACTCTTCCAAATAATCACTTTTGCCTTGTGTTTTTATGCTTCTGGCATTTTTATCAAGTAGCAGCATGGTCAAGGGGGAATGAGAGAGCATGGGGATTCATGGTGAGGACTGGAAGTGGGGCATTCCACTTTTATCACCTAGCAACATGGTGCCAATTAAACTGTAAAGGACATTTAAAAATGTATTTTTCTTAGTGTCAAGGAAGAAAATGAAAACAATTTCTTGACGACATGCCCTCGAAAAGAAAGTGAATCTAGTATTAATTACTGGCAGAGAGGTTTATAACAATTGCAAAACCACTAAAATATCATTGCCTTTGAAATTTGTTGTTAGGTGCCATTGTGTCCATTCTGACTCAGTGAAGTCATGCAAAACAACAAAACACAGCTTGGTCCTGCGTGAACCTCACAATTGTTAGTACATTTGAGCTCATGCTGATGCCCCTGTGCCAATCCATCTCATTGGAGTTCTCCATTTGTTTTTGCTAACCCTCCACTTTACCTACCACGATGTCCTTCTCCAGGGATTGGTCTTTCTTGATAATATGTCCAAATTATGAGAGACAAAGTCTCATTATCTGACATTCTGACAGTACTTCTTCAAATACAGAATTGTTTGTTCTTTGGGCAGTCCATG
>NW_006408803.1:2939-3802 GCF_000296735.1 Chrysochloris asiatica
TGTTGATGAGGAGCTTTTCCATCGTCTCTTTCTAAAGATGTAGTCAATTTGATTTCTGTGTATTCCATCTGGTGAGGTCCATGTGTATAGTACTTGGTTATATCCCATCGGATTTTTAAAAAGATACTTGCTGTACCCTAGTTGTTTAAATGATTATATATTCCTCCATGATGTTGTGTACATAAAAAAAAAAAAAAAGAGGGAATAGAACCAAATACTCATAGCTGATAATGCATACAGGGCATTGTAATCATTGCAATGAAACAAAATATGATTGGTTGAGTGCAAAAGTGCTGTTCTCCCATGTAAACTATCACTCAATTCACAATAAAATCTTTAAAAACAGAAAGGTGTTTGCAATGAAGAATTCATTGGTCTTTCAAAATTCTATCATGAGATCTTTAGCATCATTTCTATCACTAAGGCATTATATCTCTATAACGGACGTTTCCTCCTTGTTTCCAACCTTTGAGTTCCAGTTACCAGTAATGATGAATACATCTTGATTGCATGTTTTACCAGTTTCAAGCTGAAGAAGTTGGGGGCATTCTTCAATTGCATCATCACTGGCTTTAGTGGTTGGTCCGTAAATTTAAATAATAGTGGTAGTAAGTGGTTTTCCTTGTAGACATATGGATATAATCCTAACACAGAGAATGTTGTACTTCATGACTGATTTGATATGTTCTTTTTAATAATAAAAAGCAACGCCATTCCTATTCAATTTGTCTTTCCCGGCATGTGATTGTCTGAATCAGAATGGCCAATACCAGTCCATTTCAGCTCTCTAATTCCTAGAATATCAATGTTTATGCATTCCACTGAATTTTTGACAATTTCTAGTTTTCCTAGATTCATATTTC
>NW_006408803.1:6677-14641 GCF_000296735.1 Chrysochloris asiatica
ATTGTGTGGATCATGACAAGCTATGAACAACATTGCGAAATATGAGTATTCCAGAACACTTAATTTTGCTCATGAGGAATCTGTACCTGGACCCAGAAGCAGTTGTTCGAACAGACCGTGGGAACACTGAATGGTTTAACGTTAAGAAAGGTGTGCAACAAGGTTGTGTTCTTTCACCATACTTATTCTACCTGTATGCTGAGCAAATAATACGAGAAGTTGGGTTCTATGAAGAAGAACATGGCATCAGGATTGGAAGAAAACTCATTAACAACCTGCAATATGCAGATGATACAGCCTTGCTTGCTGAAAGTGAAGAGGACTTAAAACATTTACTGATGAAGATCAAAGAGCACAGTCTTTGGTATGGATTACATCTCAATGTAAAGAGAACAAAAATCCTCACCATTGGACCAATAAACAACATTCTTATCATTGGAGAAAAGATGAAAGTTGTCAGAGACTTCATTCTTCTGGGATCAATTATCAATACTCACAGAAACCGCAGTCAAGAGATCAAATGACGTATTGCATTAAGAAAATCTGCTGCACAAGACCTTTTAAAAGTGTTGAAGAGCAAAGATGACTAAGGTGTGCCTGACCCAACCCATGGTATTTTCAATAACCTCATATGCATGTGAAAGCTGAACAGTGAATAAGGAAGACCATAGAAGGATTGATGCCTTTGAGTTATGGTATTGGAGGAGAATATTGAAAGTGCCATGGGCTGCCAAAAGAACCAATAGATCCGTTTTGGAAGAAATGCAGCCAGAGTGCTCCTTGGATGCCAAGATGGTCAAACTTCGTCTCTCATACTTTGGACGTATTGTCAGGAGGGAGCAGTCACTAGAGAAGGATATTATGTTTGGTAAGGTGGAGGGTGAGAGGAAAAGAGGAAGACCCCCAACGAGATGGATTGGCCAAGTGGCAGCATCGATGGATTCAAGTGTGGCAACAGTAATGAGGTTGGCCCAGGATCAGACAGTGTTTTGTTCTGCTGTGCACAAAGTTTCTATGGGTCGCTACCGAATCGATGGCACCTAACAACAACAGGAAAGGTGTGTGCCAGGGTTGTATTCTTTCACCATACTTATTCAATCTGTATGCTGAGCAGATAATTCAAGAAGATGAATTATATGAAGAAAAACATTGTATCAGTATTGGAGGAAGACTCATTAATAACCTGCCATATGCAGATGATACAAACTTGTTTGCTGAAAGTAAAGAGGTCTTAAAATACTGATGAAGATCAAAGACTATAGTCTTTGGTATGGATTGCACCTCAGAGTAAAGAAAACAAAAGTTTTCATGACTGTACCTATAAACAACATCCAAAAGATTGAAGTTTTCAAGACTTGAATTTGCTCAGATCAACCATCAACACTCATGAAAGCAGCAGTCAAGAAATCAAATATGTATTGCATTAGGCAAATCTGCTGTACAAGACCTCTTTAAAGTGTTCCAGAGCAAAGATGTCAGCTTAAGGACTAAGGTACACCTGACCCAAGCCATGGTATTTTCAATAACCTCACATGCATGCGAAAGTTGGACAGTGAATAAGGAAGGCTATAGAAGAATTGATGCATTTGAGTCATGGTGTTGGAGGAGAATATTAAAAGTAACGTGAACTGCCAAAAGAACAAACCAATCTGTCTTGGGAGAAGTACAATCAGTATGCTTCCTGGAAGCCAGGATGGCCAGACTCGTCTCTCATTGGACATTTTATCTAGAGTGACCAGTTCCTGGAGGAGGATATTATAATTGTTAAAATTAAGGGACTGAGAAAAAGAGGAAGACCCCCAACTAGAAGGATTGGCACATTCACAGCAGGGATGGTTTCAAATGTAACAATGATTGTTAGGTTGTTGCAGGACTGGACAATGTTGCATTCTGTTGTGCATATTGCCACTATCAGTCGGTACTGACTTGATGGCAGTAACAACAACAAAAATATTCAAGGTCATAGTTTGACTCTCGTGGACTTGTTTTAATTTTCTTTAGCTTCAGCCTGAACTAGCATATGAGCAATTTATAGTCCATTCCACTGGGTTTGTTTTAGCTGATGGTATGGAGCTTTTCCACCACCTCCTTCCACAAATATAGTCAATTTGATTTCTGTGTATTGCATCTGGTGAGGACTCCTTAACAAATTCAAAGTTACCTAAAATATCCTTGCATTCCGCTTCCACATGGGGGAAGTACTTGTTAAGCTTTTCAACCTTTGTAATAAATTGTCAATGTTCTCTCAGGTTTGCAAAGCATGTATCAGTTCTCAAATAATACAGAAAAACAGTCTCCAGGAAAAACTTTGGTATTTATAAAAAACCTCATTGAAATAAATAATATTTATTGTGAAAGCCAGTCTAGGTAGGAGATACCTATCGAATATTCTGGCTTTCCCAAATATTAACCTTGGATCAAGCTAGTCTCTTGGAATTTTACTTAGAATCTGGAAGACTCTTTTCATGCTGAGCTGGATTTTTAGCTTTCCTGATTTTGTTAAAAGAAATGTTCACGTGAGACATGCATCTGCACATTCTGGAAGATTGTTGTGGATGTCATCTAATATATCTATGTTGATCTGTAAGGTGACTTACAGAACTGGGTGCAAGAAAAAATATTGTTTCTTCTGAGAAAAATACTACATCTTCTGTTTTCTGATGACAATGTGCTGTATCACATTTCCCTTTGAAAAGTGGCCTCTTGTTACAGAATTACATTAACTTTTATGTAAAGTGCATGTGTGCTCTTTTCATAGTTGCCCTGATCCTGACTTTCTTTTGGTTTTCTTTCCTTTATTTTATATTATCATATCTGGAGGGTTTCTTTAAGTCCATTTTGGAAAGAATCAGGACTAAAATAAATTTAATCAATAAAAATATTTTTAATCTCTTTCAACTATTAATATTTAGGATTAATCTCAAAGCTTCTGCTTAACTGTTTGTATTTTTAGTATGTCTCACAAAAGTTATTTCTTTCTTGCTTCTAATACTGAGTACTCTTCTACAGATAATCTTCAGATGTCTTATTGTACTAACTTTCTTTTATATAGGTATTTCACATTCTTATGAGTTCATTTTTGCCCCCTCTGTTCAAATGGTAAAATGTGTCTCCCAAAGAATAGACTGTCTTTCTTTAAAGGAAGATGCAAAATACAATTAATCTGCTTAGGAAGGTTCTTTATAGTAAATAAGATAAATCATAATCTAAATCAGTTAAGACTATTCTTACTTGTTCTTCCCCAGTGGAAAAATTAACTGCCATTCTATATTGTCTATCGAGTGAACAAGGTGAAACTGACCTTAAGTGTAAAATTTATTGTAGTTGAACAGTTGACAGAATACTGTTAGATTGATGTTTTTAATTATAGGGTGGCTTAAACACTGGTTAATGTGCATATTAACTATAATTAATCTGCAAAATAATTATATTAAAGAAAGAAGTCAAATCATTTTAGAAGCGTTAGCTCATTTTTCTAAGCACTTATTGGGGGTTCAGTGTGATTTTTAAGAACTTTAAATGAGGAAAAATCTACTGCAGAATAGCACTGCTAACACTTGGAATTTCACCCTACTCTGACAAGCCTTAAGTGTGGCTGACTATTTAGTCTTTCTGAACCTCAGTTTCTTCTTCTATCACATAAGAATACAATATGTATCTTCCCCATTTGTCTGTCAATTTGTCATATTATAGTAGAGAATGTTGCTTTGATGCTAGAAGCTATGCCACTGATGTTTCAAATACCGGGGTCAACCATGATGGGAAGGTTAAAGCAGAACTTCCAGACTGAGAACAGACTAGGAAAAAGGACTATGCTGCCCAAATCTTAGGGATGAGCCCCTGAAAATCTTATGAATATTGCATGATATAGTGCCAGAAAATGAGTACCTCGAGTTAGAAAGCACTCAAAATACAACTGAGGAAGGCCTGCCTCTTCACAATAGAGTTGATGTTAATGAAATGGATAGAGCAGCTTTCGGGCCCTTCATTTGCTAATGAGGCACAACTCAAAGTGAAAATAAACAGCTGAAATATCAATTGATAATAAGAATGTGGAGTATATGAAGTATGAATCCAGGAAAATTGGAAGTCATCAAAAATGAAACCAAATGTATAAAATCCAATATTCTAGGCATTGTTGTTGTTGTTAAGTGCAGTTGAGTCAGTTTCAACTCATAATGACTCTGTGGTTAGGGTTTCTGAAGCTACAAATCTTAGTGGATGGAGAAAACCTCATCTTTCTTCCTCAGAGTGGCTGGTGGGCTCAAACTGCCAATCTAGTGGTTCACATTCCAGTGATTATCCTACAGAGCCACCATGTTCCCCATCCTAGGCGTTGTTGTTAAGTACCGTGGAGTTGATTCCAACTCATAGTGACCCTGCACAGGGTTTCTGAGGCTATAAACCTTTACAGGAGCAGAACGCCTCGTCATTCTTCCACAGAACCACTGGTAGTTTCGAACTGCTGACCTTGAGGTTAGCAGCCCGATTCATAACCACTATGCTACCAGAGCTCCTAGTGAGCTTAAATGAATGGTATTTGACATTTATGTCAGACGATCATAAGCTTTACTATGCCCAAAACAACAAATAGAATTGTATCTCATTCATCATTAAAAAGAACATTCCAAGATCCATCTTGAAATACAATGCTGTCTGTGATAGGTTAATATTGATACATTTATATATACATTATACAGTTAATATTAACTGGTTCAGATTTATGCGCCAACTACTAAAGTCAATGATAAAGACACTAAAGAATTCTACTAACTTCTTCCATCTGAAATTGATAAAATATGCAATCAAGATGCATTGAAAATTACTGCTGATCAGAATGCAAAAGTTGGAAACAAAGAAGAGGGATGAGTAGGCGGAAAATACGGCCTTGGAAGTAGAAACAGTGCTGGAGATCTCATTATAGAACTTTGCAAAACCATTGACTTCTTTATTGCAAATATGTGTTTTCAACAACATAAACAGCAACTATACACATAGACCTCACTAGATGACTTACACAGAAATCAAATTGGCAACATCTGTTGGAAGAGAAAATGTAGAAGCTAAATTACATCAGCCAAAATAAGGTCAACGGCCAACTATGGAACATACCATCAATTACTCATATGCAAGGTCAGGATGAACGGTTTAAAATCAGGAAAGTTGTGTGCCAGAGTTGTATTCTTTCACCATACGTCTTCAATCTGTATGTTAATCAAATAATCTGAGAAACTTGATTATATGAAGAACATGGCATCAGGATTGGAGGATGAATCATGAACAATCTGCAATATGCAGATGTTACAACTTTGTTTGCCAAAAGCAAGAAGGACTTTAGGCACTGATGATGATGATCATAGTCGCCAGCCTTTGGTATGGATTACAACTCAATGTAATGAAAACAAAAATCCTCACAACTGCACCAATAAACAACATCAAACTAAATGGAGAAGAGATTGAAGTTGGTAAGGATTTCATTTCACTTGGATCAGCAATCAATGCTCATGGTAGCAACATTAAAAAAATCAAAGGATGTATTGCATCAGGCAAATCTTCTGCAACAGATCTCTTTATAAAGTGTTTAAAAGCAAAAATGTCACTTTGAGAATTTATGTGTATCTGACTCAAAGCCATGGAATTTTCAATAGCCTCATAGACATGTAAAAGTTGGATAATGATTAAAGAAGATTGTATAAGAATTGATGCATTTGAATTATGGTGTTGTGAAAACTATTGAAAATACCATGGATTGCCAGAAAAACAAAGGTTTCGGAAGAAGTACAACCTGAGTGCTCCTTTGAAATGAGGATGGTAAGACTTGATCTCTTGTACTTGGACATATTGTCAGTAAGGACAGTCCATGAAGAAGGATATAATGGTTGGTAAAGTAGGGGGTCAGTGAAAAAGAGGAAGACCCTAATAAAATGGATTAGCACAGTGGCAGCAAGAGTGGACCTCAAACATAACATTGGATTGTGAGGATGGCTCAGGACCTGGTGACATTTTGTTCTGTGTGCATAAGGTCGCTTTGAGCCTGGACCCACTTGAGGACACTTGATAACAACAACAACAAAAGCCTGTACTTGCATGTTATTCTGAAAATACAATGAGTGAATATGCGTGATACTGTAGGATCTGCACCAGACTGTGAACCACAAGATCGGCAGTTCAAACTTACCAGCTGCTCCTCTGAAACCCTATACAGTGTGGTTATGAGTCAGAACCGATTCAAAGGGAATTAACAACAACAAGAAGTAAGTTTAACATAGGGCATATAACTCTAATGTTTATGATTCAAATCCATTTTGGAAGAAGTGCAGCCAGAGTACTCCTTGGAGGCCAAGATGGCTAAACTTCATCTCTCATACTTCAGACATATTGTCAGGAGGGAACAGTCGCTGGAGAAGGATATCATGCTTGGTAAGATGGAGGGTCAGAGAAAAAGAGAAAGAACCCTAACGAGATGGATTGGCCAGGTGGCATCATTGATGGACTCAGGTGTGGCAGCGGTAATGAGGTTGGCCCAGGATCGGAAATTATTTCGTTCTGCTGTGCTAAAGGTCACTATGAGTCGGTTCTGACTCGATGGCACCTGACAACAACAACACAGAATGGGAAAAAATGTTTCTCAATGACCCATTAGACAAGGGACTCATTTCTAAAATATATAGGAAACCACAAAACCTCTACAAGAGACAGACAAATAACCCAATTAAAAACTGGGCACAGGACATGAACAGACACTTCACCAAGGAGGATATCTAGGCAGCCAACAAACATATGAGGAAATGTTCACGACCACTAGCCATTGTTGTTGTTGTTAAGTGCTATCGAGTCAATTCCGACCCATAGCGACCCTGTATAGGGTTCCCGAGGAGCTGGTGGGCTTGAACCACCGACCTTGCAGTTCAAATGGCTTTGCAGTCTGGCGCATTAACCCGCAGCTCCACACCAGGACTCCATTAGAGAGATGCAAGCCAACACAATGAGATATCATCTCACACCAGCAATAACAGCAAAGATCAAAAAAGTAGAGGACAATAAATGCTGGCGAGGATGTGGACAGGCTGGGACGCTCCTGCATTGCTTGTGGGATTGCAAAATGGTCCTACCTCTCTGGAAAGCAATATAGTGCTTCCTTAGAAGGTTGGAAATACAAATACCTTATGATCCAGCAATTCCTCTACTTGGTATTTACTCACAAGAATTACGAGCCATAACACGAGTAGATATATGCACAACAAGTTCATAGCAGCACTATTTACAATAGCAAAAAGATGAAGACAGCCTAAGTGCCCATCAACTGAAGAATGGATAAACAAACTGGTATATACACACAATGAAATATTATGCTACCTTGAAGAATAACAAGGAAGCTGCAAGTCACTGCATAACATGGATGAACCTTGAGGACATTATGCTGAGTGAAATTTGTCAGTTAAAAAAAGGAGAAATACTGCACAGAACCACTACTGTAAAAGACTAATAAAAAGAATGCATACTAAAGGGGGTGGTGGTGGGATTCTTTGCTGGCTACTGAGATGTGGGGGTGGGGTGAGGGGAAGGAAGGGAAGGTGGATCACAGGGCAGAGAATAGACACAGGATAGTTTGAGTGCTAGGGAGGGAGGCAATACACAAGAAGGGGGAGGGGAATGGAAGAACATAATGGACGGGAAATTAATTAGGCAGGTTTGCATGGGCTAAGTGGGACAGAGATAAATAATGATGTATGTACAACCTTGGAACAACGGGGCTCTGGGATACAGGGATTGAGACATGGTTGGAATGGGGAAAAGGGGGCAAATGATGTTAAGATGCTTGCCTGTCTCTTGAATCTTTGTGTCCCTTGCATACCATTATAAAATAGACACTTGAGGGGGAAGAGAAAGGAATAGCCAGAAATATCACCATGAAAAGCTTGTAAGTCCGTCTTCTGCCTATAACTGATTGGAATACCTAAAAT
>NW_006408803.1:46667-49499 GCF_000296735.1 Chrysochloris asiatica
GGGAGGGCCTTGGTCTCAGTGGGCGGGCCTGTGCCTTGGGCGTTCCTGAGCCTCGGCAGCTTGGCAGAGGGCTGGTTTAGGCCGAGGCAGTAGAGGGCTGGGGTTAGTGGCTGTAGGGAGGTATTGTCCGTATCTGATGACGTAAAAAATGCCTCTCTCAGTCTCTCTGTACCGTGGGTACCCCAAATTTCCTGATATTCATGCCGATATCCCTCTCTATTTGTTCAGCTTTGTTAGTTTATGCTTCCTTTTCTCTGGAAATGCAGCCTTCTAAGTGGGGTTGCTCTAGCTCTGCATTCCAAGGTCTACAGGGGGCAGAGGCACTCGCCAGCATGGGCACGGAAGCGGGAGCCGCATGCAAGCAGGCAAAAGCTTAAAATGCCTGTAATTCCTCAGCAATTTGATCTTTTAAAAAAATGAGTTCAGAATGTTGAAATATAAGATCTTATGTTTGTTCAAAGGCTGTCTGTCTGCTAGACAAAGGTTTACTATGTGCGATTCCGCCCCTTTTCCCCGGAGCCCTACCTGAGCTGCCTGGTCCAGGAAGTGCTGCCTTCTCATCCTAATAGCATTTACTTTCATTGAGTTTAACTCTTGTGCTCCTTCCAGTGTCTTCCTTTGCCTTGATCTTTGATACTGGTCTCTCACTTGATGTATATTTCTTGGTCTGTCTTTTCCTTCAACCAAGTTAATACATGCCTACCCTCTGCTGTGGGCTAATTCACCAGACTGTAAAGTCATTTGAACTGCAAGGTTGGTGATTCAAGCTCACCAGCTGCTCCTTGGTGCCACTGTGGGTTGGAATCGACTCAATGGCACTTAACAACAACAACAACCCTCAAGTTAGTGATTTGCCCTTCCTTTCCAACTCACTCCTAATAACCAGCAAAAACTGTTTATTTCTGTGTGCAAACATATTCTTGACTTTCTATGATAGTGTACCCATATAATATTTGTCATTTTATGATTGATTAATTTCACTCATCAAAATGTCCTCCAGGTTTATCCAAGTTATAATGTGTTTTACAGATATATTTTAATCCTTTAATGTTGTATAATATTCCATTACTGGATCATATAGTATTTCCATTTCCAACTTTTTAAGGAAATTCCATACTGTTTTTCATGGTGGTTGCCCCATTTTACAGCCCCATCAAAATTTCTTTAAAAGGTTCAATATTTCTTTAAAAGTTTCTTTAGCTCATTAGACCTAGTTTCAATGGTTTGAAGATCACAACTCCACTAAAAGAAGATTTTAAAAATTGATAAAGGAAATATGTGTAAATTGCTACAATTTGATTAACTTGACCTATTATTATGGATGTAGTAGCTCAAAATACCAACTGAGAGGGAAGCAGTCTTCATCCTTTGTATGAAGGAGTGATAGGGACAGACAACTTAGACATTGGATACCTAAACAGAGGAGGCTATAAAGGCATGAAGTCACTGGCTTACAAGTTCTCAAGAGGGAGTTTAGTTTTAGAATGTGCAATGGAAGGTAGAATTCCCCACTGCATGGTTTTCATCTTGTCTAGACAGGTATCATGAAAGGAGATGGGAATAAGATTCTTATAATTCAATGGTGAGTAGTTGTTATCATGACTAATTACTATTGTCATGCTGTAAAGGTAGAAGTTTTGTAACATAAAGCGGGGAGTAGTTAACCTTCATTCTAGGAAGAGAGGACTTAGGACCATCAAGGGAGAAGAGCATGAGTGAAATGTGAAACCCTATCCATAGATGGAGGCAGAGATGAGGACATGGAGAGAGGGAGCAGTTGAGGACTCTAGACTCATGGAAAGAGAAAGACTGTTTGCTGGCGGCCAGGAGGCAGGCTTGCAGAATGTGCCCTTTGGTTGTTTAAATGATTATATATTCCTGAGTGTTTTGGTGTAAATCCTCCCCACCCCCAAACAAAACAAAAACAGTGGGAATAGAAGCAAATACTGTTGAATGAGGTTGTAATCATTGCAATGAGTGAAAAACCGATGTTCTCCCATGTAAACTATCAATTGATTTACAATGAAAACTTTTAAAAAAAGAGAGAGATTATACCAAAAGAATAAAAAGAGAACCCACTGACTGGCAAGAAGATTTAGCAATGACACATTAAGCAAGCAACTAGTCTCTAAAGTTTATAAAAATACTTCAACACCCTAACAAGAAAACAATAAATAATTCTATTTAAGAGTGGGTAGAGAATATGAATAGATACTTCACCAAAGAAGACATTCAACTGGCCAAATGTTCAATAATCTTAGCCATTAGAAAGATGTAAATCAAAACAACAATGAGATATCATCTCATGCCAGCATTTTTGAAGCAAACTTTCATGAAATAGTGCAACAAATGCTGACAAGAGTGTGGAAAGACTGGGATTCTCCTATACTGCTGGTGGGACTGTAAAATGGTGTAACCACTATGGAAAATTATATGGCCCATCCTCAAAAATTTAGAAATAGAAATACCACATGACCTAGTAATCTCTCTACTTGGGACATATACACTAGAGAAATAAGAGCATGTCATGACTAGGTATATGCATTCCTATACTCATCATATCACTATTCACAATAGCAAGAAGGTGGTAAAAAAAACTAAATGCCAATCAATGAAAGAATGGCTAAACAAACTTTGGTACATATACATTACACTGAGTGAAATTAGTCATTCACAAAAGTACAAACATTGTATGAGATTACTATTGTAAAAGTCAAGAAAAGGTTTTCACACTAAAAGAAATATTCTTTAATGGTTACCAGGGGTGGGAGGAAAGAGGAGGCAATTCACTGGCTCCAAGGTAGATATATGTTAACTTGGGTGCAGAAAGCA
>NW_006408803.1:49871-74167 GCF_000296735.1 Chrysochloris asiatica
CCATGCACAGCAGAACGAAACAATGTTCGATCCTGGGCCAACCTCGCCATCGCTGCCACCCCCGAGTCCATCAATGATGCCACCTGGCCGATCCATCTCGATATATATATATATATATATATGTAGGCAGGGGAAGAAATGCAAGGTTAAAGGCAATAGAGGTAAATACTGTTATGTACAGAGTCCTACAATAGTGGTGTTCTAAAAATAGATGCATGGATAGACACTCAGGCTAAACTTACAGATAGGTTTGACAGGATATTTGAACATGGGTTCAATGGCGGATATTTGATTCTTTGTTTCAAATATGTTCATGAATGTGGTAGAGCATACAGTGTAAAAGCTATAAAAACTTCTTAGATATTACCAAACTTCTTAAGGGAATGAATGACTTGTTGGGCCTGCAGGTTCAGGATGATAGTCTTGGAGTATACCATGGTTAATTGGCATAACATAGTCCACAAAGACAACAATATTATACATCCTACTTTGGTGAGTAGCAACTAGGATTTTATAAGCTCATGAGTGGCTATTTAAAGTGTAACTATTGCTCTCTCCCTATCCAGAAGAAAGAAGAATGATGAAAGGTAAAGAAGCCTGGAAACAACTAGTCCAATAGATAATGGTCCATGCAATCATCAGTCTCCATGACTCTGAGATCAGAAGAACTAGATGGTTCCCAGCCACCATTACCAACTACTCTGAAAGGGATCACATTAGAAGTGATCACATTAAAACTCCAGCATAGAGTGGGAGAATATGTGGAACAAAACTCAAAGTCATGCAAAAGACTGGTCAGATTTGTTGTTGTTGTGACGTGCCATAGAGTTGGTTCTGACCCTAGAGACTGATTAAACCCCAAGACTATGTATGGCCCTTGATCATCCTTTAGGTTTGGAACTGAACTTACCCCCATGGCTCAATTTTCAGCCAAACAATATATATATATTCACACCATAGAATCGTCAAGCATTTTAAATAAAAAGGGTAGCATTTTCCCAAGGATAAAGTTTAGGAAGAAGGAGAAATGGAAACAAGAAATACAGGGAGGACATGGGATAAGTGATGTCATATTGAAGGGATTGCAATCATTGGGATGAAACGAATTAGATATTTGTTGAATGCAAAACCGATGATCTGCTCTGTAAACCTTCACTCATTTTACAATGAAAAGTGTTTTGTTTTTTTTAAAAGTTTCTTTAAAAGGTCCATTTTGAGTGTGTGCAGGTATGATGGATTTTCATAGAGATTGACTGATACAGTGGCTGCAACAATTGACTCAAATATGATAATTATGAGGATGGTGCAGGACTGGGCACTGTTTCAGTCTGTTGTGCATAGAGTTGCTATTAGTCAGAACTGACTTAACAGCCCCTAACAACAACTAACAACATGTATGAGCATTTTAGGGTGGTATGAAAGTGACTGTCTCACTCTATCATTACAAAATTACACTCTTTGTACCCTTGAAACAACCTACTTTTTCTAGTAAAGGATAAGAAAATAACTGATAATATATTGACAATATAACCTTGGCCTTTAAACCCTCATTGGTGGTGGTGGTGTGCCATGGAGTCGGTTATGACCCTGCATCATGATTGGAGGAAAACTCATTAACAACTTGCAATTTGCAGACGACACAACCTTGTTCACTGAAAGTGAAGAAGACTTAAAGCACTTACTGATGAAGTCTTTAGTATGGATTACAACTCAATGTAAAGAAAACAAAAAGTTCCTCATAACCAGACCGACCAATAGAAAACATCATGATAAATGGAGAAAATATTGAAGTTATCAAGTATTTAATTTACTTGATAAATACAATCAATGCTCATGGAAGCAGTAGTCAAAATATCAAACTACTTATTACATTGGACAAATCTACTGCAAAGATTTCTTTCAAATGTTAAAGACCAAAGATGTCACTTTGAGAACAAAGGTGCACTTGACCCAAGCCATTGTTTTCAATCACTTCATATACATGTGAAGATTGAACAATGAATAATGAAGACCAGAGAAGAATTAGTGTATTTGAATTATGGTGTTGTTGTTGTTGTTAAGTGACGCCAAGTCGGTTCCAACCCATAGCGACCCTGAACAGGGTTTCCGAGGCTGTAAATCTTTACGGGAGCAGAAAGCCTCATCTTTCTCCTTCGGAGCAATGGGTAATTTCGACCTGCTGACCTTGTGTTTCGCAGCCCGATTCATAACCACTACACTACCAGAGCTCCTTGAACTATGGTGTAGGTGAAGAATATTGAGATTTCCAAAAACTGGTAGAAGAACAAACGTATCTGTCTTGGAAGAGGTACAGCCAGGATGTTCCATGGATGTGAGGATAGTAGAACTTTGTCTCTTGTGCTTTGGGCATGTTATCAGAAAGGATCCGTTCCTGGAAATAGACATCATGGTTAGGACAAAGTCAGAGAAAAAGAAGGAAAACCCCCCAATAAGTCAGACTGACATAGTGGCTGCAATGATGGGCTCAAACATAACAATTGTGAAGATGGCACAGTGCCATGTGGTGTTCATTCTTTTGTACATAGGGTAGCCATAAGTCAGAACCAACAGGAAGGCAACCAGCAACAAAAACAACATGGGTAGGAATTGACTTGATGACAGTGGACTTTTTTTTTTTTTTAATGAAGTGAGCAGTAACACCATAGAGGAGCACACTCTTCAGAACAATAAGCCTTTGCTCCAAAACAATGATGCACAGGGAGGAAGAAGGAAGACTGCTCTTACGCAGTATGGACTGCTCGATGTCACAAAACAAAATGTGTGTAAATTGTTGAATGGAAAACTAATATTCTCTGTAAACTTTTACTCAAACTACAACAAAAAGTCAAAAATATATATACACACACAAATGTATATTTACAACTCCTGTTTCTACCACTCATCTATCAGTTTGTCATTTGTAATACTGTGGTGGCTTGCATGTTGCTACATAGCTGCAAACTCTGCCACCAGTATTTTAAATGCCAAAGTCACCTAGGATGGACAAGGTTCAGCTAAGCCAAGACAGACTAGAAAGAAAGAGAGTCAGACTACTTCTAAAGTTTAGTCATATAAAGCCTTATAAATAGCAGCAGAACAATGTCAGATATAGTGCCAGAAGATGAAAACCTTATGAATATCACCAAAATATTGCCAGATATACTGCCGTAAAATTAACCCACTCAGGTTGGAAAACACTCAAAATATGACTGGAGAACAGCTGCCTCTTCAAAGTAGAGCTGACCATGATGATACAAATGAAGTAAAGCTTTAAGGACCCTCATTGACCGATGGGGCACAACTCAAAATTAGGAGAAACAGCTGTAAACATCTGTTAACAATTGTTGTTGTTAAGTGTCGTCGAGTCGGTTCCAACCCATAGCGACCCTGTAGAGGATTTCCAAAGAGCTACTGGTGAGCTTGAATCACCAATCTTGCAGTTCAAATTGACTTTGCAGTCTAGCACATTTACCCACAGCACCACACCTGGACTCTCTGATAACAATAGAAACATGGAGTACACTAAATATGACTCTAGGACAATTGGAAGTTATAAAAATGAAATGGAATGCATATTGATATCTTAGGCAATAGTGAGCTGAAATGGACTGGTATTTATTGGCCATTTTGAATGTGGCAATCACATGATTAACTATGACAGTAACAAGAAATTCAAGAAGAATGGTGTTGCATTCATCGTCAAAAAGAACACTTAATAGATCTATCTTGAAGTACAATGCTGTCTGTGACAGGATAATACCCATACACCTGCAAGGAAGACAAAATTAATACTACTATTATTCAAACTGATGTACTACTAAAACAAGAGGTAATGAAATTGAAGAATTCTACCAATCCCAACATTCTGAAATTGATCCAACATGCAATCGGTATATATAATTGATAATTACTGGTAATTGGAATGCAAAGCTTGGAAACAAAGAGGAAAGATTAGTAGTTGGAAAATATGGCCTTGGTGATAGAAATGATGTTCATATCACATGATAGAATTTTGAAAGACCAATGACTTCTTTATTGCAAATACAAGGGTGAGTCAAAATTTATCTGCACTGTGGCTGTAGAACTTATTTTAATAAACTTTTAGAAAAGACAAATGCATTTTGATAAATAACCTCCTTGATTTTCAATATACTCTGTCAACAAACTTTCTTATTATCTTATTAAAAAATGTTTTCGGTTGAGCTGTAAGCCATGAATGCACCTTTGTCTTCACTTCTTCACCAGAGTTGAGTCTTAGTCCTTGAAAGACTGCTTTCAGGCGACCAAACAGGTGAAAGTCTGATGGCGCAAGATCAGGACTATAGGGAGGATGCTTTAGCACATCAAAATGCAGTTTTTACAGAGTGTCAACAATGAGGGCAGAGGTGTGCAGACATGCATTATCATGCAAAATCACAACACCCTTGGATAGCTGCGTTTAATCTGAAATTTAGGCTTCAGCTCTTCACTGAGCACCTCAGCACCTGAGCACTGTCGAATTTTTCCTGATTGTGTTCCAACAGTGACCAGAAAAAACAGAATTTCCAGAAAAAAAAGTGAGCATCTTTTTTCCTAGCTGATGATTGACTTTGAACTTTTTCTTGGTTGGTGATTGAGGATGCTTCCTCTCAGGCTCATAGTGATGAATCCATGTCTCATCACCAGTAATGTGTGTTTGTTTTTTTAAAAGAAACTTTTACTTTTCTTTGAATATTGATCCAAATTTTGTTTGCAGGTATCCAAATATTTCTTTTTATGCTCTTCTATGAGTTGTTTGGGTGCCCATCTCACACAAACTTTTCAAAACCCGTTTGTCATGGATTATTTCATAGGCAGAACCATGACTGATTTGCAAATGATGTGCCACGTCAATTCACTGTCACTTGTCTGTTCAGTCATTTCATGTGCACTCTTAATGTCATCAGCAGTGAATGTGAATGGGCATTTTAATATAGCCAGAGTGCAGATAATTTTTGACTCACCCTTATATCTTTTTTTAAACAACATAAAAGGCTATTATACACTGGACCTTTCCAGATGGAATACATGGGAAACAAATTGACTACATCTGTCGAAAAAAACAAGAGAAAAGTTCAATATGATCAGCCAGAACAAGGCCAGGGGCCAACTGTGGAAACAGACCATTAATTGCGCATATGAAAGTTCAATTTGAAGTTTAAGAAAAATAAAACAAGTCCACAAGAGCTAAAATAAGACCTTGAACATACCCCAGTATTAGAGATCATCTCAAGAACAGATTTGATGCATTAGACACTAGTGACCAAAGATCAAAAGAGCTGTGGGATGACATCAGACAAGAAGAAAGCAAAAGATCAATACAAAGTCAGGAAAGAAAGAAAAAAACAAAAATGTTGTCAGAAGAGACCCCAAAACTTGCTGTCCAGCATAGAGATGCTAAAGCAAAGGGAAGAAATGAAGAAGTAAAAGAGCTGAACAGAAAACTTCAAAAGGCAGCTCAAGAACACAAAATCAAGTATTATAATGAAATGTAAAAAGACCTCAAGTTAGAAAACCAAAAGGGAAGAACATTCTCAGCATTTCTCAAACTCAAAGAACTGAAAAGACTTCAAGCCTCGAATTGCAGTACTGAAGGATTCCATGGGCATTATTGAATGATGTAGGAAGGTATGCACATTCAGTATACCAAAAAGAAATAGTCAATGTTCAACCATTTCAAGAGGTAGCATATGATCAAGAGCCGATGGTACTGAAGTGCAAACTACACTGAAAGCATTGGAAAAAACAAGACTCCAGGAATTGATGGGATACAAATTGAAATCTTCCAACAAACTGAAGCAGCACTGAAGGCAACTCACTAATCTATGAGAATAAATTTGGAAGACAGCTACTTGGTCAACTGATTGAAAGCTATCCATATTTGTGCCCATTTCAACAGAATGTGAAAATCATCAAACACTAGCATTATGTCAAATGCAAGTAAAATTTTGCTAAAGATAATTTTAAAATGCTGTGACAGCATATCGACAGAGAACTGCTGGAAACTCAAGTAAGATTCAAAAGAGGACGTGGAATGAAGGGATATCATTGCAGATATCAGATAGATCTTGACTGAGAGCAGAGAATACCATAAAGATGTTTACTTGTGTTTTATTGACTACACAAGGTTTTCAACTGCATGGATTGTGACAACTTATGGATAACATTGCAAAGAGTGGGGTCCAGGGCTCTTGACCGTGTCCATGATGAAACTTTACCTAGACCAAGAAGCAATTGTTAGAACAGAATAGGGGATACTGAATGGTTTAAAATTAGAAAAGATATGTGTCAGGATTGTATCATACTTATTCTATCTTTACACTGAGGAAATGATCCCAGAAACTGTATTAAATAAAGAAGAGCATGTCATCAGGATTGTAGGAAGATTTACTAATAAATATATATGCAGATGATACAACCTTGCTTGCTGGAAGCTGAGATGACTTAAAATACTAACTGATGAAGATCAAAGACCACAACCTTCAGTATGGATTGCAACTCAATGTAAAGAAAAAAAAAATTCTTACAAAAGGACCAATAAAAGACATCATGATAAATGGAGAAGAGATTGAACCTGTCAAAGACTTCATTTTGCTTGGATCCATAATCAACAGTCTTGGAAGCAGTAGTAAAGAAACTAAATGACCTATTGCATTAGGCAAATCTGCAGTACACAGGCCTTTTTAAAGTGTACGAGAGCAGTAGAGTAATTATCAATGTAGCTTCACTACATTTTTTATCAATTTCAGACTGAAGATGTTGGAAGAATTCTTTAATTTCATCATCACTGACATTAGATTAAAAATTTTTCAAATTTGAAAATAGTGGTATTAAATGATCTTCCTTGTAGGTATATGAATATTGTCATATCCCAGGTGATATTGAACTTAAAGACAGATCATGAATGCCCTTTTTGATGATGAATACGATGCCATTCTTCTTCAACTTACCATTGCAGCATTTAAACCATATGTCTGTCATATTCAAAATGGCCAATACCAGTCCAATTTCTAAATCTTAGGATATTGATCTTTATGTATTGCATTTTATTTTTAATTATGTCCAATTTTCCTAGATTCATACTTCATTTTTGCTAGATTCCAACTCTTCTTAGATTCAGACTCTGAGCATCTCTATACAGGGTTTCCAATATTATAAATATTTATGGGCTCATACAACCTCATCTTTCTCCCACAGTGACTATGAATTTGGACCTCCAGTCTTGTTATATTAATAGCCCATATTTTTCTTAGTAATATAGTAGTGTTAGAGTACCAACTATTTTTCAATTCCTTGACCCACAAGGAAGAACAAGACATCTAACACATGAGTTCTCTAAGAGGAGGGAAGATACTTAAATTCCCTGGAAAGCTTAGTTCCTAGAAATCCTCAAAACACATTCAAAATGAGGATTCTAAGCTTTCTCATGGGTCAACATTGTCAAACTGGTGTTGGGATCAATTGAGTTAGTATACAGAAAATGTCCTTTTCATGGAGAAATGATGGTAAACACTGTAGTTGATGTTCCCTGACTCTTTGGCCAGCATCTGTTAAGCTGTTTCTGTCTCATGGTGACTCCATGAGCTGCAGAATAGAACTTAATGCCATAGGGTTTTCAATGATGGTGACTTTTCAGAAGCAGATCTTGTGGCCTCTCTTCTGAGGAGCCTTTGAGTGGACTCAAACTGCCAACATTTCTGTTCCTAGCTGAGTCCTTAAACTGTTTCACTGCCCAGGGACTTCATCCAAACCAAACCTGTTGCCATGGAGTCAATTTTAATTCATGGAAAATGTATGTGTCACAGGGCAAAACTTTTATTTTCTTTCATTTTGGGGATGGAATCTTTATGAATCTTTATGTTGTCAGGATTTTTTGTAGATTTAAACCACCAATCTTGAAGTTAGTTGTTATTTTTAGTGCCATCGGGTTGGTACCAACTCATAGCAACCTTATGCACAACAGAAGGAAACAATGCTCAGTCCAGTGCCAACCTCAAAATGGTTGCTAAGCTTGAGCACACTGCTGCTGCCACTGTGCCAATTCATCTCCTTAGGGGTCTTCCTTTTTTCCACTGACCCTCCATTTTATAAAGTATGATGTCTTTGACCAGGAACTGGTCCCTCCTGATAATATGTCCAAAGTATGACAGATAAATTCTGGCCAGCCTGGCTTCCAAGGAGCATTCTGGTTGCACTTCGTCCAACACAGATCTGTTTGTTCCTTGGTATTGGTACCTTCAGTACTCTTTTCCAACACCATACCTCAAATGCATCATTACTTCTACAGTCTTCTTTATTCGTTGTCCTACTTTCACATACATATGAGGTTATGGAAACTACCATGGCTTAGGTCAGGTGCACCTTAGTCTTTAAGCTAACATTTTTGCTCTTGAACACTTTAAAGACGTCTTGTGCAGCAGATTTGTCCAACACAATATGTCATTTTATTTTTTGATTGCTTCTTCCATGAGTGTTGATGGTTGATCTGAGCAAACAAAGTCTTTGACAACTTCAATCATTCCTGTGTTTGTCTTGATGTTATTTATTGGTCCATTGGTGAGGATTTTTGTATTCTTTATAGTGAGATGCAATCCATACTGAAGGCTGTGGTCTTTGATCTTCACCAGCACACATTTTAAATCCTTTTTGCTTCCAGCAAACACAGTTGTGTCATCTGCATGTTGTATGTTGTTAATGAGTCATCCTCCAATCCTGATGTGATGTGTTTCTTCATATAATCCACTTTCTCAGATTATTTGCTCAGCATAAAGATTGAAAAAGTATGGTGAAAGAATACAACTCTAGCACACACCTTTCCCAATTTTAAATTATTCAACATCCCCTTGTTCTGTTCAAACAACTACCTTTTGGTCTTTGCACAGGTTCCTCATGAGCATTATTAAGTGCTCATTCTCCAAAATGTTGTCCATAGCTTGTCATGATCCACACAATCAAAAGCCTTCATGTAGTCAATAAAGCACAGGTAAACATCTTTCTGGTATTCTCTCATTTCAGCCAAGATCCATTTGATCTTAGCAATGATATCTCTCATTCCACATCCTTGTCTGAATCTGGCTTGAACTTGAAGTTTCCTGTCAATATACTGTTGCAGCCACTTTTAAATTATTCCCAACGACATTTTACCTGCATGTGATATTAATGATATTGTCCAATGATTTCCACAATCCACTGGGTCATCTCTCTTTGAAATGGGCACAGATATGGATCTATTCAAATCAGTTGTAGAATGCAATATGTCATTTGATTTCTTGACTGCTGCTTACATTGTGGATCTGAGCAAAATGAAGTCTTTGAAAACTTTTAACTTTTCTCCATTTATCATGATGTTATTTATTGGTCCAGTTGTAAGGATTTTTGTTTTCTTAATATTGAGGTGCAATCCATATAGAAGGCTGTAGTCTTTGATCTTCATAAGTAAGTATTTTAAGTCTTTTTAATTGTCACTATCTTCCTCCAATTCTGATGCTACTTTCTTTATCACATATTCCAGTTTCTCTGATTATTTGCTTAGCATACAGATTGAGTAACTGTGGTGAAAGAATACAACCCTGGTGCATACCCTTCCTGATTTTAAACCATAGGGTATCCTCTGGTTGTGTTAGAATAACTGCCTCTTCTCCTAAGAACAGGTTACTCATGAGCATAATTATGTATTCTAGAATACCCATTTGTCACAATGCTATCAAGAACGTATCATGATCCACATAGTCAAAAGCCTTTGCATTGTCAGTAACAAACATGTAAACAATTCTCTGGAGCTTTGGTAGCATTGTGGGTTACAAGTTGGACTGCCAACATCAAGGTCAGCAGTTCAAATCTATCAGCCACTCCCTGGGAGAAAGATGACACTTTCTACTCCTTCAAAGGTTTACAGACTCATAAACCTTATACAGGGCCACTGTGAATAAGAACCAACTCAATGGCATACAATCACCACCAGCTGCAAACATCTTTCTAGTATTCTCTGCTTTCAACCAAAATTTATCTGATGTCAGCAGTGATATTCCTCGTTCCATATCCTGTACTGAATCTGGCTTGAATTTCACACAATTTCCTTTTGATGTACTGTTGTAACGGTTTTTAAATGATCTTCAACAAAATTTTACTTGCAAGTGATATTAGTAATATCGTCTGATGATTTCCACATTCCGTTGGGTTATCTCTCTTTGGAATGGGCACAAATATAATTATTTTCCAATCAGTTGGCCACGTAGCTGTCTTCCAAATTCCTTGGCATTAGTGAGTACCCCAGTACTACATCAGTTTATTGAAAGATTTCAATTTGTATTTTATCAGTTTCCAGAACCTTGTTCTTTGCCAGTGCCTTCAGTGCACCATGGATTTCTTCCTTCAATATCATTGGCTGTTGATCACATGTTGCCTCTTGAAATGGTGAAACACCGAGTATTTCTTTTTGGCACAGTTACTGTGTATTCCGTCCATAGTCTTTTGATGCTTTCTGCATAATTCCATATTTTGCCCTTCGAATCCAATGTTGCAAATTGAGGCTTGATTTTTTTTTATTCAGTTCTTTCAGCTTGAGAAATGTTGAGCGTGTTCTTCCCTTTTGATTTTTTTTAAACTCCAGGTCTTTGTACATTTCATTATAATACTTGACTCTGTATTTTCTAGCTGTCCTTTGAAACGATCTGTTTAGCTTTTTTATTTCCTTATTTCTTCCATTTGCTTTAGCATCTCTAAGACAGAGAAGAAGTTTCAAAATCTCTTCTGACACCTATTTTGGTCTTTTCTTTCTTTCATACCTTTTTAATGACTTGTTGCTTTTGTTCTGCATAATGTTCTTGATGTGATCCCACAACTACTGGTCTTCAATATTAGCATCTAGCATATCAAATCTGTTCTTCAGAATATCTATAAATATCTATAAAATGGAGTATGTTCAAGGTCATATTTTTTTCTCTCATGGACTTGTATTAATGATGGTTTGTTCTACAGTGGTCCTTTCTTTGGCTAATAATATTGAGCTTTTCCACTATTTATTGCCACATAGATAGTCATTTATATTCCTGTGTATTTCATCTGGTGAGGTCCATGTGTATAATCAACTTTTTATAATGTTTTAAAATGTTATTTGCAATAAAAATAAGTCTCTGGTCTTGCAAAATGCAATTTTGTAATCTCCGACATTGTTTCTGTCACCAAGGCTGTATTTTCTAATGACGGATCCTTCCTTTTTGTTTCCAACCTTTGCCAGTAACTATTAATACATTTTGATTGTATGTTCCATCAACTTTATAGACTGAAGAAGTTGGTAGAATTCTTCAATTTCATCCTCACTGGCTTTAGTGATTGGTGCATAAATTTGAATAGTAGTAGTATTAACTGGTCTTCCTTGTAGGCACATGGATATTATTCTATCACAGACAGCATTATAGTTGAAGATACATCTTGAAATGTTCTTTTTGATGATGAGTGTGATGCCATTCCTCTTCAGTTTGTCATTTCAGACATAGTAAACTATGTGATTGCCAGATTCAAAGTGGCCAATACCAGTCCATTTCAGATTACGAATGCCTAGGATTTCCATGTTTATGCATTCCATTTCATTTTTGACAACTTCCGATTTTCCTACATTCATACTTCCTACATAGCATGTTTTGATTATTAATGGATGTTTGCAGCTGTTTCTCCTCATTTTGAGTTCTGCCCCATCAACAAATGAAGTCCCAAAAGCTTCGATTTGTTATTGACATCTTTACTTCATTATTGACAACTCTACTTTGAGGAGGCAACCCTTCCCCAGTCTTATTTGAGTGCCTTCCAACCTGAGGGATTCATCTTCTGGCACTATATCAGACAATGCTCTGATGCTATTATTAGTGTTTTCGTCTTCTGGTACTATATTTGTCAGTGTTCTTTACTACTCATAAGATTTTCAGTGGTTAAATTTGTATGTCAGTTTGTCGCATTGTGGTAGCTTGTGTGTTGCTGTGATGATGGAAGCTATGCCACTGGTATATTGAATGCCAGCAGGGTTACCCCTAATGGACAAGTTTCAACTGAGCTTCCAGACTAAGATAGACTCAGAAGAAGGAGAGGCTAACTACTTCCAAATGGTTAGCCACTGAAATCCTTATGAATAGAAGTGAAACACTAACAAATAGTACCAGAATATTGAATACTGAAACATGATGAATAGCACCAGAATATTGTCAGATATAGTACCAGAACATGAGCCCCTCAGGTTGGAAGGCACTCAAGACATGACTAGGGAAGAGCTGCCTCCCCAAAGTAGAGTTGACCATGATGACACGAATGGACAATCACATGGTTTACTATGCTGGGAATGACAAATTGAAAAGAAATGGTGTTACATTTATCATCAAAGAGAACATTTCAAGTTCTATCTTGAAATATAGTGGTGTCTATGATAGGATAATATCTATATGCCTACACAGAAGACTATTTAATGCCACCATAATTCAAACTTATACACCAACCACAAAAACTAGTGATGATGAAATTGAAGAATTTTACCAACTACTTTAGTCTGAAATTGATGAATCACGTAATCAAAATGTATTGATAATTACTGGTTACTGAAATGCAAAGTTTGGAAACAAGGCCGGGGTACTCTGTGGAACAGACCATCAATTGTTCATATGGAAGTTCAGGCTGAAGCTGAAGAAAACTAAAATAAGTCCAAAAGAGCCAAAATATGACCTTGAACATATCCCACCTGAATTTAAAGATCATCTCAAGAACAGACTTGATGTATTAGACATAATGACTGAAAACCAGAAGTTGTGGTGTGCCATCAAGAACATTATACAGGAAAAAAACAAAAGGTCATTAAGAAGACAAGGAAGAAAGAAAGGACAAAAATGAATGTCAGAAGAGACTGAAACTTGTTCACCAGTTAGAGATGCTAAAGCTAATGGAAGAAATGATAAGGTAAAAAAGTTGAACAGAAAATTTCAAATGGCAGCTTGAGAAGACAAAGTCAAGTATTATAATGAAATGTGCAAAGACCTGGAGTTAGAATACCAAAAGGGAAGAACATGCTGAACATTTCTCCAGCTGAAAGAACTGAAGAAAATGTCAAGTCTTGACTTAGTATATTGAAGGATTCTATGGGCAAAATATTGAATGATGCAGAAAACATCAAAAGAAAATGGAAGGAATATACAGAGTCACTGTATCAAAAAGAAATGGTTGATGCGCAACCATTTCAAGAGGTACCATATGATCAAAAGCCAATGGTACTGAAGGAAGAAATCTGCTGTGTACAGAGCATTGGCTGAGAACTAAGTTCCGGAAATTAATGGAATGTAAATTGAAATCTTTTAACAAACTGATGCAGTCCTGGAGGCACTCACTGATCTATGCCAAGAAATTTGGAAGACAGCTGTTTAGCCAACTGATTGGAAGAAAATCATGTTTGTGCCCAATCCAAAGAGAGGTGACCTAACGGAATGTTGAAATCATTAATACCATATGAAAGTTAACTTTTGCTAAAGATAATTTAAAAACCAGCTGCAAAAGTACACTGGCAAGGAGCTACCTGAGGTTCAAGCTGGATTCAAACAAGGATGTGGAACAAGGGATATCTTTGAGAATGTCAGATAAGTCTTGGCTGAAAGCAGAGAAAACCAGATTTTTACCTGTGTTTTAATAACTATGCAATGGCTTTTGACTATGTGGATCATGACAAGTTTCTGGATGACCTTAGAGAGAATAAATGTTCCAGAACACTTAATTGTGCTCATAAGGCAGTTGTTTGTACAGAATTAGGGAACACTGAATGGTTTAAAACCAGGAAATGTGTTCACTGGGGTTGTATTATTTCACCATACTTATATAATCTGTATGCTCAGCAAATAATCTGAGAAGCTGGATTATATTAAGAAGATTGTGGCATTAGGATTGGGGGAGGACTCATTAAAATCTGTGATATGCAGATGATACAACCTTGTTTGTTTTATGGGAAGAGGATTTAAAATATTTACTGATAAAGATCAAAGACCACATCCTTCAGTATGGGGTGCACCTCAAATGAAAGAAAACAAAAAACCTTACCACTGGAGCAATAAATAACATCATGCATGGTAGATGCAGAAAATACTGAAGTTGTCAAAGACTTCATTTTGCTTGGATCCATCATCAACTCTCATGGAAACAGCAGTTAAGAAATCAAGTGATGTATTGCGTTAGATAAATCTGCTGCACAAGATGTTCAAGACCAAAGATGTCAGTATGAGGACTAAGGTGTACCAGACCCAATCCATGGTCTTTTCATATGCATGTGATAGGTAGACAGTGTGTAAGGAAGACCATAGAATAATTGATGCATTTGACTTACTGTTTTGAAAAAGAATGTTAAAGGTACCATGGCCTGCCAGAAGAATAGACAAATTTGTGTTGGAAGAAGTACAACCAAAATGCTTCTTAGAAACTAATATGGCAACACTTCATCTCTTATACTCCCTCCTCATATTATTAGGAGGGACAAGTTCCTGGAGAAGGACATAATTCTTGGTAAAGTGTAGAGACAGTGAGGGAGAGGAAGATCCTCAATGAGATGGATTGGCACAGTGGGTTCAAATGTAGCAGCAATTGTGAGGATGGCGCAAACTGGTTAGTGTTTCATTCTGTTGTACCTAGGGTCTTTGTGGATTGGAACTAACTCAACAGGACCTAATAATAACAACGAACATTCGGAAGTAGTTGGCCTCTTCTTCTTTCTAGTAAATCTGGAAGCTCAGATGAAACCTGTCTACAATGCATGACCCTGTTTTTATTTAAAATACCGGTGTCATAGCTTCCAGCATCACAACAACACATAGGCTACCACAATATGACAAACTTGACAGATGAGTGGTGGCCTCTATGAGTTACTCTACAGCTATTTAACATACTGGCAGCATAGCTTTCAGCATCACAGCAACATGTAAGCTTCCATAGTACAGCAAACTGACAGATGGTGGTGAATTTGCAAATGGTAAGTGGTTTATCAATGCTTATTGATATTATTAAGGAGCTCTGGTAGTGTAGTGGTTACCAATCGGGCTGCGAAACACAAGGTCAGCAATTCGAAACTACCAGTTGTTCCATGGGAGAAAGATAAGCTTTCTGCTTCTGTAAAGATTTATAGCCTCAGAAACCCTGTACAGGGTTGTTATGAGTTGGAACTGACTCCACAGCACATAAACACCACTACCATTACTATTATTACTTTATCATTTTTACTATATAGTCTTTGTTGTTGTTGATGTTAAGTACCGAGGAGTCGGTTCTGACTTATAGTGACCCTGTACAGGGTTTCCGAGGCTGTAAATCTTTACAGGAGCAGAAAGCCTCATCTTTCTCCTGCGGAACAGCTTGTAGTTTTGAACTGCTGACCCTGAGGTTGGCAGCCCGATTCGTAACCACCACGCTACCAGAGCTCCTTTGAGACAATACAAATCATTTTTTGAAAAGGAGAGTCATTTTCTAGTAGATTAAAATTTTATTTTAGCAGTCCTTTTACAAATTATAGCACACTTTTATTTTTTGCTATCGAACACCCTTAAAGATATTAGTCACTTAGCTATTTTGCAATGATATAAGAAATACTCTGGTCAGCAGTAAATTCCATTTAAACATAGTGAAATACTTTTGCAAATAATGCCTAGGTGACTAAATGTTTGCTTTCAGATGACTATCTAGCCACAAATATTTTCTAATCATGTTAAGATGCAGGCAGAAGTGAAATGTTAGGTACTGACTAACATGATATTTTGTGCAAATACACCAAACAATGTAAATATTTTTTGGTGTATTTGCATAAAGTATCATGTTAGCCTGTGAATTTTAAATTGACAGATTTTTTTGCTGGGACAAAATAACTTGACTTTTCTTTGACTAATTTATACTACATTGAGAATATGAGAGTTGTTTGGGAAAATCCTGTGGAAGAGAAGGCCAATATAGGTGGTTCACACAAAGGAAAGTACTTCAAGTATTTGAGATAATTAGTTGAAAGTCTATAGGAGAAAAAGAGAGTGGAAGGGGGACGTCTCCTGAGGTATCTCTGACTAACTCAGTCTAAAGTAAACCAAAAACAAAATGATTGCCATCAAGTGGATTCTGACTCATAGTTCCCCTGTAGGTAAGTTTTCTAAGGCTGTAAATATTTATGGGAGCAGAAACCTGCATCTTTCTCCCCTAGAGCAGCTGGTGGGTTTGAACCACTGGTCTTGCATTTAGCATCCCAGTACTTATCCTACAGTGTCACCAGCTTCCTTAAAGAGCCTAAGATGTTGTTGTTTTTAAGGGCTGTTTAGGCACTTCCAACTCACAGCGATCCTGTATAGGGTTTCCAAGGAGCAGCTTGTGGATTTGAACCACCATGTTCATAAATGATGGCATAATTTAGATCTGTTTTCAACCTATAGGAAGTGGACCTCTCATAGTCCCTCAGGCCTAATTGTAAATTATCTAGCCTTTAAGGTAAAAACTTCAGGAGAATACTAACTAACCTAGGAAACCCTATATAGCTTCACTATCACTCAGATGCAACTGGAAGGCACTTAACAAGAACAACAAGGTGAACACTGTATCTTTTAGTCACATGTACTTGTTGTTTGTTCTAAAATATAAAACTATTATGTTGCTAAAATACAAAAATATTATGATTACATCTGGCATATTATTTAATCTCTCATACTTCATGTTCAAAACAAGTAGGTTGAATTAGTGACGATTAAGGTCTTCAGATGTAAAATTTTAAAGTTAAAGACCAGTGTTTGCAGAAATTGCTGATTACTAGAACCACCCCTGAGCACTTTTTAAAAATGCAGTTCATTCATTAAATAAGTGATTATCACAGGCCTTCAATTATTGCTAAGGAAACCTGACAGTGCTGTGTGTTAGGCATTGACTGGCTGCTAATCACAAGGTTCAAATCCACCATCAGCTCCACAGGAGAAAGATGAGTCCTTCTGCTCCCATAAACATTGACGGTCTTGGAAACCTTAAGGAGCAATATTTCTGTGTCCTGTAGGGTCACTATGAGTCAGAATTGACTCAATGGCAGTTGGTTTGGTTTTTCAAGTGTGTTAATGCTGTGAATGAAATGATGAATGAAACATAAAGTTCTGTCTTTCTTGGAATTTGTGGAAAGCTGAGATCAAACCCAGTCATCTATATTTTTTAAATGCTCTCTAGGCAATTCTGATAATTGGGCAGATCAGAGAAGCAATGGAATAGACTGAAAGGAAACCAGAGGTATTTCTAAGGGACTGTAAACTCTATACTCCAAGAAAAAATCTTCCATTTTTACAGAAGTTTTTAAAAATTCACAGTCTCTTTAAAAATGCACACGGGTGGTTATATATAACCTAGATGAAAACACAACGGTTGATAAAAAAGAAAACATACACTTAACCGATATAGTTACACTACACTTACATTGAGTGAGGTTTTTAACAAATTTACATTGCTTGGTTGATACATTAACTGCACAAGTTAAAAGAAAATCATATTTAGATTGGAAACTCTGAGGGTGTAAATTCAGATTGCTTATGCAAATAAATGAGTTATTTATTTTGAGTTCTATTATTTACTGCTATTTATTTCTATGATTTGTTTTTTTAAGTAGTTTTAAAACCTAACCTACTTCATTGTACCACAGTAAACCAGGCTAAAGTAGCTTACTTTGTGACCTATGAAAGCTAAGATTTACAAATAGACATTCCAGGCTTGCTGGGATTACAAAGCTCTGTTTTCCTTTAAACAACAACATATTGAAGTTTAATGATATGAAATAAATTAAAGAATCTCTGCTTCAATGCCATCAAATATAAACACAAATGGGGAAGACAACTTGATCTAATTTTTCAAAGTATAACTCTAGAAGACCATAAGGATAAGTTCTATTAACAAAAGGACTACAAAACATAAACTATAAATTGTTTAATTTAAAAACTAGACTGTTTATCAAAATTTTTCATCCCCATTAACATCTACATTCCAACATGGCAAATAATAAATGTAGAAGACAAAATTCAAAGCAGCCCATTAATTTTTAGTCTTTCTACAACAACATGGTTTCAGCAGGTAACAATTATTGTTAGATGGTTTAAATAAAGAGACTTTAAGGAAGGGACCACAAACAGAATTGTAGGCTGGGTGAAGAAGTGAGATGCCAGCAGACTAACTAGCAAGAATGGAAAGTATATGAATAGTCTTGGGTTTAAAGGAATGAGGAAGAACTTTAGCCCAGTGAAGAGTGGACCATGGAGGAAAGTCTCCTCAGTAGGCGCTGTAATTGGTCATGGATACAAAGTGTCAGAAGCTTTCACAAAAGCAAGGAAATTTGCCTTGTGATTTTTTACAGATGTCTTTCCATGTGTCATTTCCCTAGGGGCAGGAGAAGTGTAGACAATGGAGAAAGGATGTGTAAACAATGCAAGCTTAACTAGCTGGCAAGTAGCCATCCAGTCAATTCCTACTCATGGTGACCCTGCATGTGTCACAGTAGAATTGTGCTCTATATGAATTTTCACAGGCAATTTTTTTTTTTTTAAAGTACATTGTCAGATCTTCTATGATAACATTGGGTGGACTTGACCCACGAACCTTTCTGCTAGCAGCAAGTACATTAACAGTTTGCACTACTCAGAGATTCCTTAGCAGGCTCTTGAAAAATGTAATTTGTAGTGGACATTTAAAACTACTCTCCACTATTTATGCATAGACAATTAATTTGGGGAAATGATGATTTCCAAATATAAATTCTGGCTTTGGTTGCAAATAAGTTTTTATTCTCTATATTTTAATCAAATTCTGTAAGAATTGTTGCTTTCCCCTCTATTCAATTATTGTATGATTAATACTAAATTGTAAGCAAGTAGGGAAATCTACAAAAAAGATATGTTGGATTAGTTGTAAATTGCTTTCCCCCATTTACTCTGGATAATTTAGAATTTGACTTTGGTGATTACAATAATAGGATTCATCAGTGATCAACTTTCTGTGTGTTGTCTCTCTTATTGTGGGGAGTTGGCTGTGTGGTTACAGAATTTCTGTCATTAGCATAGGTGTGAGTGAGCCTGAGTCAGCACTCATATGAAAGCTTGTCTTTCCAAACACTTGAGAAATGGAAGATGTCAAGATACATTTTATAAATTCAGCAAGACAAAGGGTAATTATTGTTAATGTTGCTGAAAACCTGGATGAATAATTGGCTTTGAGATGCTGCAAGATGAAGACAACAGCAGCTCAAATGTCATTGCCTAGAAGAGGACAACCAGTATTAGGCTAGCTGCCATTCATGTGATTTCACAAAAGGTTACCACAGAGCGCTGTTACCTACTTCAAGAAGCATAAATACCATTGCTAGGACCTTTTGTTCTTCAAGAGCAGTGATATAAAAAGACCAAATGCTATTTGATCAAGAATGATAGATTGAAAATCATATAAATGATTTGTGTATCCACAAAGTGGGGGACAAACACTTGAAAAACATATTCCATCCCAGGAACACTAGCAAGCCAGAAAATCTACTAACTACTAGTGTTCAAAGGATGACTTAATAAATTAGGCCTCCCCACCCCCACCCCCCATTTTTACTTGTTTCTTATGTGCAAAGTCAGCAAAGATGTGGGGCAGGGATGGACAATAGAAAATCCCATCTAATTCCATTCAATTACAAATGACAAAACACAGCAATGGATGGCCCTTTGAATCTTTACAGTTATTTTACACTGTTACAGCAGTTTTAGATTCGAGAGTGTTACAACAGCTTAAGGCCCGTGAGTATCACGGCAGCTCTAAGACAGAGTGTCACAGGAGCTCTGGGTCCAAGGGCGTCATGGCAGCTCTTGATCTGTCGTCAAAGGAACCAAGGCCACTTGGAAAGGTGAAGCAGAATTTCTGATTTTATTAAAGCTAGCTGACTCAGAAGAGGTAGCTTCTTCAGATTCTGAGCCCCTAATGGAGGGCAACACAGGCTTATATATGGGGTCAGAGTTGAGGAGGGGCTAAGGCGCTGACCTGTTTGAGGACAGGAGGGAAACCAGAGGGATTGGTCCCCTTGGGTGACCTGATTAGCATTTTAGCTTGTCTCCTGGGTGGGGGTGGGGAGGATTGGTTCTGCTCAGTAACCTGATTAGCATTCTAGTTTGTCTCCTGGGTGGGGAAGATTAGTAATTTGATTAGCATTCTAGCTTGTCTCTTCTGTGGGGAAGAGGCAGTTAATGTTTCTACCTTTTCCTGTTCACCATAATAAAAAAAATCATTATTATTCATATAATTAATATTATTAAAATATTGATATTTAATAATAATTTCAGCACTGACCATCCATACAAAGGTTGGGTAGCTTGGGAATTAAGAAGAGACTATTGACTGAATTCAAGTGCAAAATACGCTTTCTCTAGTAGACGCCTATATGCCCTTTTCACTCCTGATTCCTAATGAAATCTTTGTCGAGTCTAAATATTTGTTAATTTGCTCCAGCCCATTTGTGATGTGCCACCAGTAAAAAGACTTCTGGAAGCAACAGTTCCTGCCCCTTGTGAGATAGTCTACATCTGCTATGTTGTGAGATGGCCAAATCTTGCTTGATTCAGTTTGCAGCAAATACCTATTATATCTATTAAATACATCTATATTATTAAATACATCTATATAATACATCTATATATTAAATGCATATATATATATATACATATATATTTAATGCATATATATCTATTCTTTGGCTTTCTTGAGTCTCAATGAGTTAATGCAGGGGTCACAAAACATTTTCTGTAAATGACCAAAGAACACATATTTTAAGTTTTGGTGTCTAAACTCCATTACAAATACAACTCAACTCTGCATTTCCTTAGACAATATATAAACGAGCATGGTTGTATGCCAAGAAAAGTCTAATTGCAATAACAACCTTTGGACTGACTTTGTCTAAATGTGAATTGATTGAATTCATTTTACCAAGAGAATTAACTGGATTGCAGTAGTAATGAACTGAGAAACTATTGAATGCATTCACATACAGGCTTTGAATTGTTTCTTTCAGGTGTGAGCTTCTACCAAGAATTTGCATTTCTATCTCAGATATACTGAATCATTTACATTTCTATCCCCAATTATACTAAATTGATTCAAATTGATTTTGCATATCCAAGGATAGAAATGTAATTCTCAGCAGAGGGTTGACCCAGAATGAGCTAGTTTAAAGCCCTGATACAAATACACTATGAGATTTGGAAGGAGCTCTGATAGTGTAGTGGTTATGAATCAGGCTGCAAACCTCAAGGTCAACAGTTCGAAACTACCAGCTGTTCCATGGGAGAAAGATGAGGCTTTCTGCTCCCATAAAGATTTGCAGCCTCGGAAATCCTTTACAGGGTTGCTATGAGTCAGAACCGACTCCACGGCACATAACAACAACAACAACCTAAGATTTGGAAGGCACTCAAAATACAAAACAGTCTCCTCAAAGTATAGTTGAGCACCATGATGTGAATGCAGTAAAGCCTCAGGACCTTAACTTGCTCAAGGGTCACAACACAAAATGAGGAAAAACAACTGAGAAATCCATTAATAATCAGAACATGGAATTTACAATGTAAGAATCTAGAAACATTGTAAGTTGTCAAAAATGAAATGGAACTTGTAAACATTGATATCCTAGGCATTAGTGAGATGAAATGGACATTTTGAATCTGATAATCAAATGGTTTACTATGACAGGAATGACAAATTGAAGAGGAAAAACACATTCCGCATTCTCCAGCTGAAAGAACTATAGAAAAAATTCAAACTTCGACTGGCAATACTGAAAGATTCTATGGACAAAATATTTAATGATATAGAAAGCATCACAAGAAGATGGGGACTTACAAAGAATAAGACTCCGGGAATTGAAGGAATATAAATTGAAATCCTTCAACAAACTGATGCAGCACTGAAGACATTCACTTATCTATGTTAAGATATTTGGAAGACAGCCACCTGGACAACTGATGGGAAGAGATCCACATTTGTGCCCCTTCCCAAGAGAAATGACTCAACAGAATGCGGAGATCATTGGACAATATCATTAATATCACATGTAAGCAAAATGTTGCCAAATATATTTCAAAAATGGCTGCAACAGTACATTGACAGGAAACTACGAGAAGTTCAAGCCAAATTCAGACTAGGACTTGGAACTAGGGATATCATTGCTGATGTGAGATGGGTCTTGTCTGAAAGCAGAGAATACCAAAAAGATGCAGTAGTTTATTGATTATGCAAAGACTTTAACTGTGTGGATCATGACAAGCTTGGGTAACATTGCAAAGAATGGGTATGCCAGAACACTTAATTGTGCTCATGAGGTACCTGTGCATAGAACAAGAGGCAGTTTTTCTAAGAGAACAAGGGAACACTTAATGGTTTTCAATTGGGAAAGGTGTGCATCAGGATTGTATTCTTTCACTATACTTAGTTAATTTGTATACTGAGCAAATAATTAAGAAACTGGATTATATGAAGAAGAATATAGCATCATTAATAACCTGTGGTATGCAGATGATACAACCTTGCTGAAAGGGAAGAGGACTTAACATATTTACTGATGACGATCAAACACCACAGCCTTCAGTATGGGTTGCACCTCAGTGTAAACAAAACAAAAATCCTCACAACTGGACCAATAAATAACATCAAGATAAACAGAGAAAAGATTGAAGTTTTCAAAGACTTCATTTTGTTCAGATCAACCATCAACACTCTGGAAGTATTTGTCAAGAAATCAATTTATTGCATTAGGCAAATGTGTTGCACAAGACCTCTTTGAAGTGTTTAATAGGAAAGATGTCAGTTTGAGAACTAAGGTACAACTGACCCAAGCCATGGTCAATAGCCTTGTATGCATATGAAAATTGGACAATGAATAAAGAAGACTGGAGAAGAATTGATGCTTTTGATTTGTGGTGTAGGATAACAATATTTAAAAGTACCAGAAGAACAAACAAATCTGTGTTGGTAGAAATATAGTCAGAATGTTCCTTAGAAGCCAGGATGGCCAGATTTCATCTCTTATACTTTGAAAGTATTGTCAGGAGGGACCACTTCCTGGAGAAAGACATCATGATTGGTAAAGTGGAGGGTCAGCTAAAAAGAGGATGACCCCCACTTAGATGGATTGGCACAGTGGTAGCAGCAGGGGCTAAAGCATAGCAACGATTGTGAGACTGACACAGGACTGGGCGGTGTTTCATTCTGTTGTGTGTAAGGTTGTTATGAGTTGTACTGACTCGATGGCATTTACGTATAACAACAACAACAACAGAAGAGTACAGTCATTGCTGTATCATTTCCCCCCTAGAATGGTTAGAATTGAATAGGAAACCCCTGAGATGGTCCTCCCTCCCTATCCATTTGATAATAATAACTTCATTTGCTTTCTTATGGCAATGAGCATGTTCCTTCAGTTGTTTGGCACATTATCAGATCCATCCATAAGTACCTTTTATCAGTGATAACTATTTACAGTACAATTGAAATTATAACTCTGAATATAAGTGTTAACTGTGTTAAGCATACATACTTCCTTATCTGGGTAAATGCACTGGACTGTGAAGTCGGTTTGAATCACAAGGTTGGTGTTTCAGAAGCCATATCCAGGATCACAATGGGTCAGAACCAACTCCATATCACTTAACAACAACAACAACATGTTCCACCATATACCTTTAAGGACAGTCTATGTTTTTAAGTAATCTGTCCAAGGTTCTATTCTGTTGTGTATTTTTTATTATTGTTTCTGAAAAATTATTCATTGGAAAGCACACTTGATTTTAACAGTAAAATCTCAAAGCTATATCAATCTGAGTATAAATTTGTAAATTTACAAACCGCTGGGGGAAAAAAGCTTGTAAGGACCTTGTTGGTAGTTGCCCACAAATAATCATGAAGAATAAACTCTGTCTGGCTAAGGTGAACTATTTGGACAAAACTGCTAGTAGATGAAAAAGGAAAAAGAGAAGATTCTAATTTATCTTGGCTATAAGAAGATTTGTTGTTGTTGTTAGGTGCCATCGAGTCGGCACCAACTCATAGCGACCTTATGCACAGCAGAATGAAACAATATCTGATCCTGGGCCAACCTCACTACTGTTGCCACACTTGAGTCCATCAATGCTGCCACCTGGCCAATCCATCTCATTGGGGGTCTTCCTCTTTATCTCTGACCCTCCATCTTACCAAACATGATAGATAGCCTTCTCCAGCGACTGTTCCCTCCAGACAATATGTCCAAA
>NW_006408803.1:75792-86992 GCF_000296735.1 Chrysochloris asiatica
TTCCATTTGTTTTAGCATTTCTATGCTGGAGAGCAAGTTTCAGAGTCTCTTCTGACATCCATTTTGACCTTTTCCTTCTTTTTTGTCTTCTTAATGACTTTTTGCTTTCTTCATGTATGATGTTCTTAATGTCATCCCACAACTGTTCCGGTCTTCGGTCTTTAGTGTTTAATGTATCAAATCTGTTCTTCAGATGATATCTAAATTCAGGTGGTATATATTCAAGGTCATGTTTTGGCTCTCGTGGACTTGTTTTCCTTTTCTTCAACTTCAGTTTGAAGCTGAGTAACTGATGAACTATTTCCAAATCTTTAGTCACTGAAAACCTTATGAATAGCAGAGAAACACTGTCAGATACAGTGCCAGAAAAAAAAAAAAAGAAGATTAGCTGATTCAAATTTAAGCAATACATTTGGAAAATAAGGTCCAGACAACATAACTATTAGGTGAGAACACAAATTACTAGAAAGCCCAAAAATAATAAGTCTTTTTTAAGTCAGTTATAAGCTTAAATTTTAAAGTTTACATCAATAGTTAGATAAAGAAATAAAGACAGCAACTTGGACAATGTCTTAGAAAAACAAATTCAAGAAGTAACATAAAATCTGAATATGTATACCAATAAAAATAAAATGAATCTAATAAGCTTTTTTCAAGTCAGTTAATGGAGCTAGAAAAACTTCGATACCCCTAAACCAGGATAGCATAAGAAAGTTCTACCACACTGACAAAGATAATAAAATTAAAAATTAAATATTAGTAACTGAAAAAAATCTTCAGTGATTTAAAATTTCCCAGAATGATAAGGACAATTTAACATTAGAAAATATGTTAATGGTTTCAGCCCATTAAAATGCAAAAGAAAGGAAAAAATAGATGATTACTTGAACGGAATAGAAAAATAATTTATTAAAATGAAAAATTTATTCATGATAAAATTGGAATTGAAGAGAAATATGTGTTCTGTATACAAATATAAGAAGACTGAACATTATTAAGATGTTCATTCGTTCCCCAATTAATCACTAAATTTAGTGCTACGCCAATAAAAATTGCTAAAGACTTTTTTCATGGATCATGACAAACTGATTCTAAATTTTAGATGGAGGAGCAAAAAGGAAGTAATAGCAGAGACTATTTTAAATACAATAAAGAAAGCTGGGCTTCTCCTGGCCTGACATGAAGATTTAGAGAGCTTTAGGTAAATTAGAGAGCAATAGAGATTAATTATTCTGTTCTGATCACTTACTGCTGTAATGTATCCAAGATTTACATTCAAGAAAGAGGTGGAAATTAGGCTAAGTTTGGAATAAAGCCTTAGAATTTTTGTCTTAGGAAATAAGACTTGAAAATTAAAATAGAACTATTGAATTAGTCAAAAGATAATTCTAATAATATACCATACAAACAACAGGAGCTCTAATGGTACAATGGTTAAGTGCTCAGAAGTTCACAGAAAGGTCAGTGGTTTGAACTAGGGCTTCTAACTGGTTCATTATGGTTCCATTCCCTGCTGAAGTTTTACATTTTCACCCCAGATATACTGAATCAGAACCTACATTTTAACAAGCTCTTATAAGATTCAGCTGGGGACCTTGTTAAAATGCAAATTCTCAGTAGGTGGTCCAACCTATTTGAATCCCAGCAATGATCCCACCAGGTACCTCCTTGGGAGAAGAGACCTGGCAATCTGCTCCCATAAAGATTTAACATTTTAGGAAACATACGAGGCCATAAGATCGGCTATTCAAAACCATCAACCACTCTTCGGAAACCCCACGAATCTCTGAGTTTGAACCAAGTCGATGACATATAACAACAATAGAGTTCCTCTAGTCTGTCCTTAGTCCTGGTGTGGCCCTTGTGGGCTAATGTGCTGAACTACAAAGTGTTTGAACCACAAGGTCAATTTGATGGCACAGACTAACAAAAACATACAAAGGACAGTAAAGAAAACAAAGGTTAGAAATAATGCTTTTGAAATACCTTTTAAAATTAATACAAACAACAGTTAGTTCAGAGCTGGTTTCTCTTTTGACTGATGTGGACACTTGGGATGGACTTTAAATGTAGCATTAGGAATTTGACTTAAATAGTGGAATTTCCTTGAGGTGAGATATGGAAAATACACAAAAGATTTTCTGAGGGAGATGGTAAAATATCTTGTTCTGGATTTCTTTAAAAATCAGTAACTTTGAGTTTAGTTTACTAAAGGTATTGAAATTTATAATGTAACTACATAATATATTTTTCCTGTTGTGCACTTTCAAAAATAGATGCTGTTGTCTTATGGCAACACTGAGGAGAAAATCTAATTCGATTATTTCATATGCATTACTTCCTCTGCCCTCCTCCCTATCACCCCCTTTCACATCTCCAAATATGTGTACATACACAGATGCTTTCCCAGAACAAATGTCCATGCTTCATTCCGCAACAGACATGCCTCCAAATACTCAGTTAAAAACCTGCTTAAATAGTATCAACACATTATCATTCTGCATCTCTGCAGTGCCAAACTAAAAAATCTCATAAGGGAAGAACAGCGTTTATAGACCCAGGAATGCTCTTAGATATTTTTAGCCTCATAAAACTCTAAAGTAAATTGCAGGATGAATTATGGAGGATCTGACACTAATTAATAGTAGTAGTGTGTGGCTGTGGGCTAATGTGCTCGACTGCAAAGTTGTTTTTACCACAAAGCCGGTGGTTCAAGCTCACCAGTTGCTCCTTGGAAACCCTATACAGGGTCGCTGTGGGTCAGAACCAACTCGATGACACTTAACAACAACAATGCTAATTAATAGATAGGTTTGCATCAAAGGTCTACATTATTGTTGTTGTTAAGTGCTGTCATTAGATGACCATTTGTAAATTTGCAGTGAACTTAATTTTGATTATATATAAAATTCACCTGTGTAACTGTTATACACCTAAACCATAGTTTTAAATATCTCTGGTAAGTGCTGACCCAGAGGCTGGGCATTCTTGCCTTCCTAGTTAATTCTAGCTTACTTTTTCTAATTACTGAAAACTTCTCAAAAAATATTTGCTGTTCCCAATAAACTTTATATTGGATAATCTATTATTCTTCGATAAGTAAGCTAGCTATTCTGTGCAAAGGAGAAAATAGCATGAAAGTAAAGTTGTCTGTGGGACTTCCAGGTTTTACATATTCTTAGCCTCTTACTGAAATGCAGGCAGATGGTTCAGAAATGATGTGACTGAGCCCTGTTGTCAGATGTGTGAAGAGCAAGTTCCTCTCTTCTCATTAAAAATACTCTAATCTGTTGCTGCAGAGTAGATTCCAACTCATAGAGATCATGTGGGACAGAGTAGAACTGCTCCCATGTCGTTTCCAAGGCTGTAATCTTCATAGAAATAAATTGCCACATCTTTCTCCTGTGGGGCAGCTGGTAGGTTCAAACTGCCAACCTTTTGGTCAGCAGCCCAGCATTTAACAACTGTGCCACTAGGGCTCCTTGAAGATACACTAATATCAGAGAAATGGTATCTCCCTATAAATTGTACAATCCAGTTTTATTTATTTAGTGGTCATTCAATATCACAGTATCTCAGATACTCAGCACCTAGGTAGAGCCAGAATGGATGCTAGAACAGACATAGTAATGGTAAATACCAAACTAACATTGGTTGAGCATATTCTCTGCTTTAACTGAAGCTCATGCTCTTTTACCATTTTTCTCCATGACAGAAATGTAATTTACATTTAAAAAATCTTTTACATAAAAACTATTCACATGACACAAGACAGAAACTGTCATTCCTTAGTCATCTTTTTGTTGTTGTTAAGTACCGAGGAGTTGGCTCCGACTTAGAGTGACCCTGCACAGGGTTTCCGAGGCTGTAAATCTTTAGGGGAGCAGAACGCCTCAGCTTTCTCCCATGGAACCACTGGTAGTTTCGAACTGCTGACCTTGAGGTTGGCAGCCTGATTCGTAACCACTACGCTACCAAAGTTCCTTTAGTCATCTTTAGCATATCATTGAAAAACATTTAACAAAATAAAAACAACACAAACCCAAACAATACAAAATCCCACATACTGTATGCCTATTTTTATGTCTACAGAGGGAAAGGTAAATTTCATGTATATATACATATATTCCCTCTGACAAAAAAGGTGCTTAATTATTAATTCAGTAAATATTTGAGTTTCTACTATGCGCCTGACACTGGACTAAACGTAGAGGAAACTGACTGCTTGAAGTTTCAGTTCTGGTAAGGAAGACATAATACATACACAAACAAGATCTGCATTGTGGTGGGCAGAATGGGCATAACTCAGAGACATGATGTAACTGGAGAGAGTGATGAGAGGCTAGGGGCTCACGTGTGCAACTCATAGGAAGCTCTGGAGTATCAAGTTGGCTGCCGACGCCGCAGCCCTGAGATGCTCAGGTCTAAACCCCCGATGACTTGGTCCTTGATGAGTATTTCTTCTCCCTCATCCTAACATCCTTCCTTAGATGCACCCTTCAGCCTGGTGAAGCGTTGCACAGCTATATCCCATCGCCTACCTTAAGGTCCCCAGGGTGGGTCTGAGCTTCCGCCTCTGGAGCCCAGCGAACTCTCTGGCCTTATCTCTGCTGATTGAGATGTTGACAGCCTGCGCTGTTGCAACCTCAAGATGTGGGAGAAGCTTTTGTTACACCCAGTGATCAAGGCATTCATGTGTGGATACATCAGTGGGACATGCTCTATCCTCCTTTTTCAACCCCTGTTGCTGTTGTTGTTAAGTGCCGTCGTGTCGATTCCGATCCATAGCGACCCTGTATAGTGTTTCCGAGGAGCAGCTGGTGAGCATGAGCCACCGACCTTGCAGTTCAAACGACTTTGCAGTCTGACGCATTAACCCTTCAGTGCCATACCAGGACTCTGGATCTCCTTAAAACACGCTTCCAGACTCTCCAGTCTTCAGCCCATGATCCATTGCAAGATATGTCCTTGGCACTGGAATCTACTTTGCCTCTCTCTACTCTCTGAAGCCCCACTTCCTGAAAGACCCCCTTCCCCCCCACAACCGCCCTGGAATCGGTCATCATGGGGAGAGGGTGCTCTCGCACCATTGTTGGGGTCTGCATGTCACCCATCACTGTGACCAAGACACGCTATAAGAGAGGTAGGTATGGCTATGAGACCATCTACGCAGCCCTGAAATCCATCTACTGAAACTAGGGACATCGCAGACTCTTCAGCGGCTTAACAGCTACACTCCTTCGTGATTTGCCGTGATTTGCCCTTTCTAGAATCTACCTAATGTTTTACAACCAGACCAAAACCACAATGTCCCAAGACCAGTGTGAATACACTCCTTAATCCTTTTGTGAATTTCAGCCGTGGGATATTTGCTGGTATTCTGGTCTCCCTGGTAGCTTAACCTGCAGATATCAAAACTCATTTTCAGCTTGTCCGGGTGAAATTTCGGTGGATCGCCCAAGCAGTTATACTCATTTTTAAAGATTATGGCTTGTGTGGCTTCTTCCAAGGGGGGGTCCCCCAGGCCCTCCACAGAACTCTGATTGGCAGCAATGGCATGGACAGTCTATGAAGAGATGATGGCCAAGATGGGTCACAAGTCCTGACCAAAAAAGGACTGCAAAGGCATGGGTGTGATCTACTGTTTGCCTGGTTTCTGCCATGGACTGCTTTACCTCACCATCCTGGAGTAAGATGAAGTCCTCTCTGGGGAGCCAGACAGAAACGTCACATTCAGTGACCCTGCTCAAGTAGAAAACAGATGGATCTGACTTGAGCCTACAGAATCTCACAACAGAGGAATCACCAATACAGAAATCACACTGGGTAGTTTGCATAGGCTGCAAACCCACTCAAACAAGTTCTTTTGGAAAGAGCTTGGTCAGGTGGTCTGATGTAACCACCCCTCTATACCATGGTGTCTCCATGGATACCCTATAGGGCTGGAGAAGCTGTAGGCCACCTGCTGTGCCCCAGGAACTATAGCTGTGGGGACACTGGATCTGAGGCTTCAAACTGTCACCAGGCTGAAGACTGCATCTGAGGAAGGATGTTAGGATGAGAGAGAAGGAATACCATTATTTAATTGGATTCTTGTCAACTTTTCGAGACTCTGGAGAATGGGGACAGTGGGTTCCTAGCCTATTAATATTGTCCACATGAATGTCTTGACCCCTGAACTATTTCAACTCGAAGTTGTTCTGGCATTTTCTGGAACTAACATTCAGACTAATAAAATGAAGCACTTTCAATGGAAGCTTCTTGGAAAAACCTTAAAAAAAAACAAAAACAAGATCTGCATTTTGATTACATATTGTAAGGAAATAACTGGGAGAGGCCACTTTAGATTAGTTGGCCAGAAAGACTTCCAGATGATAGCACTGAACATAGTATCTGACTCACACTATGGATATGTTTGTTGTTGTTGTCAGGTGCCATCGAGTCGGAACCGACTCATAGCGACCCCATGCACAGCAGAACAAAACAATGTCCAATCCTGGGCCAACCTCACTACTGCTGCCACACTTGATTCCATTAATGATGCCACCTGGCTGATCCATCTCATTGGGGGTCTGTTTAGTACTCTTTAGATTTGTCATCAGATAAATGTATTTCTCTGTTTACTACTGAATTTTTTCCTTGCTTGCTTATGTACTTCTGCTTGCTTATAGACTAATATACTTGCTTATATACAGGTAAGGTAAGTAGGCCTTAAAAGAAAACAAGTAAAAACACAAACAAATTTGGTTTTGTTATACTGCTAGGTTAAAGAAATCCTATAAAAGCAAATAAATTTTCATTGTTATAAATGTTACTAAAAGATTTTAATATCTGCCTAATTTTTCAATGAAGAACATTGAATACCATTACATTGTTTTTGCTTTCTCTAGATTGGTAATATTTAATGTTATTTTGGGTAATAGATCCTTTTTAGTATCTAATTAACACTATGATCCCTCCAGGAAAATTCATGCACATTTGAAATACTGAGTACAATTTCAGGGAAGCAAATACCTTCCTTATATCCCAGATCAGAGCCTTTCACATTATTGCCAAACATAACATTCAGCCCACCAGATGTCAAAATGTATGAGGGTAAGTCAAAAGTATTGTTACTAGGGTTCCAGTTCATACACGCACAGGTTTAATCCAAATGTTTACAAATACCTTTGTGATCAGTGGATATCTGCAGACAAGTTCATTTAGTAATACACGTGTATAAGTCTCACGGGTATCTTAAGAAAAAAACATAGAAAAAAGTGATGCATGAAGATCACCTAGCTCAAAGAGCTAATCTTTCTATCAGTCTTTTAGCAAGATCAAAGCTAATGAAGGCAATTATTATGGGACAAATTTTAACCAGGGATGAGTCATGGATTTACCAATTCTGGCATCCACAGACCCAAAGTCCAATCTAAATGGTAGCTTTTGAGGGGATCTTCTGGACCAGTTAAATTCAAGACACAGAGGTCAGCTCAAAAAGTTATGGCAACTCCTCTTTTCTAGGTTTTCAAAGGGGGCAATCTTGATAGATTTTCTCAAAGGACGGGGCCATTACGTGGGCTTATCGTGAAGAAGTTTTAAGAAAATGGGAAACTATATTGGTGAGGAAAAGGTCAGTAAAGTTGTACTGAGGAATTTTTTTTCCCATCACAATGTATCTGCTCATTCTTCAAGGGTAGCAAGGCTGTTCTAAGAGAACTTCTTTGGGAAACCACACTTCATCTACACTATAGCCCTGACCTTGCCCCTTCAGACTTCTTTTTGTTCCTCAAACTCAAAGAACATTTCAAATGAACACAATTTGTGTCCCTTGAGGGTGCTGAAACTGTTGTTTTGATGTGGTATAAATCAAAGAGGGCAGAATTCTTCTGGGAAGGGTTGTTGTTGTTAAATGCTGTCGAGTAAGTTACGACTTATAGAGACCCTGTAGAGGGTTTCCGGGGAACCACTGCAGAATTTGAACCACCAACTTATGGTTCAAACTGACGTTGTGGTCCAGTGCCTTATCCCACAGCACCACACCAAGACTTCTGGGAAGAGTTTGTGGTTAAGTGCCGTCAAGTTGGTTCCCTGGGAAGGGTTGTTGTTGTTGTTAAGTACGGTGGAGTCGGTTCCGACTCATAGTGACCCTGCACAGGGTTTCCGAGGGTGCAAATCTTTATGGGAGCAGAAAGCCTCATCTTTCTTCCACGGAACAGATGTTAGTTTCGAACTGCCGACCTTAACGTTAGCAGTTAGAGAGATGGAAATACGATCTTCAGAAGTGTATAGACCTGGTGGAAGGATATGTTATTTTTTTGAATAAAAGTTTCTATGATTCTGTGGTAGCATAGTGGTTACGAATCGGCCTGCGAACAGAAAGGTCAGCAGTTAGAAACTACCAGCTGTTCCGCGGGAGAAGGATGAGGCGTTCTGCTCCCATAAAGATTTACAGCCTCGGAAACTCTATACAGGGTCGCTATGAATCGGAACCGACTCCACGGCACATAACAACAACAACAACAAATGATTTTGTGGAGTATTGATGTGGCGCTGTAGGATCAGCACTGGACTGCTCACCACAAGGTTCACACCCACCAGCCACTTCTTGCAAACCCTATATAGGATCACTATGAGTCAGAACTGGCTCAACGGCACATTAACAACAACTTCGATTGACCCTCGTATTATGAGACTATTTTTGACAAATAATTTAGTGTAAGTGATGCTGTTCCAAGAATTCAATAGATTCCAAATATACTTAGTATTATGATAAAGTCATCTCAAATCAGTGGGGGAAAGTTGGATTTTTAAAATGGTATTGTGACAAAGGTAGTCTTGGTGTGATGCTGTGGATAAGCACTGGACTGCAAAGCTTGTTTAAACTGCAAGGCTGGCAGTTCAAACCCACAAGTCGCTCCTTGGAAGCCCTATAAAGGGTTGCTATGAGTCGGAACCTACTCCATGGCACTTAACAACAATAATTATGACAAATAGCTAAACACTTCAAAAGAAATATTTCTACCTCAAATCCCACATAAAAAAATTCTTGCTGGGTTAAAGATTTAAATGTAGACACTAAAACGATAAAAGAATTAGAATTCTAAAGCTGTAGATAAAATGGTTTTTATCAGTGGGTGGGAAAGAAATTTTTGTAAGCTGAAACCACATATATATTTTAAACTTCCTAGTAGCAAAACCCAACCAAAAATAGCACTTTCTTACATAAAGGTGAAAGAAAGAAAGAAAGAGAGAGAGAGAGAAAGAAAGAAAGAAGAAAGAAAGAAAAGGTAAAGCAATGATCAGAAACCCTGTATAGGGTCGCTATATGTCGGAACCAACTCAATGGCACTTAGCGTAAACAACAACAGTCTTTAAGAGGAGACCCCTGGTAATGCTGTATGATAAGCACTGAACTGCTAACCACAAGGTTGGCAGTTCAAAACCACTAACCGCTTCATGGGAGAAAGATGAGGCTGTCTGCTCCTGTAAAGTTTTGCAGTCTCAGAAAGCCTATATAGGGTTGCTATGAGTCAGGATCGATTTAACGGTGATGAGTTTGATTTTGTTTTTTTCTGTTTTTTAAGTGGAATCTCAGGGTGAGGCAAATGGCCAACTCCAGAAGGCTGGAGGTTTGACTACACTAAGAGGTCTGGTGATTTCCTTCTGAACATTGTTATTGTTGTTAAGTGCTGTCGAGTCAGTTCCAACTCTTAGCGACTCTGTATAGGGTTTCTGAGGAACAATGGTGGGTTTGAACTGTAAACCATGTGGTTCGTAGTCCAGTGCTGATCCTAAAGCATCACATGAGGAGTCCAATTGAAAACTCTATTGAACACAAGTCTCCACTGACACACGGAGTCACCATGTGTTGGTCAATTTTATATAAAAGATCAAAATAAGAGAAAAATTGAGCAAAGAACATGAACAAAATGCTTTACCTGAATAGATATGTTGATTAAATACATTAATTAATAGGTACTCTTTGAGGAATATTCTAGAATGTCCTCCACCAAGTCAATAGTACTAGGGATCTTTATCTAGAATAAAACTGTAATCAGTTTTATTATTTATGTTCTCTATCTTCTACCGTCTTCCCCTTCTCCTCAAACTACATTGCTGGTGGTATGTTATTGCTTGAAATTACTGATTCCCAACCCCTCATACCAACACCAAGGTTATATACCACCATCACATTAAACTCAGGAGGGGCCCTGTAAGTTGTAAATGGATTTAGAGAAGTGATGTATATCACTTCTGAGCAAAATCTTTGAAAGATAACTGGTAGTTTGCCATGCATACTTTCCCTCTGCCACAAGACCAGGTGTGCCCCAGATAGACAGCTCGGCTCCATCAGCCTGGATCTTATTATGAGAGTAATGTGGAGTAGTCATAGTCAACAGTGTGAGTAAAGATAAATCAATCTTGTGTGCGATATTTTGTTACCATAGCATGTCCAAACCTGATAGGATTGCTAAAGACCCTGAATTAGAATATCAGCTCTGCCACTTACAGGTTAAGATCAAATCTTAGTAAATAGTAAGTACAGTAAAACTGGTGAAAGTCGGAAACTGGGTATGGTGGAAAACTCTTAGAAAAGGAAAAATCAAATATTTTCTACTAAACTGAGTATAGAAACGTGGTAAGACCCTATCAAAGGCAGAAAACTTGCAAGACCTGGAAATGATGAGGCAGTCTAGATGAATTCTGGCTTACATAGTTTTCATTGTGCTACATTTGTATTGTTGTTGTTAAGTGTTGTTGAACCAGTTCTGACCCTGTATAGGGTTTTAAGGAGTGGCCGGTGAGCTCAAACTGCTGACCTTGCAGTTCAAACTGACCTTGAAATCCAGCGCATTAATCCACAGTGCCACACCAGGAATCCTGGTATTAAGAACTATTAAGTACTAAGTACCATTAGTATTGTTGTTGTTGTCAGGTGCCATCGAGTCGGAACCGACTCATAGCGACTCCATGCACAGCAGAACCATTAGTATTAAGTGCTATTAATTACTATATTTGACTCCTGATGTAGCGCTGTAGGATTCAGCAACTGGACTGTGAACCACAAGGTCGACAGCTCAAACCCACCAGCTGCTCCTCAGCAACCCTATACAGGGTTACTATGAGTTAGAACTGACTCGATGGCACTTAACAAGTACTGTATAAAAGTCAATAGAGGATTCGCAGGAAGCCTCCTTCACTGGGCACGTTGTAG
>NW_006408803.1:88482-91264 GCF_000296735.1 Chrysochloris asiatica
AAAAAAAAAAAAGTCAATAGAAAAAGAAGTTCTGTGAATGGCATCTTTTCTTGAACCATAGAGTAAGCAATCCCTGTCACCGAAATCTTTAGGATAAGACTAAATATTTAATTATTGTTATTCACATAGTCAATTTTCCATATGTGCCTTGAAAATGTTCTGATATCTAATATGACTGAAATTTGACTCCCTAAGTATGATTGTTGTTGTTGTTAAGTGCCATCAAGTTGGTACTGATTCATAGCAACCTTATGCACAACAGAAGGAAACACTGCCCTGTCCTGTGCCAACCTCACAGTAGTTGCCATGCTTGAGCCCACTGCTGCTGCCACTGTGCCAATCTATCTCACTCACTGGACGTCTTCCTCTTTTTTGTTAACCCTCCACTTTACCAAGCATGATGTCCTTCTCCAGAGACTGGTCCCTCTGGATAATATGTCCAAAATATGAGAGATGAAATCTGGCCATTCTGACTGTACTTCTTCCAACATAGATTTATTAGTTCTTTTGGTAGTCCATGGTACTTTCATATTCTCTTCCAACACCATAACTCAAATGCATCAATTCTTCTATGGTCTTCTTTATTCACTGTATGATAGTTTGTTGTTGTTAAACGCTGTTAAATCAGTTCTGACCCATAGTGACTCTGTATGGGATATCCGAGGAGTAGTTGGTAGTTTGAACTGCCAGTTTTGTGGTTGAAACCAACCTTGTGGTCGAGTGCTTATTCTGCAGTGCCACACTAGGACTCCATCAGCCATTAACCGCTGACTTTGCAGTTAGCAGTTGAGTTTGTCCTACGGTGCCATACTAGGCCTCCCATTAATAATTATATCCCTGAATTTCTGAGCCGAGCTCTAAAGCAAATGAAAGATGAGCTCTGATTTCTAATGTTACAACTTTGAGGGAGATACTGTGGTGGTTGTTAAGTGCTGTCGAGACCCTGTAGAGGGTTTCCAAGGGGTGACTGGTAAGCTTGAACCACCAACCATGCAATTTAAACCAACTTTGCAATCTAGTGCATTAACCCACAGCACACCAGGACTCCGAGGACCTGCTTTTTCCAACTTTCATATGCATATTGTTGTTGTTAAATACTGTGGAGTTGGTGTCCACTCATAGTGACTCCACACAGGGTTTCAGAGGCTGTACATCTTTACGGGATCAGAACACCTCATCTTTCTCCCGCGGAACCGCTAGTAATTTAGAACTGCTGACCTTGAGGTTGGCAGCCCAACTCATAACCACTATGCTACCAGAGCTCCTTAAGGCTGTTGAAAATGCCATGGATTCAGTCAGGAGCACCTTAGTCCTCAAACTGAAGTTTTGGGCCTTAAACACTTTGAAGAGGTTTTCTGCAGCAGATTTGTCTAGCGCAAAATGTCACTTGATTTCTTGACTGCTTGTCTGTTATTTTGCTGTACTGTGATCCTGGCACCTACAACATTGTACTTCAAGATAGATTTTGAAGTCATCTTTTTGATGATGAATGTGACACCATTCCTCTTTAACATTTCCTGAATAATAAAGCATATGGTATTCTGATTCAAATGGCCAATATCTGTCCATTTAGCTCACTAATACCTAGGATACTGATCTTTATGTGTTCCATTTCATTTTGACAACTTCCAATTTGTCAAGATTGTCTAGATTCATACTTCATATATTTCAGGTTCTGATGATTAATGAATGTTTGCAGCTGTTGCTTTTCGTTTTGAGTGGTGCAACATCAGAAAAAGGAGGTCCTGAAAGTTTTGCTTGATTTCATTAAGATCAACTCACTTTGAGTCCTGGTGTGGTGCTGTAGGATAAGCACCAGATACAGTTGAGGACATGGAACAAGGGCTATCACTGCTGATGTCAGATGGATCTTAGCTGAAAACAAAGAATACCAGAAAGATGGTTACCTGGACTTTGTTGACTATGCAAAGGCTTTTGACTGTGTGGATCATGACAAGCTATGGACAGCATTGCAGAGAAGGAGTATTCTGGAACACTTAAATATGCTCATGAAGAACCTGTGCATAGACCAAAAAAGGCATTTGTTTGAACAGGACAAAGGGACACTGAATGGCTTAAAATCTGGAAAGGTGTGTACCAGCGTTGTGTTCTTTCACCATACTTGGTCAATATGTATGCTGAGCAAATAATCTGATAAACTGAATTATAGAGAAAAGTGTTATCAGGATTGGTAGAACTCATTAACAACCTGTGATATGCAGATGATGCAACCTTGATGCTGAAAGCAAAGAGGACTTAAAATACTTACTGATTAAGATCAAAGACCACAACCTTCGTTATGGGTTGCATCTCAGTGTAAAGAAAATAAAAATCCTCACAACTGGACCAATTAACAACCTGATAAATGGAGATAAGATTGAAGTTTTCAAAGACTTTGTTTTGATTGGATCCCTTGCCAGCACGTATGGAAGCAGCAGTCAAGAAATCAAATTACATTTTGCACTAAGCAAATGTGCTGCACAAGACTTCTTTAAAGTGTTCAAGAACAAAGATGTCAATTTGAGTACTAAAGTGAGCTTGACCCAAGTCATGGTATTTTCAATAGCCTCATAAGCATGTGAAAATCGGACAATCTATAAGGAAGACATAGAAGAATCAATGCATTTGAGTTACAGTGTTGGAGAAAAATTGTAAAGGTACCATGAACTTCCAGAAGAACAAACAAATCTGTTATGGAAGAAATAGAAACAAAATGTTCCTTAGAAGCCAAGATGTCCAGACTGCATCTCTCAGACTTTGGACGTATTATCAGGAAGGGCCA
>NW_006408803.1:91889-105741 GCF_000296735.1 Chrysochloris asiatica
TTGTGTGGGTCTTGGCAAACTATGGACAACTTTGAGAAGTATGAGTATTCCAGAACAATTAATTGTGCTCATGAGGAACCTGTACATAGACTAAGAGGCAGCTGTTCAAAAAGAGCAAGGGAACACCGAATGGTTTAAAATTAGGAAAGGTGTGTGCCAGGGTTGTATTCTTTTACATATTTATTCAATAAACAATGGAGAAAAGGCTGAAGTTGTCAAAGACTTCATTTTGCTCAGATCAACCATCAACACTCTTGGAAGCAGCAGTCAAGAAATAAAAGGATATATTACATTAGGCAAATCTGCTGCACAAAACATCTTTAAAGTGTTGATGAGCGAAGATGTCAGCTTGAAGCCTGACCCAAGCCATGGTATTTTCAATAACCTCATAGGCATGTGAAAGTTGGACAGTAAATAAGGAAGACTGTAGAAGAATTGATGCATTTGAGTTATGGTGTTGGAGGAGAATATTGAAACTACCATGGACTGCCAATAAAACAAACAGATCCGTGTTGGAAGAAGTACAGCCAGAGTGCCCTTTGGAAGCTAGGATGGCCAGACTTCATCTCTCATACTTTGTGCATGTTATCAGGAGGGACCAGTCACTGAAGAAGGATATCATGTTTGGTGAAGTGGAAGATCAGAGAAAGAAAGGATGACCCCCAATGTGATGGATTAGCACACTGGCAGCAGTTATGGGCTCAGGCGTAGCAACGATTGTGAGGTTGGTCCAGGACTTGGCAGTGTTTCTTTCTGTTGTGCATAGAGTTGCTATGAGTCAGTACTGACTTGATGGCACCTGACAACAACTACAAAAGGACAGTAATAAGGACTCAACAGCATCTTACAACAAGTACAACTACTACTTTGAAGAAGCAGCTCTTCCCAGTCATATTTTGAGTGCCTGAGGGGTTCATCTTCTGACACTCTTGTTTTCTGTGGCTTACCATTCAGAAGTGGTCCACTTCTCTTTCTTCCTAATCTTAGTCTGGAAGCTCCAACGAAATCTGCCCACCATGGTGACCCTACTGTATTTAAAGTACCAGTGGCATAGCTTCCAGCATCACAGCAGCACACAAGACACCACTGTACAACAAATTGACAGTTGAGTGGTGTCTTACAGTAGATACGTGTTTATTAGAGAGGGCACAGAAAATATAAAAATTAAAAAGAACAATTGGATTTTGTCAAAATAAAAATATTCATTTTGAAAATGAGTTTATCATTTCATATTCAGAATGTCTAAAATAAACAAAGTGACAATTTCAAGTGTTGTGAGTGTAGAGAACTGGAACTTTCATACATTGCTAGTGGGAGTGTACAATGGTATAATTACTTTGGAAAACTGTTTGGCAGTTGACATTTATTTAGTCTATAACCCAGCAATTCTTCTGCTAGAGAAAGAAAGCATACAATGGGGGCTCCAAAAAGTTTGTGGAGACATTCAGTTATCTTTTAATTCTATTTTCCCATGAACTTCTTGAAGCCCCCTGTTATGTACCCATTAAATGACTTGTATAAGAATATTTACAGGCCTTATTCATAATAACCCCAAAGTAGAAACCTTCCAAAGAAACACCAATAGGAGAATGCATATATTTTGATATACTCATGTAATGGAATACTACTTAGGAATGAGGAACAAACTATTAATTATAAGAACATGAATGTATCTCAAAAAGTACTATGTTATGCAAAAGAAGCCAGAGACAAAAGACTACACACTAAATCATTCCATTTATATGAACGACAAAAATAGGCAAAATTAACGTAGGGTGATAGAAATCAGACAGTGGTTGCCTTTGGGGTAGAAAGGTGTTTGACGGAAAAGGGTATGAGGAATTTTCTGGGCTAAATTCTAGTATTTTAATGTATGTAAATTATAACTGGGTTTAAAAAAGAGAGCTCAGGATACAAGAGCATGCTGTGTTTATGGATGCAAAGGATGAAAATAGGAGTACTCAGGGCTGATGGCTAATCATTCCCTTAAATTTTATCTCAGAAAACAAGGCTTCAATTATCCCTGTATTTTAACCCAAATGATGAAAGAGTTATTTATTCCCCATAAATTATTCCCATATTTTAACTCACTATGATGAAAGAGTTATTTATGGCCAATTAAAGTCCTTTCTCCTAGTGCTATGTATTGTACTGGGGTTGAAAATACCAAAATGAATGAAATAAATCTTATCTCAAGTGGAATATGTGAAAGTTAAATAGTTAGCATCATATATCAAAGGAAATGCCATATGTCTTAAGAAACTTTGGCTGCTAGAAAAAGAAGAATTTGGGTATGGAAAGCCTATCCAAATAATTTTCCATACTCTGTATTCTTCCCACCATCAATTTATACTTAATCAATTGTACTAAAAATAAAAACCCAAATAAAAAAATTGATACCTAAAAAACAAATCCTGTGATCATTCATTATATTATGACATAAGGATACACTAATTCTTTAATCTTTCTCTTTTAGATAGGCAAGGAGTAGTATCTCCTAAAACTCATCGTCATACTTTCAGAAGAATCTAGGGTCTTGAAAATAACAATCTAAATAGTAATTTCCACTGTTGTCCAGTTGATTCTGACTCATAGCAACCCTATGTTGTTGTTGTTGTTATGTGCCATTGAGTCGGTTCTTACCCATAGCGACCCTGAACAGGGTTTCTGAGGCTGTAAATCTTTACTGGAGCAGAAAGCGTCATCTTTCTCCCGTGGGGCAGCTGGTAGTTTCGAACTGCTGACCTTCTGGTTCGCAGCCCGATTCGTAACCACTATGCTACCAGAGCTCCTTATAGCAACCCTATAGCAGAATAGAATTGCCCACAGACGTCTTAAGGCTGTAAATCTTTACAGAAGTAGTTTGCCATATGTTTTTCCAGTGGAGTAGCTAGTGGGTTGGAACAGCTACTGTTTGGGTTAGAAGCTCAGTGCTTAATCACTGCACCACCACTGCTTCTTCAATAATTATTAGTGGAGTTGAGTTCATTAATCTATGTATTTATTGATTAGTTAGAATTTACGTCCTACATGCACCCACATGAGAGGTTTTATTGAACTTATTCTATAATCTATATAGCATGTTTGTACCAGTAATAATCTCATTTAGCAATTTATTGGAAAATATTTTTAAAATGTGTTAGATGACATTAGATTCCAAGTGATTGACCCCAACTTAGAAATAGCCATACTGTAATTGTCTGACAAGATTATTTAAAAAGACATAGAAAAAGTACAGTTGGTAAAAATATAAAAAACAAACCAAGAAAGTCCCTCCACTGAGTCTAGTTTCAGGCTCCAGGTGAAGATCTAAATAATTCTAAAATAAAGGCTCCAAGTACTGCATAATCATTGAACATCACATTAGTAAGGTCAGAAAAGCCAGTGAGCTGAGAAGGAAATTGTTATTCCAGTGATGGAACCTCCACTAGCGAGAATTACTCTGTTGGCAGCTGAGAACTCAGGGGATTCTCACTATGAAAAGCAAGAGTCCTTTAAATCATATATTGTAAGCGCATTTGTGATGCTTTTCAGGCAGCCTTTCTTCCAAGATTTTCCTGCTGCTTTCTTTCCTGAGTACAGAAGGTTCAAGATGGCTAATGCTATTTCCTAGTTATGCCAGAAACCTCCTGAATGCCATTGGGCTTTCAGCATGAAAAGTGGTGGCAAGACATCAAATGTGAATATCTCCATTCAAATGGGGACTCCCACGATCATATTATTTTTGGGAGAGCAGCTCTCTGGCTCCATGGATATCACTTGGACAGAGTACCCGCGTTCTTCTGCAGCTCGTGCCCGATCCAGATCCACTAGGCACATGCACTGTTTTCCTGAAACAATAAAATGGTAAGGGAATTGAGACCGTGACAAAAATCTATGTGGACTCTGGAGAATGCTGTTTTCCCCAAAGTCCTGTTTAGTCTCTTGCAATTTAGTGCTTGATCAATGTGGGGAGAAGGAAATTATAAGCATCTGACAACTCACAGATTTGTCTCTGCTGATAATTTAAGATTGTTAACCTTTTAAAATGGATTTGTGAATAAATCTTAATTAAATAAAAACCACAGATTCTAGTTCTTGTTTGGGGTGAAAATCCATGTAAAGCCCCTTTAGCTATATTCTCCATGAAATATATAATCTGTAATATTGTGGAAAATAACATCTTTTTAAAAAATATATTTAAAGTAACATGCTGACAAAAGATCAGAAAGACATGTCACATTTTCTAGATAGAGTTTTTTAGGGCATCGAAGAAATAAGAAATGGAAAATATTTGAGAAAAGTCTCATTTGTTTGATGCTTATTTTGGGTGGATATATAATGTATTTAATGTGCTCTTAATTTTCAGAGCTCCTGCACTCCTATAAAGTAGTAGTATTCAATTTTCCAAAAGAGGAAACCTGACTGGCAAGCAAATCAGTTAATTTGTTTTTCTTTGGCAAACACTGACTTCTATTTCAGAAATAACTCAGGAGAAAAATGATTTGGAACTGAATATATTCAAAGTCATGGTGTGCTTTATACTTTCAATTATTTAAAATTCAGCATATAAACTTCTTTATCCTCTTAGAATAAGGTTATTGACTAAGCAGAACTTGTTTTACAGTTTTCTCAGTAATTATAATAATGCCTAATCATTATTTTAAATACCTTCTTGGAGTGATAGTGGGAACTGATAACTGCTAAACTGTCAAACTTCAGAAGTGAAGACAGAGAACTAAATTAGAGAAGTTCTTCTGTGGAAGACAGAATTCTCACGAGAAAAACAGCGAAGGTGAAATAAATAGGTAAGAATTGTCAACAAGAGTCTCAGATTTGAAATGTTTGTTTTGTACATTTTCCCCAAAAGGATCCATGCCAAAAAAAGATGAACTGAGTTAGAAATGATATAAAAAGAGAAGCCTAGAATTCCATTTAAGCCAAATCATCTCATCACAGCTGTATGGCTAACATTTTTTTTCCCCCTTAACATTTTGTCCTTCCTTTAAGAAAGACATCTGTACAATGTTTCTCACATCTACTTTTCCATTTAAAAGGAAGCATTCTCTCTTTGTCAGATTGAGATGCTCTACATTCTTCCAGTACCCACCCTGGGTTTATATTGCAGCTCATTTACTCTTGGCTTTGATCCCAGTCAAGTTAATTTTTCCTTTTCCATGACGTAGAAGAATCTCATGTTTTCACATGTTGAAGAAGTGTCTTTATAGTTGACATTCAGTTGGTAGCTTACCTTTTAGAGCCTGGTAAGCTTCCTAAAATGGTCACAGAATACAGGATTGCCTTATGCAAAGTATAGATGTAGATAGTTGATGGATTCTAAGGCTTTGTTTGAACCTTCCCCCACCCACCCAATTATCTGTCCCAGATCAGGCCAAATGCTCCTCCTCTTTAACTCCAGCACCATCTTTTCTAGCCACTCCTTCTGGTTTGATGCCTAAAATTCATATCAATCATGCACACACCCATCCCCCACACGAATTATCTCTTCAAGGAGTCTAGTAGAGTTGTACTGAATGTACATTTGCCAAGTTCAATGTATTAGAATTAGAGAAAGAGAGTCAAAGAAAGAGCTTGCCTGAGAGAGCAAGTGCTTTCCTTTAAGCCAAAGAGTGTGAGAACGAGAAGGAAACCAGGTTTCCCTCAGTCAATCCCTTTAAAATTTAAAGGCATCCCTTGGTGTGGTGTAGTGGGTTAATGCACTAGACTACAACTTTGGTTTGAAACGCAAGGTCGGCAGCAGTTCAAGCTCACCAGCCACTCCTCGAAAACCCTGTAGAGGGTCGCAGAGACTCTTAACAACAACAACAACAACAACATTTTAATATTACAGCAGGGTCTCTGAACACAAGCTAACTACTGCATCTGATGCTCAATCAAAGAAACAGCAACTTCTTTTTTGGAGAAAACGGGCTGCATTGGAATTATGGAGAAACAGTGTGATGATCACCAATGTAGGGTTTTCTAAACAAGGATTAAGATGAATTTTAACTTCAGTCAGTCATCTGACACCCTGATTTTAGAAATTAACCTTTTAGTAAAAGATGTGGCTCCAGAGTGCTAGGAGGCAGTATGCAAAAGTGGATGAGAGCTTCAAGTCTGGAAACAAATAATCTGGGCTCATATAGTGGCTTCCTCATCTACCAGCTTGAAGGACTCTGAGAAAAGTCTTTTTCTCAGTTCTCTATTACATTTGTAAAATGTAAATAATAGCACTTGTGTCATCAGTGTTTTTGTAAGAATTTACTGAGATAATAGGTAGAGGGCAATTAGCTCAGTATGCTTAGATGTTGGCTGTTATTATTACTATTATAATAGATGTTAGCTGTTCTTCCTCTATTTGTTAAAATTAATTATTTCATAAACTTAAAATGCTTCTATGTGTCTTCCAATTTAGGTACTGTTTAGTATTATAAATGTTGAATAATTTGGTCGATGATGACTAATACACAAATATATTTATTTTTGAGAAAGAAAATGGTAATACATTTTTTAGTGTATTAATTTTGGCAGGCATTATTGACATTTCCATTTTTCTTATCTTCCTTTGTGGCTTTGGATAGATCTGTCAGTTTATCCATGATAGTAAGAATAAGATTTAATTATCATTCTATTTAATTTATAAACATTAAAAATATATTTAAAAGTAGGAATATTAATCAAAATAGGATAAAATGTTATTATAGTTTCAAAGCTCTTTTCGAAATGGATTCAGTTTTCTGGGAAAAACAAACTTTCATTTATTGTTGGTAAATGAACTGTTTTCCTCCCATAATAAAGTCATTCCTAGATATATTGTGCATAATCTACACAACAGCTGCTCTGCAAAACACATACCTATTAGCCTGCGTTGGGGTGGGAGCTGGACAGCTGTCTGATCTGCAAATCTGCACAGAATCATGTGTTCCTAGAAGAAAAAGCAATTTTACTCTTTTGCATCAGTTATATATCTATATCTATCTCTATCTATCTATCTATCTATCTATCTATCTATCTATCTATCTATCTATCTATCTATCTGTCTATCTAATAAAAAAAGTTCTAGTGTTTCTGGACTAACATACTGTTTAATTGGAATACTTTTTGCCTTTGAGTCAACTTCAGCTGATAGCAAACTTACGGGACAGAGAACTACCCCATAGGGTTTCTAAGGCTGCAAATCTTTACAGAAGCAGACTGTCATCTTTTTCTTGAGGAGTAGCTGGTGTTGAATCACTGAACTTTCATTAGTCATGAGTGCTTTAACCAGAGTGCAACTAGGGCTCATTCGCTGCGTAATGAATACTTTGAAAAGAAGCAACCTTCAGATAATGAAGTACTCAATGTAATATCGTTTCTCACTTAAAGTATATTGACATCCTGATGTCCACCATTCATCTGTCAGCTTGTTGTACTGTGGTGTCTTGTGAGTTGCTGTGATTCTGGAAGCTATGCCACTGGTATTTTAAATACCAGCAGGGTCATCCATGTGGACAGGTTTCAGATGAGCTTCCAGACGAAGACAGACTAGGAAGAAGGAGTGATGAACTACTTCCGAATACTTAGTCACTGAAAACCTTATGAATAGCAGAGAAACAGTATCAGACATAGTGCCGGAAAATGAGCCCCTCAGGTTGAAAGGCACTCAAAATGCGACTGGGGAAGAAAGAGGAAGACCCCCAATGAGATGGACTCAAGCGTGGGAACGTTTGAGGTTGGCCCAGGATCAGGCAGTGTTTCGTTCTGCTGTGTATAAGGTTGCTATGAGTCGGTGGCGCCTAACAACAACAACAACAACAACAACAACAACAAATCCTGATGTAGCTCTTTAGATGCATTAAGAGCCTAAGTCATTTTTGATCAATTGCTTTTGGCCAAAAACTGATTAACAGTGTTACATTTTGTGATTATAATAAGTAAAATGAAAAGACCTAGTAAACACATTTTTCCTATAACAACATTTATTTGAATCTCAGTAATGTGGTTTTAAGAAAACCTTTTTGGTGACTTTTCATATGATCAGAGTAAAAGAAGGGAGGTTCCGTGGATGACTGTTGGTGTCTTCTGTAGCTCTCTGGGATACCCAGTAGAGGGCTGGCTAGTCCTCTACTTTTGCTGATTCTTCCCTTCATTCAAGGAGCTCTGGTGTTGCTGTAAGGTCAGCACTGGACTGCTAACTGCAAGGTCAGCACTTCAAACATCCCAGCCCCTCCTCAGGAGAATGATAAGACAGTTTGCTTCCATAAAGAAGGACAGTCTCAGAAACCCTATATAAGGTCGTTATGAGTTAATTGATTTGATGGTAGTGGAATGCTGGGATTTTGTGTGTGTGTTTTTTTTAATTTTCCCTCCATTTAGCTCTTTAGAAAGGAACCCTGGTAGTATAGTGGGTTACGTGTTGGGCTGCTAACTGCAAGGTCAGCAGTTTGAATCTACCAGCCGCTCCATGGGAGAAAGATGAGGCTTTCTGTTCCCATAAAGATTTATAGTCTTAGAAATCCTACACAGGAGCCCTATGAGTTAGAATTGACTTGCTGGCATACTACCACCACCAGCTCTTCAGAGCAGAGTATCCTAGGCACGGTTTCTCTTGTCCCTTATCCCAAAGGGCTGCAGTGTATATGTATTTCTGCTTTTGGACTAATTGTACAGAGGACTTGGAGATTACTGTTTCTACTTAACAATTTTAGGGACGATTGCATTAATGGAAAAAAAAAGAAGAAGAAAGTCCTTAAAGGGACAGGGAACTAAAGAATTTGTACACTACTCTTAACATCTCCAAGTAGCCAAATGTGAGTGATAAGGCAGAGAATGAAATGAAAGCAATGCTTCCATGACAACTATCCATTCAGAACAGTATCCAAGTGGGTAAAAATGTTTTCACCTGACAGCTTTACAAGCAGGCTGAACCCAGATTCGTCATTTGTCTCTGTAGTATTTTGTACATTAAATATGAGGCCTCCATTTGTTAATACGGTAATTGAAGCGATTGTGGTAGAGGTGTCTTATTTTAAAGGGATATTGCTTTCTTAACATTACGTATTTAAAAACACTTTAATGCTCACTGTAAAATTTAGTGACAATGAATGTTGTTAAAGTGCTGTAGAGTTAGTACTGACTCACAATGACCCTGTATAGGGTTTCTGAGGAGTGGCTGGTGGATTTGTACTGCTGACATTGTAGGTAGCAGTCCAGTACAGCATCACACCACCGGCAATGAGTAGGTGACTAACAAAATGGCTCATATGAATAACTGTTATAAAGTTCCCACAATGCAACAGCTATCAACTAGGTACAAAGAGGCAGAAGAAGAATAGAGTTAGATGATTTGAAGTAAACGTAAAAAAAAATCCATGCCCTTTGTCCTCATGGTGTTGGTAAATTTTGTTGTTGTTCAGTGCTGTTGAGTTGCTTTATATAAAGGTAATTTTAAAGTAATCACAATCTCAGAAAAGTTTCCTTTTTCTTGTGCTGATAAGTTTTGCCATATTTTATTGGAATTATTTGTGTGTGTTTTCCCTAGCAGAAGTTAAGTTCTGAAAGGACAAAGAAAATAGTAGGTACTCAGTAGAGGACTGGAGGCTAAACTGAACTGCAGAGGAAAACATCCAGAATGATTTTCAAGGCATGTGGCCACCAAGTCTACCATCAGATTCTATGAGAGGGAGATAAGGTTTTCTGCTCCCATAAAGATTTATAGCCTTGGAAACCCATTACTAGCTGGAACTCACTCGATGGTGCACAACCACCACCATCACATTCATCTTGATTCAATTAAGAAATGCTGAGATATCACCTTACCATAGTATCCAAGAAGCTAGGTCTTCTCTATGAAGCACCCTAAAGGGCTGGTGGCCAAGCAGTTTTTGGCGTTGTGTATGGAAGGAGTCCTGGTGTGGCACTGTGGGTTAATGCGCCAGACTGCAAAGCCATTTGAACTGCAAGGTTAGTGATTCAAGCTCACCAGCTGCTCCTCGGAAACCCTATACAGGGTCGCTATGTGTCAGAACGGACTCAATGGCACTTAACAACAACAAGAGGTAAAGATGATAAACAAGAAGGCCAGGCAGTTCTGCTTTCTGGAAGAGCCCGGTCCACTGTATCTCTTTACTTTTTAGGAATTTCGCCTTCTTTGCCGGCTAGCAGTGAGTCTCCATCTCCTACAGTGGCACCCGGTCTCCTATCCCTATTTTACATTTTTTCCATATTGGTCTCTCAGTTTGCATTATTTAGCATCACTCTAGTTTTCCCTTCTCCCCTCTTTTCCTCAGTTCCTTTTCCTCCTTATTTACCAGGTCTTGCGATAGATGTTGTTAAGTGCCATTGAGTTGGTTCTGACTCGGAGCAACCCTCTATAGGGTTTCCAAGGAGCAACTGGTGGATTTGAAACACTAAATTCATGGATAGCAGTCAAGCATGTATCCTACATTTTGAATTGTATGGCAGTAATTGCCAAGGCCCTAATGTTTCCCCAAACACTGTATAGTCCCCCAAAACTACATATGTTAGTTTTTAATTTAGTAGGAAACAGTAGGACCTATTGTGCTTCCGAATGAAAAGATAAACTCTGAAGTTCCTTTCCTCTTCAGAGATGTCTGTGTGCATTTGTATAGGAAATGGGAATGAGATAGAAGACAGAATGAGGTGAGAGTTTAAAAGATGTGAAATAGAGATGAAGAAGGTGTAGGTGTCAAGTGGCAGAAATGAATAATTCCAGGCCATTGTGGTTCTCCATTTCATTCCTGGATGAAGAAGAAAGTAAAATTCTTAAAAGGGAGGGGGTAGTATACATAGTGAGACTACATGGTTTTCAGTAAGTCTCTGCAAGAAGTGGAATTAACTGAACTAAAATCACAAATTACTTTCATCAGTTGTTAATGGAATTATGTATGCATTCTTCCCAAATATTATTTCTTAATATTTCTTAAGTTGTATTATATCATATTATAGATCAATTTATTAGATAGTGGTGATACTGAGAAATCTCTGCTCAGATTGGTGACTCAAAACAATATGCCATAATACCAAACTACTGTTGAGAAACAATTCTCCCTGGGCCTCTTTTGTTTATGTCTTGTGAACAAAGATACTAGTTGCCTTTGTTCCAGGCTAGGAGTCAGAAAAGTATAACCCACATATCAAATCTGGGCTACAACTTGTTTTTGTATGGCTGATAAGTTCAGAATGACTTTCACATTTTTAAAGAGTAGTAAAAGGTAGCATAGTGGTTACGAATTGGGCTGTGAACCTTAAGATCAGCAATTCGAAACTACCAGACGCTTCATGGGAGAAAGATGAAGCTTTCTGCTCCCGTAAAGATTTACAGCCTCAGAATCCCTGTACAGGGTCGCTATGGGTTGGCACCGACTTGATGGCACTTAACAACAACAACAAAACAACAATGATGATGACAGCGAAGAAGGATATATATCAAAAGGTAAAACTTAAAAGATTTACTATCTAGTCTTTTATAGAAATGTTTGTAACTGTTTGAGGTACTCTTTTAAAGGATGTTTATACAGTGAAAATTGGAAGATATAGTTTCTCCCTTTATAGCAAAGGGCAGGCACGCTTAATGCCCATTATAAAAAATTCACGTTCCCTAAGCTCAGGGTTTCTCTCCTGTAATGAAACTTACTGTGTGCATGTGGGTGTCACGTGTTGCTCTGTGGGAACTGGAGACCTGCTGGATCAGTGGGTTAAGTGTTGGTCTAATAACTAAAAGTTCAGCCATTCAAACCCACTAGGTGCTCCACAGGAGGGAGATGAAGCAGTCTGCCTCTGTAAAGATTGACAGCCACAGAAATCATAAAGAACATTCCATTCTGTCCTATGTGATAGCTGTGAGTTGCAAACCACTCAATGTCAGTGGATTTTTTTGGTGGATGGGAGCTGGACCTCAAAAAGCAAGTAGAAAAATGATAACAATCTGACAACTGTTATTGTCATGAACAAAAAAGTCATGTGTTCTGACTCGGAGACTCATATTTTCTGTGAATATCTGTGAAACTTTGGCAAGCTAACTGCCTATCTTGCAGGTAGGGTAAAATCTCAGATCCTTGATAATTATATTTGAAAATTTGATCTGAAATTTTTTTAAAATGCCATAATAGTTGCTAATGAGTAATTAAAATATGGAGTCCTGGTGTGGCGCTATAGGACTGGCACTCCATCACAAGATTGGTTTGAACCGCAAGGTTGGCGGTTCAAACTCATTAGCCACTCATTGTAAACCCTATACAAGGTCACTATGAGTTGGAGCCGACTTAACAGCACTGAACAACAATTCAAATATAACTATAGATTATATATTCCATTTAAAATTTGAGAGGAAAAATATGAAGAGATAAAAGCATGTTAGTTAATTAGGAGGACATCTAGATCTTTACCATACCTTGTATGATAGAGTTTCTTTGAATTGTTCACTGAAATAGAAAAGAAAAAGGAATCTGTCATCATTTTAAACATCAAAATTAAGAATACAAACAATCTTGAAAACCTAAATTCCAGGGATGCATTTAAACTGAAGATTACAAAATGCTAACCCAAAGTAAAAACTATACCAGTTTGAAATGTCTTTATAAAAAGATAAAGACATATCATATTCATGTCATTGTTGTTGTTAGGAGCCATCCAGTCATACCAACTCATAGTGCCCCTCTGCACAACAGAATGAAACACTACGTGGTCTATCACTAATCTCACAGTTGTTGCTAAACTTGTGCCCATTGCTGCTGCCACTGTACCAGACCATCTCACTGGGGGTCTTCCTCTTTTTTCTCTGACTTTACCAAACATGATATCACACTTCAGTAACAGTTCCCTCCTGATATTATGTTCAAAGTATGAGAAACGAAGTCTGGTCATCCTGGCTTCCAAGAAGCAACCTGACTATGTCTTCTAAAACAGATTGGTTTGTTTTTTTATTGGCAGTCTGTGGTACTTTTAATATTCTCCTCCAACACCATAACTCAAATGCATCTAAATTGAAAATACTACAGCTGCTCCTGTTATTAGCCAAGTTCATATTCACTAAGTACATACTCTATGCTATGTCTAAGTGGTTTGCCCATATCATTAAAGTCTCACAGAAAACCTTGAGGTAGTTACTATAAATTATAATCCACAGTCGGTAGATGAGAAAATATAAGCCAAATAATTTAAGTAACTTGCCTGTGGTAAACCTTGTAAAAGAATGACGAGCCAGATTTGCACAAACACAGTCAAGTTCCAGATCCTATATACTTATTACATCCTACTGACTTTCATAGATACACTTTTCAATTTCATTAGGAATTACACAGAAGTGCTAAAGCAATTAGACCTCTAGTCTAGATAGAGCTAGGTCTAGGAGAAAAATTAGGGCTGGATATAGAGGAGACCCTCTCTTCTAATTTAGAAACAATATCTCCCATTGTGAAAGAAATAAACTAAAACTAAAATCTTGTAACTTTATATCAAATAAGTTTCATACGTTGGTTTATCCCACATTAGTGTGTTAGGTAGGCTCTCGACTTCACCTTTTTGGAAAATTAAACTTTGAAGTGTTCTGAATGAAACCATAACAGCAAGGGCATGTGACAAAGGAAGCCCGCATTTTGATGCAGTGCTCAATCACCATGTCTGTTGCCACTCCACAAGCATGCAATGCCACCTGTAAAACAAAATCAGAACTTAGAATAGTGCTATTATCATCCACTGTTATGCTATACTTTTTTTTTTTTCTTCTTAAATGTTTTATTGTGAATTATCTGATAGTTTACATGGGAGAACATTCGTTTTACATTCATTCTATCGTATATTGTCTCATTGCCATGGTTACAATCCCCTCCATGCAATGCTTCCCCCATACCCCCCAGGTCTTCAGCACACAGTC
>NW_006408803.1:107105-136022 GCF_000296735.1 Chrysochloris asiatica
CCAGGACCAGCCAGTGTTTTGTTCTATTGTGCACAGGATCACTTTGAGTTGGTACTGATTTGATGGCAGCTAACAACAACAACAACAATATATACCAAACAATTTAGCTATTCCTAATAAGAGCCTGAGTGTGGCACTCCAGTAGAGTAAGTACTGGACTGCAAGGTCAGTTTGAATCACAAGGTCGGCAGTTCAAACCCACCAGCTGCTCTCCAGAAACCTTATACAAGGTCGCTATGAGTCAGAACTGACTTGATGGCACTTAACAACAATTAAGAAAATTAAGGTTGAAAGATTATAAGTGAAATATTGAAATGAAGCATAAGATTTATATAGTGGGAAATTAAATGATATTTTTTAAATGTGGGAAATTTAATATGCATGCATGTTGAAACTAGTGATCTTGCTGATCATGAATTTAGTTCACTTGTAGCAGAACACCACATTTGAATAGTACTATGCTAACTGCTGAGAATACAAAGATAAAAGAAATATGGTTCCTTTTCTATATTCTGTCAACAGTAACACCTGAATACAAAGTATTTAATACATTTACCCTATTAACTCAATATGGGTGTTGTATGAGGGCACTCACAAAGTTCTTGGAAAAATAGAATGAAAAGATAATGAAATCCTTCCACACACTTTTTAAGTCCTCCTGTATAGGTTTAAACAACTCACAAAGTTCTGGTTATTTTTATGTGTTTATCATGTGTAACTCACTGCTAGGTAATGTAAGAATATTGTTGTTGTTAGTTGCCATGGAGTGGATTTCAACTCATGGAGACCCAGTGTGACCCCATGCAGGGAATATTAGAAGGAGTAAAACACGACACAAGAACCCTGGTGGTGCAGTGGGTAAGCACTCGGCTGCTAACTGAAAGGTTACATACCAGCTGTCCCATGGGAAAAAAACATGGCAGTAAGCTTCCATGAAGACTTCTATTGTTTGGTGCTGTAAACTCATTTCTGAGTCATAGTGCTCCTAAATACAAAAGAACAAAACACTGCCTGGTCTCTGCCATCTTCACAGTATTTGCTTTGCTTGAACCTATTGTTGCAGCCACTGTATCAGTCCATCTTGTTGAGGTCTTCCTCTTTTTTACTGATCCTTCAGTTTACCAACCATGATGTTCTTGTCTAGAGACTTCTTGATAATATGTCCAAAATACTGGAGGTGAAGTCCCTCCTTGCTGCTAAAAATCCTTGCTGCTAAAAATCATTCTGTCTGCACTTCTTCCAAGACAGATCTGTTTGTTCTTCTGGTAGTCCACGATATATTCAATACTCCTCACCAACACCATAATTTAAAGGCATCAGTTCTCCTTTGGTCTTCCTTATTATTATACAGCTGTTGCATGCACATGGCTTGCATAAAGCTCTTCTTAGTTCTCAAAGTAACATCTCTGCTTTTTAATACTTTAAGCAGGTCCTGTGCAGCAGATTTGCCCAATGCAATATTTCATTTGATTTCTTGACTGCTGTTTACATGGGCACTGATTGTTGATTCAAGTAAAATGAAGTCCTTGACAACTTTAGAGTTTTCTGTTTATTATGATATTCTTTATTGGCCCATCTGTGAGAATTTTTGTTTTCTTTATACCTTTGTAATCCATACAGAAGGCTGTAGTCTTTGATCTTCACCAGTAAGTACTTCAAGTTGTTTCATATGTTTATCAAAGGTTATTAATAAGTCTTCCTCCAATCCTCATATTGTATTCTTCTTCAAATAGTCCAGTTTCTCAAATTATTTGCTCAATATACAGATTGAATACATATGGTGAAAGGATACAACCCTGATGTATTCTTTGATTTAAAACAATGCGGAATCTCCTTGTTCTATTGGAACATCTGTCATCGGATCTATGTGCAGCCTCTGTATGAGCACAATTAGGTGTTTCCATTCTTCGCAAGGTTATCCATAATATGTTATGATCTGCACAGCTGAATGTTTTGTGTAGTCAATAAAATGCAGATAAACATCTTTTTGCTATTCTCTGCTTTCAGCCAAGATCCATCTAGCATCAGCAATGACATTCCTAATTTCATGCCCTCTTCTGAATCTCTGGAAATTGTCTTTATCGATGCAATACTTATTAAATTATCTTCAGCAAAAATTTACTCGTGAGTTATGTCAATGACATTTTTTGATTATTTCTGCATTCTGTTGGATCAGCTTTTTTGGAAGGGGCATGAATATGACTTTCTTCCAGTGGGTTGACAAGTGGATTCTTTCATATCATGGCATAGATGAATATATGCTTTCAGTATTGTATTTGTTTATTGCAATGTCTCAATTGATACTTCATAATTTCCTGCAGCCTTGTTTTTCATCAATGCCTTCAGTGCAGGTTGAACTTCTTCCTTCAGTACCATTGATTCTTGATCACATGCTACCTCCTAAAATGGATGAACATCAACTAATTATTTTTGGTACAGTGACTGTATATTCATTCATCTTCTTTAGATGTTTCCTGAATTGTTTCATTATAAAACTGTTTTCTTCTCAAGCTGCCCTTTGATATCTTCTGTTCTGCTCTCTTACTTCATCATTTCTTCCATTTGTTTTAGCTGCCCTATAGTACTGTGTAACACTGTAGGGTAAGCATTTGACCTCCTAGGTTGGTTTGAACTGCCAAGTCGACAGTTCAAACTCACCAGACTCTCCTCAAAACCCTACACAGGGTTGCTATTAGTTGGAATACACTAGATGGCACTTAACAACAGGAACACTCTATGCACAAAAACAAGCTTCAGAATCTCTTCTGACATTCCTTTTGATATTTTCTTCCTTTCCTGTTCTGTTATTGACCTTTGGATTTCCTGGCATGATATCCTTGATGTCATCTCACAAATTGTCTGGTTTTTCAGTCATTGGTGTTCAATACATCAAGAGATGGTGTCTTGTGTACTTGCTTTTCTTCAATTCAATTGGAACTTGCATAAGAGCAAATTGTATCCAGTAAGGTCCAATATACAGTCACTGTTCATGTTATTAAAATAGTGTTTAATATTTTAAAATATTAAAATGCAAAAGTCATTGGTCTTACTAAATTTCTATCATGTGATTTCTGGCATCATGTATCACCAATGCCACAATTTTTAACTACCAACCCTCCTCATTTTTTTTATCTTTCACATTCTATCACCAGTAATAATCAATGCACTTTGATTGCATGTTTGAAAAGTTTCAGATACAGAAGTTTGTAAGTGATCTTCAATCTCTTCATCTTTGGTTGGTGCATAAATCTGAATAATAATAATATTCTTACCTGTGGGTTTATGGATATTATCCTATCACTGACAGCATTATATTTCAGACTAGATCTTGAAATATTCTTTTTAATGATGAGAGTGATGTCATTGGTCTTTTTGACGATGAATATGATGCCATTTGTCATCAATTTGCCATTCCCAGTATAATAGACCAAGGAGCTCTGGTAGAGAAGTGGTTACATATCGGGCTGCCAACCTCAAGGCCAGCAGTTCAAAACAACCAGCTGTTCCATGGGAGAAAGATGAGGCTTTCTGCTCCGTAAAGACTTACAGCCTCAGAAACTCTATGCAGGGTCGCTATGAGTAGGAACCGACATCATGGCACACCACCACCACCAGTATAGTAGACAATATGATTGTCTCATTAAAAATGGCCAATATTAGTACTTTTTCAGCATAGGGCATTGATGCATTTCTTTTCATTTTTGACAGCTTCCAATTTTCCTAGATTCATATTTGGTATGTTCTGTGTTCCAATTATTGGTGAATGTTTGCAGCTGTTTCTCCTCATTTTGAGTTGTGTCCCATCAGCAAATGAAAGTTCTGAAACCTTTGCTCCATTCATGTCATTATGAACAAATCTACGTTGAGGAGCTCGTTCTTACCCAGTCATATTTTGAGTGTCTTCCCACCTGAGGGGCTCATCTTCTGGCAGTACATCTGACAATATTCTCTTTCTAGTCAAAAAGGTTTTTTATATTTTGGTACTATATCTAACAATGTCCCACTGCTATTTGTTAGGTTATCAGTGGCTAATTATACATGATACTTTTAAATTTAGAAACTACCTTTTTTAAAAACAACAATATGTTATTGAGTCTTTGACTGAAGTTTATACAGCAAGTTAGGTTCTCATTTGACAGTTTCTATGCACATTATTCCATGACATTTGTTACATTTATCAGTGTGTCAACATTTAATTGTCGTCTGCTTTACCTTTTCTAGTGCTCTAATTTCCCTACCTTTTTATCATATCATCTTTACTTTTGAGATATTGATGACTTTTAGGTATTGTACTGGTGAGGTGCTGTAGAATAAAGCACTGGACCACAAGGTTGGCTTGAACCACAAGGTCAACAGTTTAAACCCACCAGTCGCTCCTTGGAAACCCTGTACAGGGTCACTGAGTCACAACCGACTTGACAACACTTAACAATAACAACTGATGGTTTTTATCATCATGGCAACAATCTTTGGTGGTGGTGGTGGCTGTGTGCCGTGGAATCGGTTCTGACTCATAGCGACCCTGTACAGGGTTTCCGAGGCTGTAAATCTTTACGGGATCAGAACACCTCAACTTTCTCCCGTGGAACAGCTGGTAGTTTCGAACTGCTGACCTTGTGGTTCGCAGCCCGATTTGTAACCACTATGTTACCAGAGCTCCTTAACAATCTTAGGTAGTATCCTTTATTTTGTCTGCCTTCTGCTGTTTCACTAGAAGGTGGTCTCAGGATAGACTTAGTTCTAGGTTTAAAGAATGACTTAAGGCAATAGACTCAGTGTCTTCTATTCGCCGCATTTTCAGAGTGTCTGGCTTTCTTTCTCGATATTTTGACTACTTCTCCATATATTTCTTCAGTTCTATCCAGAACCAAATATTATAGTCTCAGTCAGTGGTGATAGCATGGCGCCATCTAATTCTTCCATTCTTAGGGTAGATGAGGTTGTGGCTCTTGTAAAATTTTTTCTTCGCTAAGATCCGTTTTGGAAGAGGTGCAGCCAGAGTGCTCCTTGAAGGCCACGATGGCTAAACTTCATCTCTCATACTTTGGACATATTGTCAGGAGGGAACAGTTGCTGGAGAAGGATGTCATGCTGGGTAAGATGGAGGGTCAGAAAAAGAGAGGAAGACCCCCAACGAGATGGATTGGCCAGGTGGCATCATTGATGGCATCAAGTGTGGCAGCAGTAGTGAGGTTGGCCCAAGATTGGACATTGTTTCCTTCTGCTATGCATGGGGTCACTGTGAGTCGGTTCCGACTCGATGGCACCTGACAACAACAATAAGCTTTTAGTTACCGTTTTACTGCTCTGCCAAGTAACCGGTTAACTGAGTAATTCCAAAGTTCCAAGACAGTTGCTAAGTGCTTCATGTGCATTATATTAGCATCACCATAACCCTATAGGGCAAAATATTTCACACCCACCTTACAGATGGAAAAATTGAGAATTAGAGTTTAAATAAATTGTCCAATGATATACAGCTAGTAAATGGCCAATCTAGGACTGTAACACAAGTTTGCAAAATGTTAAAATCTAACCCTAATACTATATTGGATTCCTGGTGTGGCATTGTAGGATAAGCACTGGACTTCTAACCAAAAGGTCAGAGGTTCAAACCCACCAGCTGCTCATTGGAAACCCTATAAAGATATGCTATGAGTCAGAACTGACTTGATGGGCACTTAACACTAAAAATACTGTGCAATTTTATACATTAATTCCTTTGTTTACCACTATAACTAATTTTTTCATGTTAATGATCAGTACAGAAACTATTTTAAAATTTTCAAGGTTCCTTAAGATTAAGCCCATCTCATTAAAGCCAATGATTAATAACAATTCCTACAAATTTCAAGGCAAGAATGGATTTGAACTATTCAAATTAAACTTATTTAATTACTAGAGACTTTGAATGATTTTATATATTTCTAATATAAACAGAGTGTAAATAAGAAAATGCAAAATGACTTCTTGAAACAAATGCAGTATGATTTCATTGAATCTGGTCATATAGAGGAGGTATATAGTAGGAGAGGATATTAGGAGACCTTGGCGAAAATCTGAAAATATTTAGATTTGTTTCCTTTGGTATTGTTTCAAATCAGCTAGGTTAAAAAAAAAAAAAAAATCAATGAATTCATTCACCTTTGCCTGACAGTTTTATAGTAATAAAGGAGGTAAGATTAATAGTATGTCAATGCTGATATATAATTTGTCTAAAATTTCTACAAATAATTGATTCTAAGAGTTTAAAATTCTTTCCTTAAAATCTTGTTAAGATCATTAATTTTTATAGCTATAGAAAAATAGTAAAAGTGAAAAGCATTTATTAAGCAAAGGTAAATGTCAACCAAGCTCTTATTTGAAATATAACAAAATCATGGATTAATGCAGTTTTAATGCATTTCCAATAGTTGGTTATTTGGATTTCCTCTCTAGTCACATATTTTCACTGGAATCTATTTAATAAAAGAGTTACAGGCACTGATTCATTTAGTCTGATTTATCTAGTGATAATACCTCAATTTTCCTTCTAGGCAAATTATTTCTTGAGATGGAATCTAATTTTAGTTTAACCTTTTGTGTCATTTTAGTTAATTTTCTTTCTGTATATCTTGACAAAGGTAATTAAAGGAGAAAAAAAATTTAATGGATATAATAAAATGAAATGTAGAAAAAAATCACTTCCAAAATAACCTACACATATTTAACTGGTGTTAGTGAATTAGGACCTTGGGAGCGATCCAAATACTCCAATGTGATTCAGCATCTATTAGTCATGGGAAGGCAAACATAAATATAGTTGATAACTGGGAGTTTTGTGTTTTGAGAGGTGAGTAAAGGAAAACCAATATCTTTTCTACCTTAAATATCCTGCCTGATAAATTGGTAACATGAATATTGTATTAATGAGTTGTTTTGTGGAAGAAGATCTAGTCTTTATCTTAATTTTATATGAAAGTAAAACCACATGTAGGTATAATTTTAATGTGAATTTTCTGGATCTGATTTCTACTTTTTTCTGAATTTCCTTACTTACACTTCCCTTCTCTTTGTCTATGCCTGCTTTGAAGTAACCAATGTCCATCAAGTCTTCAAAAGAAATAAATTACTCCTTTTTAAGACTATAAAATAACAATACAATAAAATTAATTGCCATAGTCAATATTTAAGAATTAAATGAACTTCATTAGACAAAAAAAAAAACAAACCCAAAAAACAAAACAGAAGTAGTAAAAAATATCTCGGACTCCTGGTGTAGTGCTGTAGACTCACTGGAATTTGAACCACAAGGTCAGCAGTTAAAACTCATCAGCTCCTCCTCAGAAACCCTATATCAGGTTGCTATGAGTTGGAATCAACTTGAGGGCACTTAACAACAAGAACATAAAAGATCTGAGTTTCTCAAGTTGAATAAATTATCCACTTAAAAAATCAGCCCACTTAAACAAGCTAATGCTACATGAACCAATACAGTTGGGGATGAAAATTAGTACAACTTTTCTGGAAAGTGATTTGGCAAACATCTCTTTGAAAAACCTTAAACAATCACAGTGACTCAGTAATTCAATTTTTAAATATGCCACCAATGGGGTAAGAAATCCAGATAAAGACTAATGCATAAGATATTCATCAAGTCATTAATTACTTTATAACAATAAGGAGAAAAAGATGCATGATTAATGACTAGAGAAAGATTTATGATAATGTTCAGTTAGAGCAGGATCTATGTAATATGATTTCAATAATATTAACATATGTGTCAATATGTCTTTTATGTGTGAATAAATATGCTGTTGTTATTGTCAAGTGACATTGGGTTGGTTCCAACTCATAGTGACCCTGTGTAAAGTTTCTAAGGAGCATCTGGTGAGATCTAATCACTGAACTTGTGGTTAGCAATCCAGTTCTTATAGTATCAATACAGTATCACATCATAAAGACCAAAAAGTATCTCTGGGTAGTGGGAATACAGTGATTTCTTACTTATATTACTTGTTGTTGTTGTTGTTAAGTGCCATCGAGTCGGTTCCGACCCATAGCGACCCTGTGCAGGGTTTCCAAGGGTGTAAATCTTTATGGGAGTAGAAAGCCTCATCTTTCTCCCGCGGAGCGGCTCGTAGTTTCAAACCGCTGACCTTAAGGTTCGCAGCCCGATTTGTAACCACTACGCTACCAGAGCTCATATTACTAGGCACTTTTATATATTGAATTCATAGTCCTATCAAAATAAGGGGAGGGGGGACACATTAATACAAAAACAAGAAAGAGCATCAACAACATCACCTCAGTGAAACTCATATATTCCACAAAAGATCACAGACTTGGATTGAAATTGGCTGGCAGAATTATGTATATTACATCTTCCTAGTCATATCAGACAATAATAATTTTATCTAAAGAGTTTATAAATATGACCCATAATCTTTCTATGTTTTGGAAATTAAAAATACATGTCATGTCAAATTTTAACAACATAAAATAGCATGTAAGGGAAACTAACTCGATATTTAGAGGTTAATAAAAGCTATTTTTCTTTTAATATCATGTTTGTTTTTCTTTTGTTGTCTTCTAAAAATGAAGACTAAACCAAGGCAAATCATATTCATGAGAATTAATTTATTCAATTATTAACTATTGTATAAGCACTTGTTATAAGCCAAACATTGTTCAAGACATGGGGAATTCTGCAGTGAAGAAGATGAAATTCTTATCTGGGAGGAACAAATGGTATCTCCATTCTGTAATGATGAAGTGTTATGAAAAAAATAGTACTTTATAACCATTAAAAAAAAAACTAGGTTTCTTTGTTTAGCTAAGAATATGTAAAAATGCCCCCTTTATTTCCTCTAAGGCATATACTTTTTCAATTAAAATTAAAATTGTTTTGAGTACTTACCCCAATATTAAACATTCCTGTAAAATACTCCATGTTTGCTTGAATGAACCAAATGTTGCTTAAACCTAGTTCATCACTTCTCTTCTTAGCACGAACTAAAGATAACTCCTTGTTTTCTATTAAGGTAACCTAGATATCATTCAGAAAATAACAGTATATTCAGTAATATAATCCAGACATTAGGGAAACATACTATTATTATATTATATTGATCCTCTGTCCTATGCCAGGGAGAATACCAGATAATGGGAAACAAAAATGAACAAGGTCACTAAACTCTTGAAGCTCATAAGTATAGTGGTATAAAAGCGAAACAGGCAATTAGAACACAGTGTGACAAAAAGTTACAATAAAAGGCATATAATGTGTAGTGGGAGTACCCAGATTGGAAGAGTAAAGATGCTTTTCATGGAGATATAATGTACTAATGTCTGAAAGATGAATAGAAATTAGCTGGGTAAATGGAGGAGCATTACAGTCAGAGGGAGAAATCCATGTGAAGAACCGAAATGAGAGAGAGCTGGGAAAACTTGTAAAGTTGGGACACAGTATGTGTGGAGAGAAATAGAGGGACCAGGTGTGGAAGATGGAAATCAGGCTGGAGAGGTCAGATCATGTGTGATAATGGAAAGAATGGTGGAGGCAAGGCAAAAGGAAGAGAAACCAGTTAGGAGAATCTAACAGTAATCCTGGGAAGATATGAGAGGATTGTTGGTTTGGAAGGAGACAAGTGGGTAGAGTCAATCACTTTCATCACTACCACTGTTAGTTCTACATTTATTTTTTTTTATCCTTATGCTTGTATTTCTGAAAAAGTCATATATCCCTTTGTGTAAAAATATCTGTCAAAGTAATCAAAGGCTTTGTAGTTTTTCTTCAGGAGAAATGTTAGGAAGGGAAAAAAGATACTATATGCCCAGTTCGACTCCAGGGTTCTATTTCTAAGTTTTCTTTCTCTTTCTTCAATGCCTTCCTTAATAACAAAACAGGCACCTTTTTAACAATGCTCTACCCCCTTCATTCTGTTACATACCATTCTGACAAATTTATGAGTTCTCCTACATTTTTTTTTCTGCCATAAGTAATTAGTTCCTAGCTTCCACATAACTCCCAAGCAAAGAATATGGCTAAGTTGAATTTGTATTTAAAAAAAAGATGACTCCAAGTTTCAGATTTTGTGTTGCTAGACGGACACTGTGAAGAAGTGGTTTAATATGGCAGAAGACTACAATTAGCACAAACATCTAACAAACTGTAGTGAAGATTAAATAAATTTTGGTATATGTCCTCAAAAACATTAAATGGTAACTAAAAAATGGTAGCTAAAATATTAGTAATAAAGAAAACATCGATCATACAATATCAAATGAAAATGGAACTAAAATTATGTTTATATTTTCAGAATTTGCAGCATTATGCATCACATGAACAACAACTTAATGAGAACATGTAGACAAAACCATTTGGCAGATGAATGTAGTAGAGAGTGGATTTATCTTCTTCAAAAATTTTATTGTTGTTAAAATTGTGATGAAATGACTGAAAATTATACTAAAAGTTCAGAAAGTCTCAGAAGCCCACTATTTCCAATATAAATCTGTGATGAAAATTAAACTAGTTTTATCATAATTATTCTACTGAAAAATAGAATGGTGGTTTCTTTAAAACCTATTTTTAAATATAATCTTTAAAAAAATTAAAACTATATTTGGGTTCTACTTTACTTTTCTTTTTTTTCTCCTTAAGATTTTTAATCTTAGGAATACACTTCAAAGAAAAAAGAGAATGCCTAAGCCACATATTTTACCTGGGTGGATAATTATAAACTCAAAGAGCAGAGAGGATAAGCCAGCCTTGGCTAGCTGAACTATGTTTCCAATGTTTCCTTTTATCTATTATTCAGACTTTACCTGGCATGATGGCAGCATGTGAGCAAGCACAATTCCAACATGGCCCTGAAAATAGTTAAAAAAAAAAAAGAACAAGTTAACTTTGCTCCCTGTAGGTTTTGTTCATTCTGAGACAGCAATCTTGCCAAATACAAACACAACCTTGAAGTAATATAGTATAAAGTATATAGTCTTAGAAAAGCTGAAAAGGAGAAAAGGAGAGCTCCAATACCCCGCCGCTGCAGAAATCCACAATTCTGTCACCGGGTTTGGCTTGATTTGTCACCACATAAATAAGGTTGTTTAATTGCTGCTGCTTCCTCAATGCTCGATCACTGGACATTTTACCTAGGAGTGACAAGAAATGAGAATGAAACATTATGTTTTATGAAGAGCCGAGAAGACACACTTAGAACTGATGTCCAGAATATAGGCCAGAACAAATCAATCTGTGTTGGAAGAAGTACAGTCAGAATTCTCCTTGGAAGCCAGGATGGCCAGACTTTGTCTCTTATTCTTTGGACATATCAGGAAGGACCAACCCATGGCGAAGTATGTCGTGCTTGGTAAAGTAGAAGGTTGGAAAAAAGAGGAAGACCCCCCAATAAGATGGACTGGCACAGTGGCAGCAGTAATGGGTTCAAGCATAGCAACAACCGTGAGGTTGATGCAGAACCAGGCAGTGTTTCGTTCTGTTGTGCATAGCGTTACTTTGAGTTGGTACCGACTCAATGGCATCTAACAACAACAACAACATATAGGAGGGAGGATCAAGATATGTTAAAGAATAAATGACAAAGCTCATATAATGCATATGAGTGAACTGAGGACCTGGAGCCTTGAGATGAACTCTATTTCTGCTGATTTCACTTCTATTCCTATCCTACTTTTCTTTCAATAGCCACTTCTTTCAACTTCCAATGGCCACTGAAAGAAGATCTATGAGAAATGTCTTCTAAAGAAATAAAACAATGAACAAAACATTAAGCTCAGCATAATAAACAAAGTACTCAATAAATATTTGCTGGATGAATACAAGTAAAACAAAACAGTACTAATTCTTCCTGGTAGCCCACTCAGAGATATGCAATGAAGATTGCCTAATTTTAGGAAATTGCTTAAATAACCTTGGAGACAAGAGATCTGTAATAAATAATGTTGCTGTTGTTATGTGCCGTGGAGTCGATTCCGACTCATAGTGACCCTGCATAGGGTTTCCGAGGCTGTAACTCTTTATGGGAGCAGAAAGCCTCATCTTTCTCCCACGGAACAGCTGGGATGTTTCGAACTGCTGACCATGAGATTAGCAGCCTAATTCATAACCACTACATCACCAGAGCTCCTTGTAATAAATAACACACTTTTAATATTTTATCTGACACATCCTTGAACTCTTAATTCTTCCAGTTAACATACACAGAAGCTCTGAACATAGGTGTCACCCTGTCTAAAATGTATCAATGGTTATTGTCTTTAGGGAGAAATTGGATTTCCCCTAGTCTACTTTGAAGCTTCCTTTCTTCATGAGTCAGACATAGAAACTTAATGCAATTAGAGATTAAAGATAGGGCCTTTCCAAGTATGAAATGCCTTGGGCCCAGCAGCATGAAAACATCTTAACTTTCCTTTCAATAGGCACTAGTCAAATCCACAAAAATATCTTCAGAAGAAGGAAGTTGCTTGTTTTTATATATTTGAAATGTGTTTTTAATAAGAGTCAGATGAAGAACATGCAAGAGAATCGATTTCAGTGATATAGATAAGAGAAAAACCTAGATAATTCTTTCAGTTCTATAAAAAATTATTTTGAAGCACCAAAGTTGCCATGCTCTATTTTCATAGAAAATCATGTAGTTTTTTTTTTTTTTTTCACTTCTTCTTACTGTTTTTTTCTTTCTTCTGCTATTAAAGGAAAATAAAATAGCTTTGGAAAAACTTTTTTTTTTTTATAGGAAAACATGGAAAATGTGAATGAAAAAGATATACAAGGGTGAGTATTGTTATAAAATCATTGGCCCCTTATTTATTAAACAAAAAAAATCAAAATGTGAAGTATACAGTCCTGAAAGGGGTGCTTCTATCTCTTTAACCCTTCCACCAAATAATTCTTTACTTTTTGATTTATACAACACCAAAATGGCAATTTTGGCATCTTTAAGGGCCTCAGAATTTGGGGAACATAAAGAAGTCTGAAAGGGCAAGATCAGGGATGTAGGTTGGATGGGGTAGGGTTTAATAATGAAATTTTTGTAGGATAGACCTTGCTAACCTTGAAGAATGAGCAAATGGATTGATGTGATGGAAAAAAATTCCTTGGTGCAATTTTTCTGGTCTTTTTCTCACCAACGCAATTTTCAATTTTCTTAAAATATCTTCCTAAAAGCCCGTGTGATTATCCTGTGTCCTTCAAGGACACCTATTAAGATTATGCTTTTGGAATCCCCAAAAGATGTCAGCATAACCTTCTGAGCTGCCTACCTGCTTTGTATTCAACTAGCCCAGAAAATCCCCTCAAAAGCCATAGTTTCATTGGAGCTTTTTTTTCCCCTTAAGTTTTTATTGTGATTTGAGTGAAAGTTTACAGGGCAGATCATCAGTTTTACATTCAGCAAATCATATATTTTGTTTCATTACAATGATTATAATCCCTTTCATGTACTATCAGTTAATGGTACTTCTCTCTATTCATTTTAGCTCTTTTTTTTTTTCCTTCCTAAGATACTCAGGCATACATAATAATTTAAACTACCCAAATGTACATATTGCAATTCTGCCACCTGGCTGCCTCGGCTCTCAGTCTCGCTCTTTCCATGAATCTTCCATAAATTCTCAGCTGCTTCCATGAGTCCTCAGCTGCTCCCTCTCTCTATGTCGCCATCTCTGCCTCCATCTCTTGTGTCGCTGCTTCTCTGGATAGGGTCTTGCATTCCACTTGTGCTCTTCACCCTTGATGATCCTAGAGTCCTCTATTTCCGGACTGTAAGATTAACTACTGCCCCATTTTTGTTACAAAACTTCTAACTTTACATATTGTGACAGTCGCAATTAGTCATTATAACAATTACTCACTATTGAATCATAAGAATGTTATCCTTATCTCTTTTCACCAGACCTATATAGACAAGATGAAAGCTATTCAGTGGGGACTTGATCTCCCCCCACAAACAAAAGTCCGTCTTGAAACCTTGTAAGCCAGTCACTCCATGTCTTTATCTACCCCTCATTTTATGTAGCCGCTGTCTAAGTTGACGGCCCCTATCTACCCTGTATACGGAGGTCATAGTATTGATACTTGATGTGAATACTGATTATAACTTTTTTTTAAAGGCACACTAATGAGATTAAGACAAGTATATAACTAAAAGAATTTGTCTGCAGCCATCCACAGGTCACAGAGATAGGTTTAAAACATGCTTTGCCTGGAATAAACTTGTGAATGTATGAATTGAAACCCTAGCAACAATACATTATGATTCACCTTCGTAAATACGAAAAATCTATAATCTCATAATTCAGAAGTATAATATTTGTATATATGTATCGTATATGTATATATGTACTTTGGTATATATATGTACTTCCAAGCAGTACCATGCACTGCCAAAAGTACAAACCAATCTGTATTGGAAGAAGTACAGCCAGAGTGCTCCTTAGAAGCCAGGATGACCAGACTTCATCTCTCATACTTTGGATATATTATCAGGAGGGACCAGTACATGGAGAAGGATATCATGTTTGGTAAAGTGGAGGGCTGGAGAAAAAGGCAGATCACCAACTAGATTGGTTGGCACAGTGGCAGCAGCAATGGGCTCAAACATAGCAGCGACTGTGAAGTTGGTACAGGACCAGTCAGTATTCGGTCTGTTGTGCATAAGGTCGCTATGAGTCGTTACCAACTCAATGGCACCTAACCACAACAAACCAATATCCATGTGCATATATTGATACTTTTCTGCACAGTATATAAGGCATCTATTGAAAATATTTTTCCTTGTCAGTTCATTTATTTCTATACCTGTAATTTCTATACTTGCAAGTTGTAATAGCAATAATAGTAGTCCACTGCCTAAACGTGCCCTAATGATTAACTAATTCCCTGTTGCTGGACAGCTAAGTATTCTTCTTGTTTTTTCTGTTATTAATAATGATGTTGGAGTCCTGGTGTGGTGCTCTGGGATAATACGCTGGACTGCAAAGATGGTTTGAACTGCAAGGTTGATGGTTCAAGCTCACTAGCTGCTCCTTGGAAACCCTATACAGGGTTGTTTATGGGTCAGAACCGACTTGATGGCAGTTAACAATAATGATGTGATCATCATTTTACACCCAAGTTCTCATGCACATTGTTAATTACTCAGTATAGCATAAATGTGAGTCATGATGTGGTAACAACAAAGTTGGCAGTTCAAATCCACCAGCCACTTTCTGCTATGAGTCAGAATTGACTTCAAGGTACAAAGTAATGACAACAATGTAAGTTTTAAGGCACTCTAGTGGTACAGTGGTTTAAACATTGGACTAACTGAAAGGTTGGTAGTTCGAACCCATCAGCCGTTCTGTGGATGAAAATAGAGCCTGTCTGCTCCCATGATTTAGTCTCAGAAATTCTAAGGAGCAGTTGTACTCTATCCTGCAGGGTTGACATGAATTGATATTAACTCAACAACAGTGGATTTGTTTGGTTTGGTAATGCGAATTTCTACAAGGAAGAACATATAAGTCCACATCTGGTGACTTTATTTCTGAAGATACTCTCATTTAGCTTTTGAAAGAATTATCCTTAATATTGTTGTTGCTGTTAAGTGCCCTCGACTCAGTTCTGACTCACAGAGACCTGCATGAAGTTTCCAAGGATTGTCTGGTGAGTTTGAACCATCGACCTTGTAGTTCAAACTAACTTTGCTGTTCAGTGTTTTTCTCACATCACCAACACCTAATAATTGTTGTTGTTAGGTGCCAACTCATATTGACTCAATGCACAACAGAACAAAACACTACCTGGTCCTTTGCCAACTGCACAATCATTGAAATATTTGAGTCCATTGCTACTTCCACTGTATCAGTCTATCCAGTTGGGGATTTTCCTCTTTTTCTCTGATCCTCCACTTTACCAAACATGATATCCTTCTCTAGCGATTGGTCCCTCCAGACAATATGTCCAAAGTATAAGAGACAAAGTTTGGCTATCCTGGCTTCCAAGGAGCACTCTGGCTGCACTTCTTCCAATACAAATTGGTTTGTTTTTCACGCAGTCCATGATACTCTCAATATTCTCCCCCAACACCATAATTCTAATGCATCAATTCTTCTACAGGCCTCCTTATTCACTGTCCAACTTTCATATGCATACAAGGTTACTGAAAATACCATGGCTTGAGTCAGGTGCATCTTAGTCCTCACTAACATCTTTGCTCTTGAACACTTAAAAAAGGTCTTTTTCAGCAGATTTGCCTAATGCAATATGTCATTTGATTTCTTGACTGCTGCTTCCATAAATGTCAATGTTTGATTCAAGCAATATTAAGTCTATGATAATTTTAATATTTTCTCCATTTATATGCATGTTGTTTATTGGTCCAGTGTTGATCCTCATCAGTAAGTATTTTAATTACTCTGCACTTTCAGCAGCAAGGTTGTATCATCTGCACATTGCAGGCTGTTAATCCTCTAATCATGATGCCATGTTTTTCTTCATATAGCCAAGCTGCTTGGATTATTTGCTCAGCATACAGATTTAATAAAAACTGTAAAAGAATACAGCTGTGTATTCTTTTACACACCGTCCCTAACTTTAAGCCATTCAGTATTCCCATGTTCTTTTTAACAGCTGCCTCTTGATCTAGGTACAGGTTCCTCATGAGAACTATTAAGTAATCCAGAATACACATTCTCCGCAATGTTGTCCATTGTTGTTGTTAAGTGCTATCGAGTCGATTCCGACTTATGGTGACCCGGTAGAGAGTTTCCAAGGAGCAGCTGGTAAGCTTGAACCACCAACCTTGCAGTTCAAACAACTTTGCAGTCTGACGCATTAGCCCACAGTGCCACACCAGGACTCCACAGTTTGTCATAATCCATATAATTGAAAGCCTTTGCATAGTCAGTAATGCACAGATAACAATCTTTCTGGTATTTGCTTTCAGTCAAGATTCATCTGATGTCAGCAATTATATCTCTTGCTCCACATCCTCTTCTGACTTCAGATTGAACATCTGAAAGTTCTCTGTCAATGTACGGCTGCAGCCACTTTTGTATTCTCTTTAGCAAAATTTTACTTGCATGCAACATTAATAGTATTATCCAATGATTTCCATATTCCGTTAGGTCACCTCTCTTTGGCAGGGGCACAAATATGGATCTATTTCAGTAAGTTGGCCAGATGGCTGTTTTCCCAATTTCTTGGCATAGATAAGTGCCACCAGGGCTACAACAGTTTGTTTAAAGATTTCAATTTGTATTTTATCAATACCCAGTGTCTTGTTCTTTTTTGATGCTGTGAGGGCACCTTGGACTTCTTCCTTAAGGATCATTACCTAGTGATCATATCCTACGTCTTGAAATGGTTGAACATTGATCATTTCTTTGTGGTACTGTGACTCTGTGTATTCTTTCTGCCTTCTTTTGATGCTTTCTATATCATTCATTTACTAATGGGACACAACTCATAATGAAGAGAAACAGCTATAAACATTCATTAATAATCGGAATGGAATGTACAAAGTATGAATCTAGGAAAATTGGAAATTGTAAAAAATGAAATGGGATGCATAAACATCGATATCTTAGGCATTAGTGAGCTGAAATGGACTGGTATTGGCCATTTTGAATCTGACAACCACACGGTTTACTATGCCAAGAATAACAAATTGAAGAGGAATGGTGTTGTATTTATTGTCAAAAAGAACATGTCCAGATCAGTCATATGGTACAATGCTGTCTGTGATGGGATAATATCCACGCACCTATAGGGAAGACCAGTTAATACAACTATTATTCAAATTTACGCACCAACCACTAAAGCTAGTTAGCATGAAATAGAAGCATTCTGTGAACTTCTTCAGTCTGAAATTGATCAAACATGCAATCAGGATGTATTGTTCATTACTGGTGATTGGAATGCAAAGGTTGGAAACAAGGAGGAAGGATCAGTAGTTAGGAAATATGGCTTTGGTGATAGAAATGATGATGGAGATCGCATGATAGAATTCTGCAAAATTTCAAATACCTTCAAATACCTTCATTTCAAATACCTTCTTTAGAAAGCATAAGAGACAGTTATACACATGGGCCTCACCAGATGGAATATACAGAAATCAAATTGACTACATCTGCAGAAAGAGACAATGGAAAAGCTCTATATCATCAGTGAAAACAAGTCCAGGGGCAGATTGTGGGAAAGACCATCAATTGCTCTTATGCAAATTCAAACTGAAGCTGAAGAAAATGAAAACAAGTCCACGAGAGCCAAAATATGACCTTGAATATATCCCACCTGAATTTAGAGATCATCTGAAAAACAGATTTAATACATTAAACACTAAAGACCGAAGACCAGAAGAGTTGTGGGATGACATCAAGAACATCATACATGAAGAAAGCAAAAAGTCATTAAGAAGACAAGACAGAAGGAACAGATGAAAATGGATGTCAGAAGAGACACTGAAACTTGCTCTTCAGCATAAAGATGCTAAAGCAAATAGAAGAAATGAAGAGATACAAGAGATGAACAGAAAATTTCAAAGGTCAGCTTGAGAAGACAAAGTCAATTATTACAAAAAAAAAAAATGAGCAAAGATCTGGAGTCAGAAAACCAACAAGGAAGAACACTCTCAGCATTTCTCAAGCTGGCAGAACTGAAGAAAAAAATTCATGCCTTGACTTTAATTACTGAAGGATTCTCTGGGCAAATAAATTATTGAATGATGCAGAAAGCATCAAAAGAAGATGGAAGGAATACACAAAGTCACTGCATCAAAAGGAAATGGTTGATGTTCGTTCAGCCATTTCAAGAGGTAGCATATGATCAAGAGCCAACGATACTGAGGGAGGAATTCCAAGGTGTATTGAAGGAGATGGCAAAGAACAAGGCACCAGGAATAGATTGAATAAAAATTGAAATCTTTCAAGAAAGTGAGGCAGCACTGGAGGCACTCACTCATCTCGGCCAAGAAATTTGGAAGACAACTACCTGGCCGACTGATTGGAAAGGATTCGTATTTGTGCCCATTCCAAAGAAAGGTGACCCAATGTAATGCGGAAACCTTTGGACAATCTCTTTGACATCCCATGCGAGTGAAGTTTTGCTAAAAGTAATATGGAAATGGCTGCAAGCATACATTGACAGAGAACTTCCAGAGGTTCAAGCAGGATTCAGAAGAAGCCATGGAACAAGGTATATCATTGCTGATGTCCAGTGGATCTTGGCTGAAAGCAGAGAATACCAGAAAGATGTTTACCTGTGCTTTACTGACTACACAAAGGCTTTCAATTGTGTGGATCATGACAGGCTATGGACAACATTGCGAAGTATGGGTATTTCTGAACACTCAGTTGTGCTCACGAGGTATCTGTACATGGATGAAGAGGTAGTTGTATGAACACAACATGGGAACACTGAATGGTTTAAAATTAATTCTTTCACCATACTTATTCAACCTGTATTCTGAGTAAATAATCCAAGAAGCTGGGTTATATCAAGAAAAATGTGGCATCAGGATTGGAGGGAAGACTCATTAACCTGAGATATGCAGATGCCACAACCTTACTTGCTGAAAGTGAAGAAGACTTAAAATATTTACTGATGAAAATCAAAGCGCACAGCCTTTGGTATGGATTGCATCTCAATGTAAAGAAAACAAAAGTCCTCACCACTGGACCAATGAACAATATTCTTATCAATGGAGAAAAGATTGAAGTTGTCAAGGACTTCATTCTTCTTGGATCAACTATCAACACGCATGGAAGCAGCAGTCAAGAAATCAAAGGACGTATTACATTAGGCAAATCTACTGCACAGGAACTTTTAAAATGTTGAAGAGCAAAGATACCAGCTTCAGGACTAAGGAGCACCTAACCTAACCCATATAACCTCATATGCATGTGAAAGCTGGACAGGGAATAAGAAAGACCATAGAAGAATCGATGCTTTTGAGTTATAGTGTTGAAGAAGAATATTGAACGTGCCATGGGCTGCCAAAAGAACCAACAGATCTGTATGGGAAGGAGTGCAGCCAGAGTGCTCCTTGGAGGCCAAGATGGCCAAACTTTGTCTCCTGAACTTTGGACATATTGTCAGGAGGGACCAATCACTGGAAAAGGATATCATGTTTAGTAAACTGGATGTCAGAGAAAAAGAGGAAGCCCCCCCAGTGAGATGGATTGGCAAAGTGGCAACATCAATGGGCCTAAGTGTGACAACAATTGTGATGTTGCCCACGACTGGGCAGTGTTTCGTTCTGTTGTACATAGAGTCGCTATGAGTCGGTACTGACTCGATGGCACCTACAACAACAACAAAATGAGTCATGGTGTGGCGCTGCCAGTTTTAACTGCAAGGGCGGTCATTCAAGTTCACCAGCTGCTCCTTAGAAACATTATACAGGGTTGCTATGGGTTGGAACCGACTAGATGACACTTAGCAACAACAATCCAGTTTTCATACCCAGTAAAAGTTTATGACCATCTCTACCCTCTATGTCAATGACATTTCCCTCATTATCTTATTATGACAATACTCAGTCATACTGCTAAACTGAAATAATCTTACAGTGAATGCTTAAGATAGCCTCCACTTAACCAGATAAAGCAGTTCCCATCAAGTTGATTTCGACTCATGGTGGTCTCATAAGAGTCGGAGTAGAGCTGTGCTCCATACAGTTATTAATGGCATTTTTCAGAAGCATATAGTTTTCTTAAGTAATGCCTGTGGGTAGACTTGAATATCCAATCTTTGATTAGCAACCTATTGTTTCAAATGTTGTACCGCCTTGGGACTCCAAACCTCTACAGAGATTCTAGCATTAATGATTTACTATACTTGGTTTATCACCCAGCTCTGGTAGTGTAGTGGTTACAAATCGGGCTGCGAACCGCAAGGTCAGCAGTTCGAAACTACCAGCTGTTCCGCGGGAGAAAGATGAGGCTTTCTGCTCCTGTAAAGATTTACAGCCTCGGAAACCCCGTGCAGGGTCACTATGAGTCAGAACCGACTCCATGGCACATAACCACCACCATTCATTGTTATAGGATAGGCTCTGAACTGCTAACCACAAGGTTGGAAGCTCAAAGCTACCAGCACTCCTCAGAGACCCTACACAGGGTTGCTAGGTGTCAGACCAAACAGACAGCACTTAACAACAACACTTATCTATCCATCCTTTTATCTGATATTTCTGACAGCAATGCAGGTTTACATTGCAGGAGTTAAGAATAACAATAAAGGAAGGAAGAAGAGAAAGGTCAGAGGGCACAAAAGTGCTTTTGATTCCTGTTAGAGGTCTAGAGTCATAAATTCTGTACAAGTTAGGGCATTCAGCTGGAGCCTCCAAGAGTCAAGGTATGAGCACAAGCATTTTTCCTTGTTTTATAGATTTGTTTCAGTTCTCAGCCAAATCATTTTCATAAGGGTTAAAAATATAGCTCTGCACTATATTTCTATTTAAAATTCAAAATTACCTAACTTTTAATAATGGTTTCAAAAGCAAATGTTGAGGAGGCCATTTTTCTTGCTAAGACTGCATCTTTGCATATAAAGAATCTATGATGAAATGAAGACTAAAGGCAAGAAATACTTTTCAGGGCTGTGTTTAAGTGGAGAGACTATTAAACTGCACATAATATTCACAGAATGAGCTAAAAATACGACAGCAAGATACTCAAATGCTTTGTGGAAAAGCAGCCTCTTTTAAAACCATCCCTCTACCCATTTCACTTTTATAAATATTATGAAACTCTTGGAGACATGAATTGAATTTGAAATACATTCAACAAGGTAAACAAAACAAAACAAAACAAAGAAAGAAAAGAAAAGTGGTATTTTGGGATATGGTACTAATTTAAAAATCAAATCCTACTTTCTATTTTTTATCTAGTATCCTTGTGCCCGAGACACCATGTACAAGCATAAAATTACAATCTACTTTTAGTTTGAATAAAAATAATGATTCTTTAGGTATGTATCATCATGGAAAAAGAAACCCAAGCATTCACTGTTTTAATACAAATTGATCTAATTTGTTCAATGACGTACATTTCCAATGCTGGATTTTTACTCTTTGTGTAATTAGGAGGAAGACCCTGATGATTTAGACAACTTTAATGTCATTTGTTTGGGGTCCTTTTGTGGTGTTGTTGAATGGACACTGGACTGCTAACCTCAGTCTTGGTGGTTCAAACCTACCAGCCGCTGCTTGGAAATTTTGTACAGGATCACTATGAGTTGGAACTGACTTGATGGCACTTAAAAACAATGGCAACTACCAACCACCAAAAAAAAAAAAAAAAAGAAGAAGAAGTATAAATATGTAGGAATACATTTTCAAAATAAGGAAGAGCCTTGTTTAAATATCAGCAGTATTGTGGTTTTGTGTAGGTAAGTCCAAAACATCAAATAAGGCCAAAAAAAAAAAAAAAAATCTATGGAAAATGTGCACATGTGCAGCCATGACATACTCTCCATCTAGTAATTTATGATCAGACTGTGCTTAATATTTTGCTACTTAGCCTGAAGCAATAAATTACCTTGCAAATTATAACTTCCTTGTAAAAGGAAACTGGTTGTGTGCTTAGATCACTTTACTAAAGATTTTGCTGTTGTTTTGTTTTTTGAGCATTTCTTTGTGATGTAACATGTCAATAAAACAAAAATGTTATTGTTATCTAAAAATAAAATTTGATATGTACACAAAGAAGAAGGTTAAATCTCTTGGTCTAGAGATGTAAAAAAAGTTCTTTTTGTGTAAGTGTGGTGAGTTATAAAATCAAGAGAGTAAAGGCATATTTCTTCAACAGAGATATGTGTAGTGCACTTTACTCTTCTAGAGAAGGCAACTGAATAGACAAGGTGGCACTGATAAGACCTGTGAGAGGTGAGAAGGGAGGTGATGACCACAAATCTTAATGTGTTCAGAAGTTTGATTGAAAGCATTAGGAAAGAACAAGTTGGCAGGTTCCACTTCCAGAATAATTATGGTTTTCATGCTTGGAACAGTCACTAAAGCATCACAATGAACTCAAACATATGAATGATCAGGAAGATGGCACAGGACTGAGCAACATTTCATTCTGTTAAACATCAGGTAGCTGTGAGTTGACAGCAACTAACAACAACATGCTCAGAACTTTTTGATATGCTGAGGACACATGATCTTAAAGAAGTTCTGAAGATAGCTAAAAAAATATATATCTATACACATCTTCATACACGTATATATACATACAGACCACAGCAATTATGATAAAAATACATTAAGTATTAATTATGTGCAAAGTTACATGCACTGAAGTTAAGGGCCTAACTGCCTGAGACATGAGAGAGGGTATCGCAGAAATCTCGAGCATTTCAGCTGAGTCTTTAAGGAGAACCAGAAACTTGCCAGATAGAATGTGCTGAGAAAGGCACTCCAAGAACCATATGGCACATTTAAGAAAAATCTTCAATTAGTTCACTTGGGCTTGAAAATGAGACTTCAATGGAAAAGTGATAGAGCACAAATTAGGTCTGAAAACAGAGGCAAGGTAAGATAGAAAAAGACATTGCTTCAAACACCCTCAACAGCCTGCTCTGCTTGAAGAATAAACTCTTGACTTCTTGGCAAGGAAACAAGGCCTTTAATGATCTGGATACAGATTACTTTGCTAGTCTCACTTTATGCTACTCTATTGAACATATCCTTTGCTCTAGTCTCTTTGAACGATTGCTCTAGCTTCTTGAACTTACCATACTTTATGATCTGCTCCCTTTTACTGAAAACTAATTTTTCCTTTAAATCCTCAAGACTAAACCATTTTTCTTCATTCCAGTCTGAATGTAGACTATATATTACTTTTGTCATTAAAAAAAGTTGCTTTTTCAAAGTCTTTGTCACAACCCCAAGGAACTAATCTTTCATATCATAAAATCCATTATTGTTAACTAGTGAAAATATTTTCTTCATTATAAAATGATACCTATGCACAATAACAACAAAGTGCAATTCATTATAATAAATTCCAAGAGATTACTGAAATTACTTCTGTCTCCTTGAAATAAATAAAGATGATTTTTCCTAGAACTACATAAACATGTTGTTGTTGTTAAGTGCCGTCGAGTCAGTTCCGAGCCGTAGCGAACCTGTATAAGGTTTCCAAGTAGCTTCTGGTGAGCTTGAACCTCTGACCTTGCAATTCAAATGGCTTTGCTGTCTGGCACATTAACCCACAGCACCATACCAGGACTCCAATTAAATTGATAAAGCGTTAAAACACAGGCACAAAATAGATGCAAAATAACAAGTTGAATGAATGGATTTTCTCTGCGATTATAATTGAAACTACATTTCAAGGCAGTATGCCAAGTTTCTGCAGACTCTATTTACGAAAACAAGTTATATATATATATATCAATGATATGCCTCTGTCTGTTGAAATACTAAAAAGAAGTCAACTATGAAGTAGTTGTAAGTAGGCATGACAATCTTTCAGAAAATTTTTGTAAGGGAATGCTACAGCAGTTATTTAAAGCTGTAGGAACAGAATTGAAGAGTACGTAAGGCAGGAACAGAAAGCCTAGAGAAACTTCTTAGAAGATATGTGAAACTAAAAAGTAATATAAATTTGCATTTTCTTGGTTAGGGTACCTTTGCTTTAAATTACAGGTAGAACTTATTAGAAATATTAACATTTTAGAGTACTTTCAGTTTTTGTGTATTTGTTAAAGCTAGGTGCAGGTTAGCATCACTAATAATCAGAGCCATGCTGACCTCAGATTGATAATGTACCTGCAGCATCTGATACTAATCATCTAATAACTTCCCTTGTCTGTTCCCCCTCAATTCACAAAAGCCACTGTCTACTCTAAAAAAAAAAAAAAAAAAAAGTTTGATTCACATTTCACTTTTATAGTTTTGTTATATTCTATTAGAATAATCAGTAATTATTAACTGAAAAATTAATTATTAACTGTAAAATTCAGTGAAAAGTCAAGATGATGGTGGAGGTGAATTTATTCCTATGTATACTGAAGAATACCATTCAATCAATAAACCAACCAACTTGGCTTACAAAGCAGAACTGTTTTGAGAATGCGTGGGACACAAAGATGTTAACATTTGGTTTCTGCCCTTGATGAATTTATACCATGTTTTAATTAGTGTAATGCATACTTGAGCTTAGAAAGGTATTTTTCTAATCACATGGTCCAATATATTTACAGTAATAATTTAACAAACATAACTTACAAAAATTCAAATATCTTTTATCAAAGATTCTAAAAATTGATACTTTCCACTTACATGATGTTTTGTAATTTATTAAGCACTTTCTTTATTTAATGTATCATTTAATCCTCAGAACTGTCAGGCTACATGGATAGCATGCTCCTTGTTTTACAAATGAGGACATCGGGCTCTAAAAAAGATGAAATCACTTGCTCAAAGACACAAAAAGTGGTGAAGTTGGGACACAAACCAGGTGTAGGTTCAGTCTTCTTTCCTTAAATAGGTAACTTTGATGAATTGTGATTTCAGAATTTCAGGGCTGGTGTCTTTTGTGTATTTGAGGGTCCAAAGACACAAGGTGATCGCTAGCAAAGAAATAAATGTGTGATTTCCCTAGTAATTACAACTGATGGGAAAATTTAATTCTACAGACTCACTCCTTGGTGGTGATGGTGGTTGTGTGCCATAGAATCAGTTCCAACTCATAGCGATGCTGTATAAGGTTTCAGAGGTTGTAAATCTTCACAGGAGCAGAAAGCGTTATCTTTCACCTACAGAACAGCTGCTAGATTTGAACTGCTGACTTTGCAGCTAGCAGCCCAATTTTAATGCACTATGCTATGAAGGCTCCTTGAGTCAGTCATTAAACTAATTTTATTTCAGTTTTCTCTCTGAATAAAATTTCCAAGATCAGGCTTACCTGTGAAAAAGATCAATTTAAGTTTTGAACTTGAGACTTTTGGAACATATCACTAAGGTATTGCCTAGAGGTCTCCAAAGTCACTCTATGTAATGAATTGACCTTTGGGTGTTATTCTTTCCAGAAAAAAAAGTCTACTTTCCCACTCAGAACTATGGCCACCTTTTTGAGTTCATAGGAAAGTGACATACTGGACACTGAGCAATCAATGTGCTGTAAAATCGGATCATACAGGGAAAGAAATAAAAATAGATGGAAAAGATTCCAAGTTATAATACTGAAGGTACGGACTAAAAATAGCATGCACTTTCCACCTTTTTTTAGCTAATTCTAGAGAATGTTTTTTTTAAAATTGGTAACTGAAAAATGCTATAGGCAAGATGATGGGTTAGGGGGCAAACATTGAAGAAAATAAAGTCACAGTAGTTACCAAATCAAAACTTTTGTTTTGCTCATAAAATGGCTTTGATACAGTGAATAATGGAAACTTTAAACCTTCTTATTCCTACTAGTTTTTTCCTTAAGATGAGTAAGACACTTTGTCATCAGAATGCCAGAAACCAGATTTAATTAAGCACATATATTTTAATTTTGTTTAAAAACTGTTTATACCACACAAAGTAAACATTACTTTGCTCTGGTATTTTGGTATTAAAAGAAAAAAAAAAAAAAGTCCACACTATCTTCCAAGTTTCTTACAAGACGAAACTAAAAGAATTTTAGAACAAAAAAAACCTAACTCTAGAAAATGACTAGGTATCTATCTATTTCTTCTCTCTTTTTCAAAGGCTCTTATTTTCGACAATATTAGTAGATTCATTCACTTTTTGAGGCCACTTAAGGAACCCTTACATGACTTCCAGTTTGTAGTATTTGACAGTAATTAGACTAAATGGCACTCTAATAGTCCAAAATGATAAATGCAAACTTTCTTAGAGTCAACTAATGGTTTTAAAATAACTTCTTTCATATATAGTATATTCATTTCTACTAGGGTATGGCTCACAGGTTATTGTGTTGTTGTTTGATTATTTTTTATGTGTTTCATATCTATGTGATAAAATAAAATAAACAAAGACAGTAACCATGAGAGTTAAGGTTATGTGTGAACTTGATTCAGTGGCTTGGCAGTTGAAATGTAGTTATTATCCCAATAATGAGACCTAATGTAATAGAATTAACTCTATGATGAGTTCTGTTATGAGCAGCCAATCAGTTAAAAGGATGTTTCCTCATGGGTGTGGTCTGCTACCAATATATTAGACACTCAGACAAAACTTGTTTGCGCTCTACTGGGTTTTAATCTTGCATCTTAGGACTTGATGCAAACAACCTGCTCTATTACCTGCTGCAAAAACCATATGGGAGCCATATCTGACTTCCTCTGGCTTCACAAGGGGGACAATACTAAAAACCTGCCCCAGACCGATTCCTATGAAGTGGAGGTCAGACATGCCTCTACCCTATAACCTTCTTTATTGTGATACCAACCATCCCTCCCATAGTACTCTCTGTTTCACATCTGGGTTTGATAATTTACTGCAATGGTCACACAGAACTCACAAGAAGGACTCACAACTAATGGGGTTTATTAGGGAAATAAACAGAGTACAATTCAGGGTCAGAAAAATTTAGGACGCAGAAACTTTCCAGTCACGAATGCCTTTTATCTGCCATACTGTAGGCACACATCACTCTTGTCTTCAGTCTCTCAGCCTTGTGGCCCCTTAGCCTCTGCCCTGTTTGGGTAAGTGTTACAATACTCTTTCTGCCAGTCCATGAAAGCCTAAAGGGCACATTTTGCAAGCCAGTCTCCTGCCTATAGATACTCGACTTTACTCAGTCCCTCGTGGGCATAGAGCCCTCCTCAGCTGCTCTGTCTGCCTCTGCTGCTGTCTCTGCTGTGGCTACATTTCTAGGTATGGATCTCATACTTCACTTATGCTCTTCCTTCTTGATGGTGCTGGGTTGTCTGTTCCTGTTTCTGAGATGGCTCCTTTTAAACTTAGCTGGATGGTAAAACTAACCAATTCCAGCCTTAGACTCATGTACACTCTGTTTCCATTGTTCCACCTAATCACTTGGTAGAAATCACTTTGGATAGAAAAGCCATATTAAGTAAATTCAGGGTACCACTCCTGCTTACCAGTTCATTGGACTTGAGCCAATCCTGGGAGTCCTAAACTGCCTGCCTTTTTACCTGCTGGACCAGCCTGCTGATCTTGATTCATTTGACCTGGACTTGGGGCACTCCCACCTCTACAACTGTGTGAGTCATTTTCTTGATATAAATTTATTTTTATGCATACATATATAAGTTTCAGAGTCATGATATGGAGCTGTAGGCTAGTGCACTGGACTGCAAAGTCAGTATGAACTGCAAGGTCAGCAGTTCAAGCTTACCAGTTGTTTCCTAGAGACCTTATGTACGGTTGCTATGAGTCAGAACCAACTCGACGGCACTTAACACTAACAACAACATATAAGTTTCACTGGCTTTGCTTCTTTAGAGAACCCATTCTAATAAAGTAACTATCTTTTGTGATATAGCACCCCAATTCTTTGATAGTATCCTTAATAGGAGGTAGAATCTATGTCCTCTCCACGTGACACTAGAGTTCCACAACTCTTTGATTGATACAATGCAGAAATGAAACTGTGCCCATTTCTGGTGCTGCCACTCTTAGAATATAGCTTACATGCTGTGAGGATGTTGACCATCCCTAGTTGATATTGTGTATAATAGAGACAAATAGAAATATCAAACTCTATCTAAATTATGGAGATGTGAATAAAACTAATAATTGTTTTAGTCCACTAAGCCTTGCAGTGGTTATTTATGCAGCAATAGCACATCAGAGGACTGCTGGTGTGGCACTGTAGGATCCACACTGGACTGCAAACAACAAGGTCTGCAGTTCAAACACACCAGCTATTCCTTGGAAACCCTATACAGAGTTGCTATGACTCAGGACAGACATGACGGCACTTAACAACAACAACAAAGCACATCAG